>NC_084951.1:12496845-12863815 GCF_949316205.1 Platichthys flesus
ATTCCCGGTTCTGAACTGGAACAGGCTTTATATTTTTGTGAACCACCACAGCTTTGGATATACAGGAAACAATCTTAAACTAAACCACACAGATAGAAGAGCAGTAATGATCAGCAGAGAAGGATGTGTTCACTGCCTGGAGAATCATATGATTTCACACTTGAAGACCTTTTGAAAATTAGACAAATTGCCACTGTTGTGCAAACGTCACTGATAAAATGTAATTTCAATGCAATTGATCATTAAAGCTGCTTCATGCACTGTGCACTGAATCAATGGAGATAATTTTGTATTTATCCATACAAACAGAAGCAGGTGATTTTGTGGTCTGAACGATCCCTCCAGATCGTTCCTGATATCGGCCATATTGTTGTTCAATCACATATTCTGTGTTAGCAGAGTAAACCAACACATGACTGTGATAAAGACAGTGATGCAGTGACACCGCCCATAAGGATAATCATCAAATAAAATACAACAAAACACATGGGGGCTGTCATTTTTTCTTTTTTGCCTTCATCTGAACACTGCAATAGATTTCACCCTCATCCTGCCTCAGTGAATCTAGAGCGTGATGAAAGAGAGGCGGCGTCGTGGAGCTGGGAAGGAGAAATAAAAGGTAAAATTGCAGTAGTGTCATTACAGTGAATGCACGGAATATAAAATATTCAGTGTGGCTCTGCGCTAGTTCTTCTCCTGTCTCTTTTCCTCTTTGTCCTCTCTGTTGCTGTCACAGCCAGCATAGGCAAATCTGTGAGCCTCTTACATGTCCTCCCATAGAGCAGGAGGAGCACAACAAATCAGGAGGAGAGGCCACTGTGGTAAAACATCAGGCTTCTATCTGCTCAACTCCGGGTACAAGGGGGGAAAAGATCACTACATGGTGGGAAGAAAATGTTTGAACGCATGCACACAGCGAAGCTGAAAGCACAGGGAGCAGAAGTCAGGCTAAAGTCGGGATAACAAGGGGCTTATTTCGCAGGAAATTGTGGAGAAACGTTGAGAAATTAGCTGAAATCCATGTCGGGGGTTGTGCTGAGGTCAGATTTTACACTTGCTGCATTGCACCGAGCAGGAAAAAGGTCACACATCCCAAACTTGACTTAACATAACTTGTACCTAGGATGTGAAACAGTCTGCAGCCGAGGACGTTAGTTTCAGTTGTTTATTGTTTTCATCAACTTGAATGTCTTTTAAGAAAAGGAGTAAACATTTTCCTGCCTGAGTAATAAAGCAGTGAATATTCCAGCTGAAACATGTTCATATATTTCCAATTCTAATGGTTTCTGTGGAGTGGCTCTCTGGTTTTACTTCACCTCCTTGTAGAGCAGAGTTTACCTTATTAATTCATCAAAGAAAAGCATTTTAACAAGGTAAATGAGCTGGTTTGGTAGACGGAGTGCAACCCCACACTGCCCCCTATAGATAGAAATAAAACACTGCAGTGTTGGTATACTAAAACTAATGCTTTAACAGAAAACCCACTGCATTAAAACTACACCGTGAATGCAAATCAAATCACTGTTGCTGTTTCAGCTCATGAAAAAAGAAAATAAATCTAAGGAACCTTTATCTTTAAATCATTGTCACGTCTAAGTCCGGTCTGTTAGTGTGAAAATACAGATTATGAAACAGTAAAGTGATGTTTACAGGGACGTACAGTTGTGTCTCACGAGGGAATCTTCAGCACCATGTGAGGATAGTTACAGCACCTTACATATGAGTGGTGTTATCACTGCTCCACACATCATGATGAAGTGTTTTCAGAAGTGGCTCTGTGGGTTTGGAGAGACGGGTGGAAGATATGAAGGAGGGCCATCGACAGCAAACGCTGAATAAATCTCTCTTATAGAATTTATAAATTTCTCTGGTTGATATGTGTGATATATCATTAGCGAGAGCAGGAATGCATTCAGTGACGTAAAGCGACACCATGAACATGAACAATGAGGTTTCTTTCATTCCTTTCCTGGTAACGTTCGTAATAAGGTTTTCCAGATTCTAATTTCAGCAGACAGTGTTGTACGATGAACAGATGTCTGGAAATTACTGTCTCTACTCTCCCCCACACATAGGGACACATGTAGACACGTGTGTTAGCGTAGCACTCTGGGAATTAAAGTCGAACAGCTGTTTAACAATAACTGGTCATTCATTGACGTCTCATCAAGTGGAGCTGAAATTATTAGAGGAAACTTTATCTGGAACTTTTGTGATAATACCAGTAGTATTTTTCAATTATAAATGCCAAGCACTGGTTTCATCCTCTTAAATGTGAGTTTTTTCCTCTGTCATGTTTTCTGAAAAAGTTCAGAAAACACTGAGTCTGAAGTCTCCATTTAAGAACAGTGGAAATGGACCAGTTGAAGCTGGGAGAACATTCCCGGGCTGAGAGGCAAATTTATCTGAATGTAATGTAAACTGAATATGTTTGAGATTTGGACGAGCTAGTTAGATTAAGCAAATTGTGATCCTGGATATTAAAAGGGAAATGTATAATATTTTGTGGTATTTCATAGATTAAGGCATTAATAAAGTAAACACTCATCATTTTATGAATGGTTTTTATACTAGTAATCATTAGTTGCAGCTTTAATGGCAAGCAAATATTCAAAATATTAGCTAGTTGCAGCTTCTCAAAAGAAATTTAAAAAAAATTGTTATTGTTATCTAATATCTTTGGGTTTTAGCCTCTGGTGCACATTTTACTTCATATAAATGTTTGTAAATAATCATTTCTGAAAATATGTGTAATCCCACAGACACTGGAATAATTCAGCATTCATGAGCAAACCCCAGGTCTTGGAGCAAAAACAGGTTGCACATCAGGCACATACACACGCATGTACACAAACACACATCAAGAAGAGGTAGAGTCAGCCAACTTCCCACCTACAGTCTCCACAAAGAGATTTTAGATGCTGACAATAAAGAGACAGTGATGATAAAAGCGGTGAGGAACACACATTACTGGTTTAATGGGGCCGAACTGCGGGCGTTTCAGAAGCTGCGAAGCAGCGGCACAACTCTCATCTCTGCAGAGCTCATTAAACTCCACTAATCGTATCTGTTACCGCTGTAATGGGAAGAATAAAGGGAGAGAAGCAGAAATGGGATGAGGTTTCCTGGAGGTGGTTCGCTGTGCACTTAGAAATGGTTTGTGTGTGAGGGTAAATGTGTGTGTGAGCCTGAGTGCGTGCGTTTCCCCATGATGGAAAAACCCAGCACTGGCTTTCACAGCATATCTGCGGATTTCTCCCTCCAGCAGAGAACTCAAAGCTCTTGATTATTCGCCTGTTTCTGCAGAGCTCCACACGCCGGATGCTCTCTTCTCCTCTCTGCACTCGACGTTGTGTTTTCCTGCTGCAGTTGTAACAACATCCTTCAAATGTTGAACGGATTAGAGGACCAGCATTGAGCTTGTATTCGATTCTACCGTGAGAGATAGAATAATGAAAACAGTATCTGATGTCGGGGCACAAAGGGAAACAGCTGCACCATTTAAGGACAAATGCTGATGTGCATTTACTTTGTTGTCCAGTAATGCAGCCTCATAAACACGGCCAGTTCTGAGCAGACCCGGGGCTCTTAAGTTAAAAGGAAGAGCCTTGCGTCTAATGCAGTCTCCGGTTGATTTTGATTTCGGCACAAAGCTCTGCACAAACAGGAAGGATTCAATAGACAGGCCGCTCTGCCAAAGTCGAGAAGAGATTAAAGCCGTTGTATAAACTCAACACTGTGCAGATTTTAAAACTTTAGAACAGTATGTGGAGTCTTGTCAGAGATACTGGGTGGTCGGTGAGCGTGCTGTTCTCAGCACGTCTCCCAACAACATAAGAAACTGTCAGTTTGCATCTAGGCCAAGTGTCTAGAGGCTGATGTATCTTTCTCTGTGTTTGGTGTAAAAACTTTCACTTGTTTGTTGAATGTGCCCAAACTACGGTGATTAAAATGCGCATTCCAGGATAAACACCTCTGACTTCGGTTCAAATCTGAGCTTCTGATGCGCTCCACAAACATCTCAAGTCCACGAGGCAAGATTCTCAAAAAAGCGGCACTCTCTTGTTTCCTGTGCGATGCCGTGTGAAAGCTGGAGACAAAAATGCTCTCGCTGGGAGATGATTTCAAATGCTCTCAAACAGGATTATGCACTTTCTCTGAACTCATGGATGAACGGCTAATGGATGATGTTGAGTGCATTAGCAGAAACATTACGGCAAATGAAAGCACAGGAAGTTTGAGTCTGACTGGAGAAACTGGCCTTAAGGGTCCAATTCTTTACACTTTTCCAGCATCTTGTTTGAAGTTTTGATATCCATAATGTGATATATTTTAAGCACCAAAACACATCACAGTATAGTTTTACGTCTCCTCTCTGGATAGAGACCCAAAGAGGAATAGTAAATTACTGACAGAGCTGGTAAGAACTGTAAAAATAACTTTTTTATGGTCCAAACATGTACAGTATAAAATGTATAAAAGACCCAGAATGATCACAGTAAGCAAATTACTTGATCAATAATCGAATTAAGATTAAATGAACAGCATTTGTATGGAACGATTCTGGTCGAAGTTTTATGATTCATTTAATCACTATTTATCACAATATCCAGTTTATACAGCTCACATCCATAAAGTGTATATAGATGGTAACGTGACGGCTCCCAAAAAGTTACACCAAAGCACCTTGATCGCCCCCTGATGGCTGTCTGCTGTACCGGTCATATACCTGGCTTCCTCCATGTTAATGGATGGTACATGGGCCAAACTAAAATATTAAACATACATTCAATTACATTTTCTCAAAGACACTTTCTTAAATTTTTAGGTAGTTCTTATCACACTGATGTTTTTCCAAGTGCTCATTTTTCCGGTAAGCTTTGTTATGATGCTCTGAGGATTATCATGATTGACGGCTGAGACTGACACGTGATTGGTCAGCCGCATGTATCTAGGGACCTTTATACTGATAATTGCTACTGCACAGACTCTGCCTTCAAATGCACCAGATGGCAGTGTTCAGGGGATAATTTGGCTTCATTCCTGGATCTCATTGAACGGTCTATCGACTTTTACCTCCAATCATTTGAATCGTTGATCTTCTTGGAAGTGTTTTGGAGGCAAAAGTGTTGGTCAGCGTACAATGACGCTGTGGATTGGAGGCACGGCTGTCTGTAATGTGAGTCGACATGTCTGCTGTACAGAAGCTTCTCAAATTTCATTTCAGAAGTATGCATACTGGCATGGGGGGGGGGCAGGGGATCTGGCGGGGACGTGTATGAATCACACTTGACAAGACCATTTCCTTTCACTGTCATCCCCGCTGATTTGGCTGAGGGGGCCGGAAGCTGCTGCCAAAATATAAACAAGAGAGATGCATGAATAATGACAGCCCTCTATCAGGGTTTAGTGATCAAGTTAAGACTGAACTTAAAAAAGTAAGAGGAACTCTTGGATTGCATCTGAAAATTGGTTTTACTAAATTAAGTTGAAATGGTGTCATAGCACCAAGAACTCAAAGAAATAATAATTTAACAGTTGCGTTATATTGTTATTAATTACATAGTTAGGGTGCAGTCTAGTGATGAGTAGAAGAGCTTTAAAGGGTGGGTTCTCCTTAGGCTGGTCAATATAATTATCTCTACTGTTTATTTCATATACACAATCTATGTCATCATTTAAATAATGATGCGAGTTCAACACACAACACAGATACAGGCAGGAAACATGGAGGAGAGGAACGTGGCTAAATCCAAACAAGAAAGGAAGTCTGACGAGCCCAGACAAAACAAGGAGCGTGTTCCTTAATGAGGGGCTACGTCTAACACAATGACAAGGTCATGGAAAGTTTGACACAGACTGTACTTTGCTAATTCTACCATGGACAGACTTAGTCCTTTTGAACTCATGCCATAGAGTTCAGAGAATGGATGAGAGCCATAACATTTCAGCTAAGTGGTTAAAACGAAGTCCAAACGAAGATGTCTTCACCCAATTGTCTTCCTCATTTTACTATCATAGTTTCTTATCAATAAATACAAAATGCACAAAAATAAAAAGTGTGTAAAAGTAACTGGATACGAAATTACCTCCTTGAGTATCACAGCCCTAAATCTGACAAAATCACATAGAGATGACTTCTTTTACTTTCCTGCCTTGTGGTATGATGGTGGTAAAGTTTAGGATTCACTTTTTGTTTCAAGTTTCAGGAAAACGGGTTGGTGGTGCTGACAGGATTAAAATTGTATATACATGTATTTTGATCTTTGGACATAGACATACTGTATCTTTGGCTTTTAGTCAATTAATGGATAAATCGGCTGCACCCTTCCATCAACTAACAGCCCACATACACTTTATCAATATCATTAAATCTGCAATTGAGCAAACTCATGACATTTCCATCTCACTTCATTAGTTGGACTTTAGAGAAAACAACTACTTACAGTGAGCGTCAGGAACTAACTGCATCTAGAAGCTTGTGTGTCTGTTTCAAAAAGTTGGAAATGTTTTTTTTCAAACCTGCATCAATAATATGTCCATCAGGGACATTTGGAAAACTGTTTAGTAAAACAAAGTTTAGTTTCCTCTGGAGCTTTTCACAGAACTTGCAGTTTGAGCCGACCCCGTCCGTGTGACTGTTCGGACCTGACCGATCCGTGGGGTCATCTCAGTCTGAGCAGCTCTGAGTGTTTCTGTCGCTCGCTGTGCTGTGTCGTCTCAACACTTCAGCGAGTGTGAGATTACTCCCTGAGGCAGCGGGGGCCTCTGATAATTGCAGAGGCGGGTGAGACTTTAAGCCTCTACACACATCCTGAGAATGAAACACTCCTCTGACCTTGGAGAGATGATACAGTACATCACTTTTCTTATCTCTGCGTCCGATAACCTGCGTGTGACACATAATAACTAATGTTTAATTTGCCTAGATTAAGTATCAATTTATAATACATGATATATCAAAATATTTCTGAGAAAAGAAACACTGAATTTGTGGTTTATTATATTGACCGTTCATAAGTATTACTGAGGCTTTATATATCTCGTTTCGCGGCTGCCCACATGCAATAAAAACAATCAGAGCTTTTCTTGTCTAATGTTTATTTGTGTCGACATCTATGGACTTCCTTTCTCCCTTTGTTATTGTTGTGAGGCCAAACTAAATGTTGGGAGTTCCTCAGGGATTGACTGGGACATTGAGGATGAACAAGATAACTTTCTGTTCTAGCAAAACATTGCATGTTGTGCTTATTGAGCACACAGCGGGAGGCGACAGCTTTCCAGACACTGGCCTCCATCAGGGTTTCATCATTCATTTCCCAACACACTGATATGAGCCAAGAGCTGCTTTGTGCCTGTTAGTTTTATCTGCTGTGGCCAGTTAAGCATTTTAAAAATATTTGTCGAGTGCAGTCATTTCGATTTGTGATGCAGTTTAATCCATCTTGAAAGACATTGTGTGTCTTTGAGGACATTTTGAATCTCTTTGAAGATGGTTTTGCATCCCCCCCCCCGATGTAGCTTTGTGTTGTTTTGTGTCTCTGTGGTTATTTGCATCTCTTCGTCGTCCTTTCTGTCTTTTCATGGTGCCTGGTTGATCCATGGCTATTGACTGATCTGTCAGAAGCTACTGTATGATTATCCATCCATCCATCCCTCCACCTATCATATATACTTGTCATCCTTTTGAGGGTCACATGGGGAGCTGGAGCCAGCAGTCTATGCGTATGTGTGTACCCTACGCAGGGCCCTACACTGTACCGTGAGGTGCACCTCCACAAAAATGTTACTATGCGGCCGCTTAGTAACACTCGCCATTGTCCTGAACTAAAAAGAGACGCCAGATTATTTGCAAACCAGAAACCGGAAGACACTCAACACCAGCATAGAAACTCTACCGCCACTAGCGTTTCGGTGGTTTAATTGAAGCTTGACTCACACACGCACAACTATGAATGCTTACCCCTGTGCTTAGGCTTCTTTCATACCTACGGCATAGCTTTGACTCAGAAGCATGAACTGGGCTAAACACAGGTCCAACACACAGGCTACATCAATACTACTAAGTTTTCCTTTGGAGAGCAGCCACTAGTTATATAACAGTTCTTATATAGTTCAACTATTGAGTGCAGTTGGACATTTTCTGGCAAATATATTGCCACAAGTGCAAACGATCCCAGCTAATGTTCTCCAAGTCACAGCAGCAACACTTGTAATCGTGTAAGTGTTTGGGATTACAGCCTAAGCTTTTATCACTCATCAACGATCTGGTCTCACAGAGGGAAGCTTGGCGCAGAGGAATTGTGTAGATGGAGAGAGCCCAGGCGCCTGAAGTGAGGATTAAGATGCAGGAAAGTGAAGGACTAAGGACTAGGATTCACGTGATTGGCAGAAGAATCGCACGCTGCTGACGCATCATCTACCTGCTGCTGCCGATAAATACAACCAACTGAGAAAATAACAAAAAAAAGAAAAAACAATGCGACGAACACAGCTCATCTTCTGCATACCGAAGAATATGAAACAATCCCAACTGCAGACATAATCAACTTTGGGCGATTAGAGAGGATTACAGTTTCCTGGCAGAAAACCCAGAAGAGAAAGTGTTTGTCCATAAAATACAGCACGACTCCCAATGATCTCTCAAATAAAGTCAAACACTTTTTAATTTAAATCTTATTGTCAATATTACATAGCGCCCAGGACATAAAAAGCTTTCAAAATGGCCTCATAATATTTATAGCAAAACTGTGCTTTATTTCAAATGTAAATCAAGTTTATTTAAAAAGCATATTTAAAAGCTCAGAGCAATTTACCAAACTGTTTCATAATTAAAGAAGAAACAATGCAAAATGCAAGAGAGGGTAAAATAAGATTAAATCAAATTAAATTTCAATAAAATGCTATGATGTGATGTGATTTAAACAATTAAAGACACTCAAAAGCCCACAAGGAGTAGGGGGTGTTCAGTTTAATATTAATATGATGACAGGAGTGGAGCACTTTGTGAAAGGTAAACTCCTGAAAAACAACATGAGAACAGATATTAAGCTTTACCTGTTAGAGGCTCTTCCTTCCTTAATTATTGTGAAGCTACAATGAACAAATCAATTGACAGAAAACTAATTGCCAACAATTCCTTGTTTTGTTCTTGTATTGTTTAAGCTTATTAAAACGTGTCTGTTTTTCTAGTCGTAACTTTATAAAGAATTAAATATCTCCATGTGTTAGACTGATGACGATATCCTAGGAATCATTGCATTTATTAAAGACACACACACACAGAAATAAACAGCCATATGGGTCGGGCTCAAATATGTATAGATTTTTATCAATTATGGTGTCATCTTAAAATAAAATCTTCTCTGTTCCTATATTTACACGAGTTGGATCTGGTGAACTACACTGGTGCACTGCTTTAAAGGCTGATGCCACAGGGAATTGTGGGACAGCATTCACTCCTGTGGTGCAGTGTATTTTTTGCAGTAGAAAATCAGATAGGAAGCGTTGAAGCTTGGTTTCTTAACATTTAGAGAGTTCAACCAGCTCCCAACATGGCTGCCACTAACATACATCTGGCTCATTCCCTTCGGTTAGGAGTCTTCTTAAGCTAAAAAAGAATCAAAGACTGAGGATGAGAGGTGGATGAATGCTGCTTCTGCCTGAATAGTGGCCAACACGCAGCCCTGCCAGCTCGTGGATCTGCTGTGCATCGCTGCTCACTGACATGATCATCACAAAAGCACTGACAGTTAACTGGTTTGTTCACCAGTGGCTCACTTGTGCCAGCAGAAGCAGCAGCACTGCAGTTGTGTCTGTTTCAGTTGGATTCTGTTGCCAAAGCCTGTGAAATCATATTGGGAACATGAAAGCTGCTTGTACAAGAAGCACAATGTCACTAAAGTGTTCTGCAGCACAGACACATCCAGTCAGACTTCAGGAGCTGAATATGAAAATGTAAAATTCCCAAAACGTAAACGATCAAAAACATGGACAGAAGTGATAACCTGCTAAAAATACATTTTAAAAAGATTAAATAATTCATAATCTTTCAGAATCCTGGCGTTCATTTAATCAGTTTATCAATGTATTTTATATCATCGTGATTCATAAATACTAGATTCCTTAACCATGTCTGCAGATAGATGATAAACATCCCAACTCTATGGCCATGGAAATACTTAGTGCTTGATTGTTAAATAGTAGGAAATGTGAGTGCTGCATTTTCTAGCAACATAACAACAACACAACACACATGCAGAGAGACGCACTGTTCATCCACCACAGAGAACAGCAGAGACGTTCCAACACAAACATACTGCTACAGTCTACATGAGGCTCAGGATGTTTGCCAGCACAAACATAAATATGTGACGTGTGGTTCAAACACTGTGTCAGTCAGAAGCTTCACGGGCCAACACAACCGCAATCAACCGTCAATCAATCAATCAATCAATCAATCAATCAATCAATCAATACCATGATTAATCACCATGTGTCTGTTTGTGTCAGCGATAAATCACAATAAAACGTTGTGTTCCTCACTCGTGGTGTCAGCAGTTAGCAGCATGTCAGACCTGAGTCCTGGGGTCTGACCTGAGAGCAGTTGTGTGTTCGCTCTCCTCTGTGAAGGAGCAGCAGACATCTCCCACCATAACCTGGCTCACCTCAGTGCTGGTCCATGCCACACACTGGAGCTCAGGAGGATAGATCACTGTGGGCCTGTAAACAGACAACACCACCGCTGCCTGAACATGAGGCAAAGCGTCTCAACCACCTGCCTCGCCTCCTGGTGGCTGACTGCAGTACAGGTCATACATCCTGCCTCTTCCATGTCAGTGGGTGGGACTGGGACCAAACAAAAAAGTAATTTCAGGTAAGTCCTCGTCACAGTGGTTTATTTTCCAGTAAGTTTGATCTGTAATTTAATTATAATTTTCAAGGGAATAATTAATGGATCCTGAAAAATAATCATAGCATATTAAAGGGACTGTGTTTGTAATGTGGTGCATCTTGATTGACTGTTGGGTCTTGACGGAGATATGCGCTCTACTGAGTGTCATCTAGTGTTAATGATTTTTCAATAGATATCTGATTCTATAAAAACGTGATTGACAACTGAGACTGACTTGTGATTGGTCGTTTGGCTGTATGGACGAGACCATGCTATTACGGCTCCATCACTACGGTGGGGACAGACAATGCATGATGCTGGAGTTCACTCAGTATATCTGAGCTTCATCCGTGGATAGTGGGAGGAAGTGGAGACATTAAATCTCTACAGTTTATGGTTCATTCTTTGCAGGCCACAGAAACAACAGGACTTGGAAACAATGTTGAGATGAAGCAAATAAGTTTAACTTTTAAATGAACTTTCTCTTGGTGCATCCCTATTAACTGTTTTCAACTATATGGAAATATAGTCCTTTTTTAGATATCCTTTGAGACTGCAGCCTCCCCACAACACAGTTGAGTTCTAAAAAGCTTAATTTAGGCAACGTGGGATGCTCTGCAACTAACAAAACTGAGAACAAATGGCTTTGAATTTAAAAATGAATAAGGAGCATCTGTTTACTGAAACATATTCCTGTTAGTCTACATAATAAACAGGAAACACAATGTTCGCAGTGAGGTTCTTAAAGCCTGTTTGTCTTTGAAGAAAATGCCATAACACACACATTCTGCTTTTTGTTCTGTATCCACATCCCTGTTAATAAGAATAGTCTGCCACAACATGTAGTAAGCCAGATGTGTTTTTGTGGCCTTTATTTGATGAATAGGAGAAAATATATATATAACATTGCAGTTGTTACATCAAAGATTCACCTAAAATCAGCAGTAATCTTAACAAACGCTACGCATTCATCAAAAGCTCCAGATGCAGTGAACAGGGCGGCGACTGATTTGCTGCTTAGAATGCATGAGCACAGAGCGGTAGATGGTATTGAGAGGGCAGAAACAAATCTTGCATGAATTATGGCATATGTGCGAAGCTCCGAAGCTCAGATACCGTCTGCTGAAGTGTCCTTGAGGGGATGTATGGCTCAACTACAGCACAACACTTCCACAGCCTCTGCAGTGCCACAACTTTACTCCTTTAGATATACTATCTTTTTTTGACCTGACTTATGGCTCCTTTATCTCTTGTTAGTGCTGCAACCTGAGACGAGCGACACGGGGAAAATGCCAAAACCATTTTAAAGGCCTGATTTCCGTATTCAGTGTGACCTCTGTTTAGTGACAGGAGGCGCTAACACACAAAGTTTAGGTGCTCGGGCGGAGGATAGAGGAGAGGATAAGTAAGGAGGATGAGGCGGGGGGGGGGGGGGGTGCATAGACAGAGCTTGCTGATCCTAAAGTATGTTTTCAATCAGGCTCCTCTGACAGCGCACTCATTCATCCGAAGGTTAATGGAAGCTGGAGATGTCCACCATAAGCGCAGGAGTCGGGAGTGTGAGGGGAGGCATTGTAAATTGTTCAGAGTGCGCCAGGTGTCCCGTGGTCTGCCGCTTAAACTGAAATGACTGCCTTGACAGCAGTTTCCCTCTGTGCGGAGTTTGGAATGATAAACTTTGAAGCCGGATGTTTGCCGTTAACAAATACAAAATCCCAAATCAACTTGACACCGAGTGGGGAGACGTTTGAACTGAGTTTCCAGTGCCCATCATCTGCATTCAGACATTTCCAAAACTTATCTGCCCAGTTCATGGGTCTTTTGCATGAGTGGCTGGGTGAACACAGGCTTTATATGTCCACATGTGATTCTGATGCCCACGGGGTTTAACTTCATGCTTCGCAGTCTCACGCATGGGAGGTGGAAGTGTAGGCCCGGCGGATGCAGACGGATGACCTGCAGTGGCCTGTCAATAACACGTCTAGACATCGAGTACATCAGGGCCCGGTGCGTAATTATAATCTTTCTCTGCCTGCGTGAGATAGAAGTTGTTATTTAGCTGTGTTAGGCGTAAAATTACTGTTAAACCCCGACTCACACCAGAGATCCACTGAGATGAAAATGGGCTCCCAGCACCGAAGCCTACTGAAATTACCGTCTCCACGTAATATGAAGAGTTATGCTGCAGTAAGGCTAAATATTACTGCGGAGGAGACACAGTGAAAACATCCCATCCTCACCAACTCGCTTGGAGTTTGTGAGCGCAGGGAAAGTGCAGTCCTCAGAGGAATGCAACATTATTTATTCTCTTTGTAGACTGTGCAACTTGGTGTGATGTTAACCCACAATTTTTGCAGAGATTAAATATTAATAGAAGATATATATTGCTGAATATAATACCGACGTGAGTGAGCTTGAAGTATTCTTCAGTGACATCCAGGTTAGCTGAAAAATAAGTAAGATACGCAGGCGTATATTCGCTTATTGCTGTAGAGATGAGAGCTGATGATCACAACCAGGGGACAACTGGCAGTCACTCTCCTGTAGGACCCACAACATACACTTCATCTCTTCAACTCTACAACGTGCAACTAGATCTAAAAAACTACTCACACATATTACCCCGACCCCCTGAAATTAAAGCAGCAACGTGAAAGTATGCAGCAGCGTGTACCTCAAAGTACTTCACAGCAAGTTTTTTCACACTAATTAGGAGTCATGATTGTGGTCTACGTCAGTACTTATTTATTACATTTTTCAGTGCGGTAGAAAAATGTTCCCTCGCTGACTGCGACGCGTGATGAAGTATCTCCCATGGCTTTAGTTCTTCAACCAGGTCACATGATTTCTTTCAAATACCAGCACATTGTGAGCGATGGTGTCAAGTCAAAGTTAAGTTTAGTTTATTTTCACCGATCCCGTTTCGCTTTATAGAAAACTAGGGCTCAGCTATACGGTCAAAAGATTAAAAAAAAATTCATTCAACTACCACGATATATGTCACTTTAGTATTTCTCTTTTAGTTTAACGCTCCTTCATGATGGTTGTGGTTTTAGACTCCTGTTTATAAGCAGAGAAGGAATATTTTACAAATCTGAGATCAATTATGTGTTCCACCTCCTCACTCAACATATATTGGACTTTTTTTACATTGCTATGCACGAAAATCATATTGCAAGAATAAGTGATGTTGTTTTATTGCCCAGCCCGAGAGCGAAATGCAATAAATCAAAAAAGAATAAGGACAAAATCCATGACTTATCACTTCGAAAAAAAAAAACATCATTACTTTACTGAGTGCACACACTGACTACACCTGCAAGCCTCTTTCCCCAAGACTGGGTTGCATCCTCTCCTCTACAACGTGACTCCTTCTACATGATTAACAACACTAGGAGCGTGAAGCTAATCTCCTAACGCAGGAAAAACCCACTGGGTAAGGAGGTGTGAGGAATCTGTGACTGTGCAGGAACCACAGCATAAGTGGAAGAAGCAGCGGAATTGAGCAACTCAAAGACGACCCAAATGTGTTCCTCACCTGCAGTGGTCGCGAATTTACATTTCAAATCACGTTCAGCTCTCCTGTGCAGGGACTTACCGGCGGTTTATTGCGGTATTGGAGGATATTCAAGGGTAAAGTGACGGGAAGGACTCTCCAACTTTGACATAATCTCCTTCAGATATTACATTTCATTGTCAATGAAACCCTGTAATAAAGTTTTATTGGAAATTCAGCTTTAATAAAAATGGCATTAAACAATTATGAAACTCATCAAATAGTTCTTCACCAGCGCAAGGCTGTCTCCTCCTTCCCAGGTCTGAGAAATGAAATTAAGCTTATCTTAGAAATGTGTATGTATTTTTTATCTTAACGACAATTTACCTCTCATTTTCACATTACGCTCTGCAGGCAGAGATAACACAACAGAGTTATGTGTTTGACAAAAACATTACACAAAACCCAGCTCAATGAAAGAAAAAAAAAAAAAAAGCTAATGGAAGGAATATACAAAATTAACCTCGTATATAAATCATTTTATATGTTGGTTTATTTTGAGTTTGATATCCAGAATTTGGGCCGAGATGCAGACAGTCAGACAGGAAGCTAAACAAAACAACAACCAAGATGCTAGTTTAAAGAGCCGAATAGCTCGTGTGCTGGAGAGTTGATGCTGCTGATCCACATCCATAACATACAGTCACACTCTACAGGTATGTTTCAAGTAATGTTCTCCGAGCAGTAAACTCTTGCTCATTGGCTTTTTAAACAGACATTCCTGCACTGGGTATTTATCTTCAAGTGGAACAGGATTTTTAATTGAATTACAAGAACAAACTAGAGTGTTGCACAGTAAAGCACAACATAAAATCTGCTGGATATGGGTTTTTAATCGTAAAAATATCGAAACTTTGCAAAACAGATTTGAAAACATTGTCTAGTTCCACGCTGCACATGCCAGCTGTTGTTTTCCAGTCACATCCTTTCAACAAGTTTCTCCGAAATCCATTCTGTAGATATCGCCTAATCCTACTGACAAACAAACCAATCAACAAACACAGACAGGGGTGAAATCAGGTAAATATTTGAAATGCATTACACGATAGAACAATTACACACAAGGGACATTCCCTTGGAAACGGTGATAAAACCCAGAACGCACCAACCATGAAAAGTCGAGGACATAAGATATAAACTTTCCTGAAATAAATTGAACTGTTCAGAAGCCAGAAAACTTAAGTCATCATCAAGGCTGCCTTGACAAAGCTCCTGAGGAATTTCAACACATCACAACACCGAACACAGAACGGATCACACACCACCAGTGGGGGAACAGCAGCATTGTAGCAGGAGTGTGCACCTGGCACTGCCACGTGAATGTGCTTCATGGGGGGGGGGGGGGGAAAAAAGTGTTTATTCTGTCAGGGTACCGTCAGAGGGATGTTAATATTCAAGTCTTTGGACACGTGAGATACTCGTGCAATGGATTTTTTTTCTCTCTGCGTTTTCAGGCAGGCCTTTGCGTATAGCTGAGGGACTTCTGATCCAATGATGGGTGACAGCCGAAGATAACCAAAATCCCCCTTCAATTACCGCTCAGATATTTGCGAGCCAGCACTACCGCGGATTACTCTTCCAACAGCCGCATAACGGTATATAAGGTTGTTGCTAAAAATAGAGAAAAAAACGCCACCCCTTACTCGCACAAATTGCAGCTTGCTCACTTTCTTGCCCCCCCCCCCCCCCCTCCCCTCTTTCTCCCCCTTCACTTCCCTCTCTCGCACATTGGAAATCGCAGACATGCAGCAGAGGCTTCAAAGAGCATAGATAACTTGGGGGAGAGCACGACTGACTGTGATTCACCACAGCACATGCCATGATAATGTCATTTCCACAAGCGGAGAGTGGCACTTGGGTCTAATGGAGCCAGGGCTTCTCACCTTTACGCTGGGACTGATAAGCAGACGTCAGAGGGGAGTCGCCGTAAATGAGCTTCGCCGTTTGACACCGAGTTGTTTTAAAGTTTAGTTTGAAGCTGGGAAGGAGCAGAACACCCCTTCGGCCTTATGTAAAATGAGTGTGGGACAAAGACTGAGAATTCAGTGTGTACGGCTTGTCAGTGTGCGACAGTGCAGAGGCACATTGCACAGAGGAAGCGGGGTTTGCTTCCTGGCGTTACACTTTCCTGCTGTGTTCCCCATTCTGCGTGGACGAGTAGCTATAAGAAATCAATTCAACTGTTCAAATCTACCAATATGATCTGATTGTATGAACATATCTAATTTCTACTGACAATGAATGACTACAACACACAAACAAACTAGCAAGAGCAAGATGGAGTTACACAAAATGTATCTGAGAGAAATCTAACATTTCCATTGTCGAGGATTAAGGCCAGGGGGGAAAAGAAGCCATTGCTTTCCTACAGCAGCAAACCCTTTTATTCATGACGACAAAATAAAAAAGGGACAAGGTGAAGTTTTGTTCAATGCAAAAAAAAAAGAGCTCAGGGCCCTTTTTTTCATACGACAGCAGAAGTGAAGATAGAGAAAACACAATTCAAATCCATTTCTGTGGCACAGTGGATGAGCTCGCCCAGCAGATACAACTGACTCTGTTTCACATCAGGTCCGTACGGAGGAGTGCTCAGGCCAGGCATCGACAACAATAAGAAGAGGAAGGTTTCATTTTTCATATATCATTTTAAGAATTAAGTTGAAATATTAAGAATGAAATAGAACTCAATCAGAGGATTTTTTTTTCAATGTGCGTATCGAGAATTTATCTGAAATGTCAAGAACAAATTGAAATTTCAAGATCACAAACCAATTCTTTAGAAGACATCAAACTACTGCCATTATGCTTTGTCTACTCAAACTTTGTTTAAATTAAATCAAACCTTTATTAAATTCTTTCTCTTGCATTTGACCAAATTGAAGGTTGCAGCTCTTCGTCAAAAGCAAAGATGTGGCTCCACCACTCCCAGGATGTGAAGCTCCGGCAGCTCGCATAGCCGTGAGCCGCTCCTCTAACTGGATGTGACCAGAAGAGGTGACTTTTTTTCTCAGAATTTCTACTTTATTCTGAAATTGCAAAATGCAAAATAAATCTTTCTCCTCTCACTTCTTTTGTGATGGCTGACCCCAATACTCGAACGTAGGTCAGCCGTGGCCAAAGGGTTCCATTTTCTGTTTTGGGAGTTATGTGACACCTTGGAACTGACCACCTCAGGCAGCTTCTGTCACGCTATGATATACAGAAAAAATATATATAAAATATAATAAAATACAAACAGTCATATACAAATAATACAAATAATACGGACAACACTTTGAATCTCTTCAAACGTTCATTAAAATAACCATAAAGCACAATTGTGAGCAAACCTCATCTATTCACTCTACAGTCTCAGACGTATTTATCAAGATGAAATCCTGTTCAACTAAATGTGAATAAGTGAATCAATGTGCACTCCTGGTTGATGAAGACGTATGTGGATATATATATATATATATCACAACAGAAATCAAACACTATCAACGTCAAAAAGGCATTTATTGTTGGATTGTATATTATGGTCTGCTTTCATTCAAGCTGTTGTGTACAATTACTGCATTTATCTGTACATATTATTCTGCCGACGTCAAGTTTTCTTCTCTTTTAAGACCTGTGGCATGTTCGGATGAACAGAGATCAAAGAATCTTCCCAGACTGAGGTTTGCTCACACACTAACACACACAGAGAGAGAGACACACACATACACACACACACACACACTATCTCTCTCACACACACACACACACACACACACACACACACACACACACAAACACACACACACACCTTTCCACATCTGGCATCTGCTGTTTCCTGCATAAACTGATCCTCATGTTCTACATTGACATTAATACATCATTCTGTGTAGCTGTGTTACATTACAAATGCTGGATTTGATGGATGACTATCTCAAATGTTGCCTAAATTGACCTAATATTTCTAAAATATAAACTGTCAAATATAAAATATATTTTTGATCCATTCTTTGATAATAAGCTATAATGATAATTTGCACCAGTAACTGCTTTAAGAAGGAAATACAGCTTCTTTGTTAAAATCGGGACAAACACGCTCAACTGTTTGCTCCATAAACGCATTAATTGTACACGACAGTTGCAGGATTCACATTTCTGTGCCATTTTGAATCATTGTTTACACTCTGATGGCCACTCTCTGTATCTGTGATTAGCCTTAAATACAAAACAACAGCGCGTGCATCCGTCACTCAAACACTGCATGCATCAAGTTAAACAATGTAGAGAAAACTTTGAGTGCTGTGATATTTCGCAGGCTCTCCGAGGAGGTCAACACTCACTGGCTTGCATGAGCTGACCCTGGCGCCCGAACACCTGGGAGAACGGGCTCCGGCTGCAGGTGAGCATCTCCTCCATGGCTGAGCTCCTCCGAGGGGGGGAAAGTTGCTTCGTCTTCAGCAGCAGGGAGTGCACTGGGGTCAGCCTCCGAGTGTGGAGAAGGTCGGTCCTCCCCTCTCCTCTCCGCTCTCTCTCTCTCTCTGCTAACTTGCCTTTTGAAGCCCCCTCACGACCTCTCCTCCGCCTCTCCCAGGGCTGTCATTTGCTTCTCGCCCCCCCCTGACTGCAGATCAGTCCTGCGCGCTGTTGCCCCAGATGCGGTCAGTGCTGCCGCCGCTCCTCAGCTGATGTGAGATCTGCGCCGGGCTGCTCTCTCCGCCTGCTCATTAGTGCTCCAGTGTGGCGCCGCTTCAGACAGAGAGCACAGCAAACACAGCATGAACAAAGCGAGAGAGGGCGAGAGAGAGGGAGAGGGAGAGCGAGGAGAAGAGGAAGCTTGCTGCAGAGAGAAGACAGACTCTCCCCCGACGAAAGTCAGAACAGAAAGAAGACTGTGCGTGTGCACGTGTGTGCACGCGTGTAGCCACTTCTAACATTAGAACGTGGCTGCTGTTGCTTGTATTTGTGGGCTCTGGTTCCCTCACTCTCTATTTGTGCTGCCTCCTTTCACCACAGTGTCTCCTCTGTGTTGAGGTGACAGACATGATGTTGTGAAATTGACACAACAGGATAAGTGTGATAACATGTTTATCGGGCTGCAATTGAATGAGTGTGCTGCGGGGAAACATCAGCATTCCCTCCTGGGGCCACAAGTCTGTTCATCCACCGGCAGCCATATTAGATGGAAGCCTAGAAATCATGGAGACCCAATAAACATGGCTCTCAGTTCCCCAGAAATAAAGGCTATAGAACATACACTGATCATCCCTAGATGCAACTAATCAGGACTTTGTTAACTGCTGGGAAAGATGGATTTTGTTAAATACCTTTATTTCTATGCAATAACGTTTTATTTGGTAATCCCCTCTGCCGATCCCTTCTTCATTCCCTTCTCCTTCCTGTAATCTACCGCATGTATTTAATGCTAAATCATTGGTCCTCCAGAATAATAAAGTTCTTTCTTTCTTTCTTTCTCACTCCGCCCCCCCCTCCCCATTCTCCAACATGAGGATTATCTTCCAAAAATAGACAAGTCGATTGATCCTGCATCTCTCTGCCTCTCCCTCACACACACACACACAGAGTCAGGTGTATGCAGGTTTTATGCAGCAGTTTGCTTGTGCAATGGGGGGGGGGGGGAGAGACACACATGTTCACAAGTCCCTGTCAAAGCAAACCAGGGCCTCTGAACAACCGTGGACACAAAAATCAGTTTCAAACAAAAGAGGCCAGTGGATCATTAAAAATGAATCCACATCCTTTATTAATGTCCTCATTACCATGTCTGTTCTGCTTCCACGTGACGAGAACGCAGAGAGAGAGGAGGAGGATTGTACAAAATACTTTATCCCCATATCCTGTTGTTATTATTCTTTCCACCCGGCGCTGCTGCTCGGAGGGGGTTGTTACCTTCATGATGTGAGAGACGGGTTCCTCTTCTCTTTGAACTCGCTCTTATATAAGTTGTCGGAGGCAGCAAATTATCCGTGTTAGAAGATCTCCAAGCCGGCAATGTTCAAATATTTGAATTTTATTTGACTATATGACTTCTATTGAGACACGAGGAGTCGGAATTTTCAGGGCAGGAACGTTCTCTGACTTCGCCCGCAAATAGAACACGCAACAGAAGGAATACGAATCAATCTCCAGTGGAAATAAAGAGTTCATTATACACAGTGACATCCATATGATTTTGCCTCAAATTACATCAGTACTGTCACTTCAGCCTGAGCAGGCGCCTGTCACCGTCTCATGCACTGTTCACCTGCAGATGCAAACTTAGCCCTCATCACCAGACGACACAAAACACCAATCAGGCTCCACCAGTTGTTTGTTTTTGACAAAACAATGACACCTCCAGCTCAGCCAGGAGCTAAAGTTGTCGCTGGTTTCAGTTCAGTATTGATAATGTTTATCAAACACTCTGTCAGGATGATCAAATGAACAGGAAAGGCCATCATGGGTTTCTCCACAGGCTTCGGGGACGAGAGTGTTTTTGTTTTCCATCATTTCGGATGATGTGTCCTCACTCCCAATCATAACTTCCTCTGAGAATACAACATGGCCCTGGGCTAAGATCCTGCGCCGTGCTGAGCATACAGATGCAGCCGTGCAGTTTGAAGTTAGTGCTGAGCTGGTGAGCTCTGGGAGATACTGGTCCTCGGGGCTGTGGTTTGTCGCTACAGGTAAACTGGCACGACTCCTGACTACATATCATTTGCCATGTTTATCCCTGAGTCCCACGAACTATCATTTATTCATAATCAATGGAAGAACTTATATAATTGTTATATTCACCTGCAACAAATTATTTGGTGTTATTTTAAAAAGCAAACTCAAGTCCAACCTATTTTGTCTGTAGTTTTTTCTTGTTTGCAATAAAAGTGCTGTTTATATAAAGTCTGATCGATAGGTCAGTCAGTCGGTCGGTCGGTCGATCCAGGGACAATAGATTATCTGACAGCTTCTGGTTTCCCTCAGTTCAATGACAAAGCCCTTTGTGACATGTCTAAACGGTGTGTGCTCAGTTTGAGGAGAAACCATTTTCTGGAGCTTTACACAACACATATAAGAGGAAGAGAAAATCAAACTTCCAAAAATCCACTTCTGGAAATTTTGCACAAAAGCCTGTGAGCGGTTCAACTATAAGCTTCACCAGAGGGAGAACAATCTCACAAGCCTTTACATAATAACGCACAGTAGACTGAACAAGCTCTCTTCACATGGTGCCGCTGAATCCTGTGAATCTGCATTTAATTACACTGTTGGCTAAAGCCATAACACAAGGGGATGGAGGCAATTACAGTGATATGTCAATGTCACAGACTGATGTGCGGCACAGCTACTGTTTCCAAAGCTTTCTCCTAATACTGTAGCCTCGTAAAACCATTTTCCCTGGACCCTTATGTTATTTGTCTGCATCAAATAAAAGATTCCGCGTGGCTGGAAAAAATCCAATTAAATCCATGTCCACTGCACTTTATGTTAATGACCAATCAAACCCAGGCGGAGGGGACTCTGTGTCTGTTGCTGTTTGACTGAGAAGAGCTGACACAGGCCAACTCTTGGACCTGAGCAGCTGTCCCCCGCTCTGTGGCTGCAGATTCAGTTTGGTAGTTTGGCAAAATGAAAGTCAGCAGCCATGCTAGATTTAAATGGGAGTGAAGTGGTGTGTCAAAGCTTCTGCCGTTCACAGGTCTTATCTCGGGGGGGAAAAGATTCATTTCCCCGCCGTACTGTACGAGTGCTTCCACTCAAGCACAGAACTTGAAGGCATCCTCCAGATTTGTGACTTCTCAATGCCACGGCCCAGTGTTTTTAATTGGTGGGGCTCCGTTTACGCAGCAGCAGCATGTGAAAGATGCCACAATGGTTTCACACAGGGTGGATTCCATTGATCTAAACGGATCTTCGATGTCGGCTTCACAGTGTTGACAAAGTCTGTTTGACACATTCTACATGTTTGTTGTTTTTGTTTCCAATCCCACGGCTGCTCCAGGGCTGAAGCAGCCACATGAATACCAAGCACCCACGTGGGCCAGGATACAGTCTGGGCTGAACTGATTGGATATGAAACGTCATGGTTGGTGCTAGATTGGAGCAAATGGAGGAACTACGCTTCCCGTGATGTTTCGCCTGCTCCAAACCCATCATAGCACTCCAGACAATTCAATCTACGACAACAAAGAAGTAACGGTAGTGGTGAGTTTTAATTTAAATATTAAATAGAGGTGACTAGATTGTAGTTCCAATAGTTTCTGTTTTTTGATATTTAAATGCTAAAAATATGAGATAAATTGCGTAATGTTTATAAAACAATCTCCATTAGGCTACAGGCTAGCTGCTAGCTGCTAACGCGTCCTTAGTCCTGATGCTAAGCTTGGATAACTGTATCCAAGCTTGGCATGGGAGTTCTGTCCTCTATGCCAATACATTTTAACAAAAAGGTGAGTAAGTGTATTTTCAGAAACATTGGAGTTTAAGTAACTGAAGCATATTTCAGTTACTATAATGACAGTGGCGAACTTTTACTCTTACGTTAGCTCTGCGTTTCTCGTTCGAGTCCGCATCTTGTCAATGTATTTTCTTATGTGGCAGGATTATCCTTTTATATGCCATGCTGTGATCTTTACGTGTGTTTCTTCATAAAAGTTCTGTACTATTTATAGCTTGCTGAGCGCTATACCATCCATGTATAGGCCCAGAAATGCCAATTAGTTTGATCTAACTTATCATATTGTAAGCTACGGCTAAAGGCCAATAAGTTAGCTTTAAGTTGGTTTTAGTCTCAAGCACTTTTAACTTTCTATATCCAAGTTTGTGTCTCGACTACCAGATGTCAATTTAACAACACTTAGCAAAGTTCTCAAAGTATTTCCATGATGCTAAAATTTATTTCTGTCCATCTGGATCAAAAGTATTTCAGTCAAAATTTCTAAATGTACAGGATTTACAGCCCAGGCATATTTTATGCCTGGGCTGTTTAAATATGCCTGGGCATATTTTAAGCCCATTTAATGCTTAGCATTAAATTTAATGCTTAGCTTAGCTTTATTTTAGCTAATTTAATGCCTCTTTATTATTTTTTTTAAACAACAATCTGCTTCCCTGCCTCAACTGTTAAGTTTTACTTTTCTTTTCCACCAATTCCTTTTTCCAGTGACTCCTCCACCCACAGATAATTCTGCTAAATGACTCAAAACCAAGTTTCTGCAAATTAACTTTCTTTGTGAACTCTCGGTTTGTAAAGAATTTGAGTTGAACAAGAGTTGAGCTGCTGAAATGCACAATGATTAATTTCTGTTCAATTAAGTGCACACACATTGAGCTCAGAAGATTTTTCCATTTTCTTAAAATATATTTTCTAAGATAAGACTTGATTGAATGGCGGAAGCTCATCACTTTCTGGTTTAACCGTAATAACTTGGCCCCAGTGTGCGGTTATGCACAAATGGCTAATGTTTTTACGAGATGAATTGAATCTTGGATGTTAACCAATTAACAGTTGAGAATCTCCAAGTTGAAAAGGACATGAAGAGAAACCGACAGTTGATTTTAAAATATCACATGTGAACACAAATGATACCAATAAGTGACTTAAAGCCTGAGTAGGAAACTATGTCATCTGGTGGTTTGAAAAAGTCAAGACGCTGCTGCTGGAAATATCTTGTGTGATGTCCAGATGAATTCTAGTTATGTATGCAAATGTATATATTTGATTAAGGGTGTACATAATTATTGCCTCTTATCTTTTTTTGCACAGTAGTTATTTTTTTATCTTTTGCCTCCTTTCTAAATGAAGATGTCTAAAAATAAGATCAATATTAACATCTAAACCTCTCCATTACATAATTATTCAACAGTTTGCCATATAACAGGTCACAGGATGATATATCTGGATCCCTATACAGAGACTTTAAGCATCTTGATTTTAAACTCTATAATACTTTAAAAGTTGCATAAAAACACACGTGGAATGAACATGGATTTTTCAAACAGAAGTAGGGCGTGTGGAAGTGATGCAGTGGTATTATAAATTCATATCTTTACTGAAGACACTGCTCAGGATGTTTAAGTAAGGAAAGTGCGCCACCATGTGGATAGTTTTGATACACTGCTTTCAGGCAGTTAACTACATATGGTTCAAGTCTTCATTAAACAGTCAAATACAAAACTTATATCACTTATATTATGACATAATTTCCAACAGTGTTCTCAAATTCTTCCTCTTTGTCTCTGAATAATATTATTGATAAACTTCACATCGACCGTAACATTCTCCATTTATTTGGAACACTCCCTTGAAAAAACATTAGTGCAAATCATAAAAAGAAACCATCCAAAGACTGATAACGTGATTTTAAATTATTAATAAATATACATGACTCAATTTACACTTTGAAATGCTACAAGCACTTTTCACAGTTAAATAACAGTCTTCCAGACCCTCCTGTACATCTAACACATTTCGAAAAGGCAGATTTCAAATAGATGTACCATTACACTTTCAGATACATTGTCAAGTCTTCGTTTGCCTAAATCAATATAATGCAGTTCAATCATAATGAAATAATTACCCTGTATAGCGCTGAATCAGCAAATCAGTAGTTTACATAAATTCTAATCAAACAAATACAATGCTTTACGCTCATTCTTTGAGATCAGTGACTAGTCGTCACAAACAGGTTGCATACAGGATTTCAGCCCCATAATTGATCTGTTGTGATTTATACATGTTGGAATATAGTATACATACTCAACACAGTACACTGGTGACAACTCACAGATAACAGATGTGTACTTTATGATGGCGAGCATGTGCACTCCAGATGATAGAGACACTTGAACCTGCTGTACTTCTAACATGAATATCTCTAATCATTAAACGGAGAAGAAAATCCACACATAATCATATTTTGACAGGAATTTGTTGATGCTCAAAAGCTGGAATTAGTTGATGCTCTTCAGAATTAAACACTTCTCCCTGTAGAAGCAGCCTTGATCCAAACTGTACTTATATATATTTATGTGTATATTAATATTTAAGTCCTTCTGTTTGGGTTTGCAAAGTCAATACATCTAAACCTGATTTTTTCGCAAAAGCTTATGAGCTTGAAAATCTAATACAAGACCAGTATGCAAATTGGACAATCCACTGTATTCACACACTTCCATTCTTTAAAGGAATTAATGCTATTTTATATGTATCTGCACATCAAGGCATTCTTCAAGTAAGTAATCTGCATTTTCAGCTGCAATCAAAGGGACAAATACACAATAAATCTCTTAAAGTGGGGGTGAATCTTTTTGGCTAGACCACCAAAGTAACTTCCTGCATGTGGTAAACACTTAACTTTACCGAACTGTTTACTCTTCATCGCTTTTATGCCACATTTAGTCCCATCATTTACATTTGATGGCGCATTATCAGTATTAATGTCAAATCCGTCATATAAATACAGGTCAACTGGGCTGAGCGGATAATACATCATTTTGAAAATCTACTCAATGTTACATTCACACCAGAAAACACTGACTTCCCTTATAATAAGCAACGGTGCTGATACCCTACATGAATTTCAACTGGTAGCTTGTAGCCAATGTTATATAGAACATATAACTTGATTTCACGATTCGGTCCTGTCATTACACTGGTTATGGTCAATGACATCAACGGATCAACACTAGATTCATTGTTTAAGGCCAAATCACATCAACATAATCATCTTAAATCAAATGAATGAAGCTGAAGTACAAGCTCGGAGCATGCAGTAGGAGTTTCAAACAAAAGGCCACAGACAACAGACAAGGAAAAGTGCAAATGCATGCTGAAAATGACTGCCACTTACCACCCTCTCTAAGTATCCCCATTTGTGACATGTCGCAGGCAGATTAACTTCAAAGTGCAAATCCAAGCTGTCGACTTTAAGTTTTCAGGACAAAGGATAAACCTACGAAGCTTCAAGTTACTACAAAAGCATTTAAATACTCAAATTAAAAAAACACATCCACTCACTGCAGTGTCCCCAGTCATAGGTTTCATCCGCTCTGAATTCAGTCCTTGTTATTGTACAGTATAATGACATCTATCAGGTTTACTCTGTGATAAGCAGTTGTCTCCCTTGAGGATGACTGAAGACGTGTGAGGAGTTCCAGACAGCAGGGTCCTGAAAGGGACAAAACATAACACACTGTGGATTGGTAATGATGTGGACAGTAGTTAAGTTAGTGTCAACTTGGCCTTCTTATTCATCTGCAAATACAAACACATACATTCCTACAGTCACCATGAGAGTGGGTTCATCTTGTAGTTAGCCTGTTAAGTATAATCTATTGTTTTGTTGTATTTATGCTCGTCACTTTAAGATATTCTACTTATTTTAATTTAACACAGTTGTAGGCAAATATGTGTCCAATACTCACTTACCTATGATACCTATACAAATAGGAAACTCCTGTGACAACCATACATTTGCTTTTCTCACAACATAATTCAAATGTATATTTTATGAATTTTTCCAAATAATTTTTCTGATTCAATTTAAATACCTTCTGCTCCTCTGGTGAGCACAATGCAGTCTTCATGTCTTCACGCTCTGCTCAGAGCTGCTGGTTACGCCTCCAGTGGTTTCCTCTCGGCTCTGGGCGGGAAGCAGCTCATCCTTCTGTGGTGCAGTCTGCTGCGGTTTCACTATGGTGAATTTAATAGGGATTCCTTTGACGCCATGCTGCACTCGGCTGTACTGGCGCATGGAGGGATTGAAAGTGCGAACAATGGGAAGTTCATTGAGAGTTGGGCTCTCTTGTTTGGGCTGCATGCTCTCCTTTATGATTATTTTACTTCTCTTGTTTGAAAAGACAGTCTGCACTGGAAGGATGGCCGGCCTCTTGGCGAGGCTAGACGTCTGGAATCGAGTTTTATGCTGAGGCGAGGCCTGTTGTTTCTGTTCATCGCGAGAGATCCCTCGGTGCAGGCGGTCGTTGTTCTCCTTTGTCAAAGAGATTCCACCTTCTTTTCTTTTCTTCACCTCTTTAGGTTTCTTGGGGCACACGGCCATGTGTTTGGTTCTGCTGCGACGCATCGAGAACTCCCGGTTACAGTGTGGGCAGACAAATACCTGCACATCCACCTGTGTAGACGGTGCTTTATTTGAAGAAGAAACCGACTTGTTCCTCTGTGGCATTACCCTTTGGACAAACTTTTTCTTCCTTTTGTTCATTAATTTGAATTTCATCTTTATTGGCGACTCTTGGTGAGGTTTGGACCTGTTTGACTGGCTGGCCCTGTTCGAGGCATTGAGCCCGTTAGTAGAATTAGTCGTCGACAGTACTCCATTCTGAGTTTTTGCAAAGTGTCTTAGAGGGATGGGATTTTTTTTTGGTGTGTATCGCCTTTTATCACTGGCATTTGCACACGCGAGAATATGCTTGTGTAGCTCTGGCATGTTATCGAAGCTTTTTCCGCACTTGGTACAGCGAATGGCTGTAGTGAAGGTCTGTGGGATGTTGTGGGTGGTGAAGTTTGTGGCTGAAGCAACCAAGCCGGCAGGCGACCTATTGTGGTAAGGAAAAGGAGGAGGCTTAAAGCTGGGATAGTGTTGGTTAATGCCCAACCGGACATCAGGCCCTTTGATTTTCCCTCCATCTGAGGCCATTATTTTTATGGTTGTGAGCAACTCCTCAGCGGCCACATCTACTTCGCTTTCCTCCTTTTTCACCAGAGTCTCGGCTTCCTCTGAAGTGTGGGGCACTGACGGCGCCACACTGACCTTTGTCGAGTTGTTGCAGTTCTGAGGTCTTAGTTTTCCCTTTTCCTCTTCTGTGAACGTGCACTGCTGGCCAGGATGCAATTCCTCCTGATGCCGTTTCAGATTGCAGAGGTAGACAAATTCTTTTGTACACGCGCTGCAAACGTAGGTCTTGCCAACGCCGTGGAGGCTTGATCGATGGTCGAGCAGAGCGGAGGGCTTTCCAAAGAGCAGCACGCAGAATTCACATTTGTAGGGCCATTCATCAGCATGGTCACCAACATGTTGGCCTAGTTCTTTCATTGAATGGAAAAGCTTATCACACACGTTGCAGATGAAATTCTTGGTGAAAGTCTGCTGCTGTGCGTCACCTGGTACGTCAAATGAGGAATTGTCCTCTTCCGCTTTCTCAGTTAAAGGTGAAGTTTGTGATGGTGTCGCAGATGCGGAAAGAGAATCGTCAGCAGCTTCCTCTTCTTTCGTGGTGGACGGCTCTGCATTAACAACCGGTTCCGGGTTGGGACTCGACTCAGCCACAGGAGGACAATCAGATACAGCTGAGGTGGTGGTGGGCAGAGTTACTGATTCTGCGATGGAGGACACAAGAATGGTGGGGTCCACAGTTGGAGCATCTGATATAATCTGTCGCTGTTGGATGTGATCAACGACCATCTGTGTAGGTACTGGAGCCTCAGAAGGGCTTTCTTGTAAGCTAATTGCAGCGGGATCCACAGAGCCTGGGGTTTCAAGGGAAATTGTGCACTCAATCAACACTGTGTTGCTGGTTATGTTATAAGAGTTGAGGAAGGAGTCACTTAAAGTTACAGTAGGTGTGAATGGTACCTCCGACACAGCAGTGGATTCAACTAGAGATGGATTGAGAGCAATCTGATCAGTGAGAAACATGTGGCCCTGTAGATTTAAAGTGGGGTCCAGTGGTCGGGAGAGAGTGACAAGGTTTGCAGGATTTGTTCCGGCAAATGCAGCGGTTAAATCACACTCAGTGCGATTCAGTGAATTTTCCGTGCAGATTACCAAAGGGTCGGGAGATATGTTTGGAGCGAACATCTGGATTGGTTGGATTGAAGGGTTTGTAATATGGGGTGATGAAGCCAAAACTGTGATTAATGAAGGGGTAGAAGTGAGCATGCTGTGCGAGGATGGGGAGGCAAAGGCAATAGTGCACGGTGAGGCTGGCTGCAAGGCGGGTGATGGGGTAAGGGAACCGGGGGGTAGGGCAAGTCCATAAACAAGACCTTCAGCCATAGGTTCAACCGAGGTCATTATTTCTGACCCTGTGACTATGGCAAAGTCGGTAAGTAAAGAATTTTCTAGATTTCCCAGGCTTACATTTTGCTCTCCCATATTCATGAAGGATTTCGCCATCATGCATGAATTTAATGATTCTTCTGTCAAAACTGCCTGTGAGACTAAATTTATTGTCAGTCCACATGCGCCTAGCCTTCTCTGCAAACTTAAATCCAGCGCAGCATCAGCTAACGCTAAATCCTCATTTCTTTTGACTGTATTAGAGAGATCCAGTGGTTGCTGGTTACAGGAATTGCCACCAGTCATGGGGGGCCAGCTCTCCGTTGAGCCGGGTTTCACTGCTGGCTCCTCCACAGGTGGTGTAGCATCATCTTTCTCACTAGCTGTTAGAGGCACAGGGGAGATCTGCTGGGTCTCCATCTGTCCTGTTCCTTCAGCAACAATATTTCCGGTGTCTGACACTGGCATTTCTTCGATGGATGTTGAGTTTGTTGGAGATCCGGTTCGTCTTTTAAACCTTCCTGTTCCGATGGGAAGGACGGAGAGAGAGACGGGCTTCTGACCCTCTGTGATCAGGGCGAGTGTCGGATTAAGGGCCTCCTGCTTCTTCAGAAGCTGCTTCAGCTTTGGGGACAGAAACACTGTTCTTTCTTTCTGCAAAACGGTGGACTCTGTATTCAGGGGAAGCAGATTCTCAATCAAAGATGAAACAGGCGATGAAGAGGAAGAAGACGACACCACCACCTCAGACTCCAGCTCAGTTTTAATTTGTGGTAAAAGAGGTGGTGTTGCAGTTCTTCTCTTAGCCAGTGGTTGACCAGGTATCTCTGTGACTGAATCTGTATTCAGAACCTGGCTGATTTGGGCAGGGTCCAGAATCAGGGCATCCAGTCCAACTAAAGCCGAGGAACCTGAATGAGCCTCAGCTGCTTCACAGCTACTTACTGTACTTGTTGACACAATCTTTCCATCAATGTAGAAGCTGAGATTCTCTGAAATATTGCTAGAGACATCTAGCATGTATTGTGCTCGTTGCCCTGCATTCTGCAGAACAGTTGCAGATGCTATATTTTTACCAAGTTGTGTTATCTGTTCAGCCGTTTCACTGAAAGTCCTCTCAAGATTTTCCACAGGCAGCTGGGGTTTATCTTCACCAGCAAGTTGCAGGTGCTCCCCCTGTTCGTCTGGCTGAGCGATGTGGTCTCCGGCTGTCAACAAGGGAGTATGAGAGCCTGCGGGGGATGAAGTATAATGTGGCATGACAGAATCCAAGGGCTTCATATTCTCAGGCTGTAACTCCCCTTGAGTTGTGCCTGAAGACATGTTGCCGTTATTGCTTATATGTAAATGCTCCTCGCTGTTAGCCAAAGCATGGACGTGCATGTGTCGCTCCAAGCCTGGTTTGCTGTTGAAATGTCTCTCACAGTGCTGACAGGGAAAAGCCTCCCACACTATCTCAGTGTCCTGTTGGGGTTGTTTGTGAAGATCTGGGTGTAGAGACTTGATCACGTCTGGTTCCATGTTAGTTTCAGCTTGATAAATATCCTCCTCCTCTAAATCCTCACTGTTTCCAGATTGAAACAGTACGAGTGAGGGGAGTCCTCCATCTGCTGTGGAAGTTAGATCCAGTTTTCTGATGTAGGTTTCACACAAGACTCCAGTGGATATCACACCTGTTAAATAGATGAAAAAATACTGTTATTAAACCATCATTAAATAGCAGTCCTGCAATTTAGCATTGCATCAAATAAACTAAAATGTTAAAACATCATATACATCTGTGCAGTCTAATCATTGAGACTTTACAATGCAAATCAATAAATTAAAACTGCTATTTGAGTTGTTCTCCTAATCAAATTATTGTTATATATATATATTTATATTGTTTAACTAAATATATCTGTAAGAGGGATATATTTATCACTAAATCAGACACGTGTACTGTAAAATATGATATTAGACAGGTGGACATTATATTGTTTAAATACCAATATCTATACCTTGATGTAATTCTTTTGATAATCTTGATGTATATTTTATTTGTTTGGGCATATTGAATTAGCCCTAAACATTATTGTAGAGGAGGTATAGTGCAAGCCAAATTCACCGATTCACACACACATTAATACAGCACTACTATATGCTGCGCTTCTTCTATCATACACTGCAAGGGGATGTGGCCACATGGCATGATGACTGGGGGAGCCAGGGATCGAACCCCCAACATTCTGATTAGTGGACGACCCGCTCGACCCACTGAACGCAAGCCGCCCTGTATGGTTAATATCTTAAATGCTACATAAATTCAATCATGCATTTAGTTAACAGAAAAATTAAAAGACTAGAATTCTTATCACACCATCTTAGATTTTAATGGTCAGTGCAAGACAGAGGGCATGGTTGAATGGATTGAAAAATTTAACTTTTTCTTTCTTTTCTTTGTAATATGATGTATTTGCTCAAAACAGTGAGAGATAAAACAGGTCAGAGTGGACAGTCCTGTCTTGGTAACTTTAGCTTCTGTCCCTCAGGTTAGATCTGAGTAGATCTGTTCATTCCAAGTTGAAAAGGTGTCTCCAGTGAGTACAGCTAACCAGTTTAGGATTTCTTCATCCACCCTGGTAGGGCCACCATACATACATCACCTGCTGATTACCACATTCACACCTATCAACTGCCACCCCCCCCCCCCCCCCCTATACACACCATAATCATGTATTTTTCTGAGACAACACTGTTGACACTATAGGTTTGGAATCTTCTATTTTAACTACATGTATTTATAACTTCTTCTCATATAGAAGTATGTATTTAGATACAGTAAATTCAAATGATTTGTTCTAAAAATGTAATTGGTTTGACAAATGCCAATATAATGTTGCTTGAACTTAGTGAAACATCCCTATCTCGTATTTAATTTCTGAATTGAATCTTTGCAGTGCATTCATTTAACCCCTTTTCCGTACAGTAACTTTCATTGTTGGTGTTGTTTTTTGCATTTGGACTCATCTACTGCCTGCTCTGACAAAATGGCAGGCCCATGGTGTGTGTGGCAGGGTTGTCGTGCTCTTGAACCATTAGATTGCAGCCTTGTAACATCAAAATCGAGAAACTCAACTCTCATTCCAATTATTCGTTTATTCAAAAAGATAATTTTTTCTTTTATCTACCTTGCAGAAATATTACGAAATTTCGTTTCCAGGCATTTGTGGAGACCGAAGAAATGTAAACAAACACTACAAAGCCCGAGTTTAAAAACATTATCTCTCGAGTATTTCACGACGAGCATGCAATAAAGCACACATCAGAATGACCCAGTCACCTGATCATGTTTAGCCAGAAGCCGAAATTAGTTCCCACACCATTCATGGCCTGTGTATTTATTATTTAAAACCGATTTTTTAAAATACTATTCATCACTTATTTCCCTCATATGCACTGCAACACAGGGATCTGACCGATCAGATCCACAACAAACAGGTGCTCTTCTATTTGTCTCCCCTGATCTTTGATTAGGTTTAGCTTCGGGCTGCGTTCACACGCGTCCACCTGGTGTGATGACGCTCCCCCGTCCTTGCACCATTGCTCGCTGCTCTCACAACACGTCGCCACTCCGCTGCTTCCCTGCCGAGGCGGAAAGGTCAACACCCGCTTCTCTAGCACAGAGCCCCGCACACACAGGAGACCACAACCCAAAGCACACACAGCTCACAGCGAGGGCTCCACTTACCAGGTGAAAGAAATCAGCTGTTCTCGCCATTAAACCCACTGACAATATGCTGCTAGCTTCAGTGCTAGCCCCTAAGCTACAGCTCGTACTGTTCGCTGCACACGCCGACGTAGAGATGGGACGTTACAGTTCCCGGACAAACTTGTGTTCTCAGTGAATGCAGATATTATCTTCTCATGCAGGTTGTGGACATTAGTGTGTGTGTTTTTTTTTCTTCCTCTCCTCTTCTTTTAATGCACCAACAAGCTTCCGGCGCTCTCATTGGTCAGAGGATGGGGTATGTTAGATCTGGACCAATCAGCAACAGGTTTGTTAAGCTGCAGGACATCACAGCACCAGACAGCTGTCCCCCTCAGTGACGTATGACTGCTCCCGCCCCCACCCCCTGTATTTACTGTTTCATTCAAATAATTATAAATAAGTAATATAAAACTAAAATCCCAAAATATAAAAGTAACTTTTAAATAAGGCTGTCGAATATATGTAGTAAAGTAGAAAATACAATGAAATGTGTATCAAAAGCAGCATAGAATGATACAGACACACACAGACAATTATTTGATCCATCTTCTTCCTGTGATTAGTTTCTGATGGGATGAGCAGGTAAATCCATTAAAGGTGGTGTGGACTAGGGGGTAGAGTGGTCGTTCTCCAACAAGAATGTTGGCGGTTCAATCCCCACTCTTCCCGATCTGCATGCCGAAGATACTGAAGCCCTAAAATTAGCAAGACTTCAACCACCCATCAATTGCACAATATCTTACACTATGTAAATGATGAATCCTGCGCATTCCACTTCTATGCAGGAGGTGCGCTGTTTACTTCTGCGCAGGAGGTAAATAACAAAATTTAAATAATTAAATTAATAACTAATAATGTGAATTCAAATATATAGGCTATTAAAGAACTGAAAGCCTGATTAAATACTGACATAAGCAGCATGTGGTTGCAGAAAGAAGTTCAAATGACAGGGACACATCTGAAAAGTACAACTTGGCACAGTGGAGCAGGGCTACATGTGTTTACAACTTCTTCATATTATTATATTTTATTCGAATTTTTAGATACAGAAAATTCTAATAATTTGTTTTAAAAACTGAATTGGTTTGTTAATAAATGTTCTAATATTTTGCTTGAAGTAAGTCAAACAACCCTATCTCAAATTTGATCTGTTAAATGACTGCACTTGCAGTGCAGTCATCTAACCTGTAGAGGGCGCCACATAATCAAGTCTCAACATAAAGAAGTATTCAGGCACTTCAATGCATTTACAGTTGGCCTCTGGCACTGGACATTTACAGCAAACACATTGTAAAACTATATTATAATATAGTATATTATAATATAATATGTGTATTAGATCATGTAAGATTACATTGTATTTGATTATATCAAAGGATAAATGGTACATAATATGAATGAGGTCATATTAACCTAAGGCTTGAGACAAATGTATAACAACAATGAACCTGTTAATTAAAATTTTGTCAGCTGAAAAAGTGATGTCTTAAATGCTGTTTTATTTTAACCTGCATGTTCTTAAAACTTTTACTTGATATGATTTAGTCTTGCAGAAGTTGAAGACAGTTCATTGGCAGTTGTAATTTGGATGTTTGAAGTAAGCCATAACGCAATCCTTTCATGAACACACATTATTTGAGTCCTACAGCTGTTGAGTATTCTCTATTCTCCCCAACAATTGTCAATTGACACACAAGTCACACACTGATAAGACTCACACCTACACTGATAGAGATCGCTCCCTATGGTTTCACATGGTTCCACCTCCAGAATCATACCAGCATGAAAGCTCGTCTTGGAAAGAATCCGTAGGAGTTCACCGGACCCCATATGTCCATCTGTGACATTGCACAGCACATGGGTGGTGTTCTCATGGCACAGGCTCTTGTTCTAATATAAACGTGGGTTGAGCAGCATTTTTCGCGATCATACATGCCAGACCTCTGCAAAGCCATAATGAGAGATCACACAAAACAGGCCTCTACTCAGGCTTCTCTCCTTCTCTGTGTTTAAGATCCAACTTCCCAAACACCCTCTGACACCAAGTGGTGCCACATACAGTAGCTCTTGAGTTACAAACTTCAGTCATCTGTTAAATCAGTGTCTGGTTCACTGTGATCATGTTTGTCTATAGTCACTCCGGACATGTCCGAGGCTCCGGCGTGTCTTTCACAGTTGATGGCAGTCACAGGTGTTGAATTATGGTGAAAAGTTCCAGACTGGGTCTGCTGGTCCGACACATACGTCAAATCATTAGACAAGCAGGTGCTGACTGACTGGAAGCCATGGCGCACACATGGCTAAGCAGTCAAAGACATAGGAGGGAGTTTTCCTGCAGCCGAAAGCAATTCAACATATAGATAAATAATCCAAAATATGAGAAGTAAGAAAAGCGAAAAGAATTGTTTGCAATGCTGCTTTGCACGATGGCAGTAAGTTCCTACTGTCAGCGCTCTGGCTTGAAGCACAGTGATAATGCGGGTTGGAAGCTGCTGTCACATGTCACAGTATCCAGCATCCCCGTTCTAAAAAGACGTCAGGGTCGAAACATCATCTGCCCCGGATCGAATAAGCAGCTTGTGTCGCTGCCAGTTTTAAGGTTAACATGCAGCCCCTCACCTGGTTTGACTGGAAATAACCTTGCTGTCACATGACGTTGAAAACAACATTCTGAAGCACTGAGAGGACAATCGTGAAGGTATAAATATTAAGTGTGAAAGCTGAGGTGTGGTTCTCAGCAACAGATACAAGTAAACTGACAATTTGGCGATAGAAATATGGAACTTTTTTTTAAGTTTACAACACGACAGAGCATTTCAACATACATTACCCTAACCCTATGTATTTTCACATTTAAATGAGTGTTAACATCTGTACATTTAGATCGGCAGGTATGGTTTGAATATATGTGAACTAAATCAGCGATGTACTTTGGATCAAAGATGAATGATTATCTATTTTGGTGTTGAAGATAAAGGCACACTGAAGAATGAAACACTATAATTTTTTTAACCTTACCCAGGAGTTGTTTTTGGTTGGGTTGGTTGGTTTGTACGTTTGTGTGTCTCTGAGCAATATCATACAAAACCTACAGTATGGATTACCACAACGCTTGGTGGAAGGATGCCGTATGGCTAAGGGAAGAACTCATAACATTTTGGAATTCTCATTAACTTTCTAGCGAATAATTCATCGATCTTGATGGAAACAAAATCACATTTAGGGAACAGATTTCTATAAGTGTGTCTAATCCGGTGCGACTTGACTGAATTAAAGGGGACTGTTGGCTCTTGGTGGAGTTAATGCGCTCCCCTGAGTGCCAGTCTAGTTTTTAAAAAGAAATCCTTTAGTTTGAAGATGCCGAATGGTCGGAAAGTCAAGTTCAAATCAAACAGGAAACTCAGTGATTGTGAGAGAGAACTGAGACAAAGTGTGCTCCAGATTCGATGTATGGCAACGCATCCTGTGGCAGTGGGCGCCGGTTCGGCCCAATGACTCCATGCACAATGAAACATTCACCCTCACCCTCCACATGAACATGCGGGACAAGAAAAGACAAAGAGGGAGAGGTGGTCCACAATGTGTCTGTGTATCAGGCGGATCACAACGCCAGACTCTGGCATGAAACAATAAGGATCTCTTATAGAACATGTGTGCCACACAGTGCGGACAAAGGCGCGTGTGTTGCCGGACAACAGGTCATGTCACTGGGACAAAATCTAATTTTATTGCTTCATGTTGTGGGACGCCAGATGTGCAGGGAAGAACATGCAAATGAGAAGACATCAGAGCACTTGTACAAACTGTACCAAACAAAAGGCCATGATACTGTACATACATGCATACAACAGTGGCTCATTGTGCCAACATGCACACACACATACACACACACACACACAACCGCATGCCACACCCATGCTAATAATCCCCCAAAGACCAATAGACACGTGCCCTCCAGAATAAGGACCCACACACGTACACAGGTCTGGACACTCACACACGTACACACATGCGCACACATTTAGAGGCGCACCCTGACCTCCACAAAGTAACACGCCATGTGCACAGATACTGTACACACATACACACACTTAACATGCCTCACACACACCATCCCGTCTCCTCTTTCACTTTCCCCCGCCTCTCTGCTGCCACACACAAGCACATTCAGCTATTCCCTGCATCACCCATACTGCATCTGACCACACACACTAACACACCATGTCTGTTTCTGTCACCTAACTTTGTGCCCCTTCTCTCTCTGGTCCCTGCAGCCCCACCCCGCCCCACTCCATCCACCCCGGGACCCAGCTGTCTGCGGCACTCAAAACTCACGGGGGCTCCGGGCTTGACATTTTCCCCGTGACATCTCAAACCGGGGGCACTCCTCAGGTTTGACATGTGGCACTCCTCGCACGCACACAGACCCACATACTGCTGCTCTGCCCGGGTCACTATAGGATGGCATACATGACAACTCCGTGCGAGGAGGAGCTGCAGACGTGAGCAGCATGCACGGAGAAAACATATGCTATGGTGTAAGCATATCCTATATCTACTTCCTTATTTTGATCTGACTTAAAACCACATTTTTGAAACGTCAAGCCCCAGATAGAGGTGTTCTAAAGGCTCTCAGGTTGGATACAGCCAATGACAGGATAGTAGCAAGAAGGTCCTGACCAGCTGAGGCCTTTCTGTGTGGAGTTTTCATGTTCTATCCATGTTTGTATACAGGCTACGTTTCCCCCACATGTTCATCCAAAGACATGCAGGGCTGCTGAACTGGACACCCAAGATGTTCAAATGTGACCGACTGGATGAATGACATCAACCGGATGTAAGAGGAATCTATTTATCCCAGTATGACATAACGTTGTTTATATTGCCAGTAACCACACAATGGACACTAGACACATAACGTGCATGTTTGAAGGAGTCCCTTGACGGATGTTTAATGTTTGTTTGTGGAAATTACAACATTTATTCTTTTTATTTGTTCAGGCCGGTTTTTACCAACAGTTTGTACAAATGTTGTTTTAAAAGCTATATTTGTTCAAGAGAGCAGAAAGTACAACAAGAAAAACCTTGAATCCTAGTTAAGTATTGGTATGGTGAGATTATAGTAGCAACATAAGAGAAAGGAGAGGTTGGGGCCAATCCCTGCTGACATTCGGCGAGAGGCAGACACACTCAAAACCACACCTACAGTCAATCTAGAGTCTAGATTCTAGAGTCTCCCATGATGCCCAATGTCTTTGGATTTTAGGAGGAAGCTGGACAACCTTTAATAATATGAGCAGAAATTATAATTAAAGAAACCTTGGTGGAGATATTGTATGTTTTGTTATAAATAGAAAGGAACCAAGGCTTTTATGGTGAATGGAATCACATTATTTTCATATATGTTTCCTTCTTTTTACATTTATTTATGGGTGTTGTGTATAATAATAATTGTAATAATAGTAAGAGTAATGGTAGTAATGATAATAATAACAGTCCAATATAGTTCAACTGGCAGATGTGAGGCAGTGGCCGGTTATACAGTATATAGTAAATATATATATATTTAGTATTTGGTTATATTTGTATGTATTATTTACTTTATGAATTTTCACTGCACAGCAGAACCTGTTTGTGTCCCATCTTTGTTTGACTGTAAACTCGATAAAAACCTCCAATGTGAGTACTGACAGGATTGACAGGATTCCATCTTTCATTTATTTTTCTCTTTACAAAGTTTTTGCTTGTTTGATAAATTGATGAGAGGGATCACACACATTCTACACGCCAAAATGTCTCATCCGACACATCCTCGCCTGCCAGAGACCGATCTAGCAGAATGAAACCTCCTGCCTCCTTATTACTTTTCAATCCTCCGTTGTTATACAATCTGCTCTGTCGTCACTGTCAGCAGTTCAGGCCACACTTTTCTTCTGTGGGGAATATGTCACAAACCTGCGGCATACAGTCGGCTATAAGCAACTGTGCACTTGTGGTCGCAGCAAAAAAATAAACACCCATGTCTTCTGTTAAATGAAAGATACACAGGTCTGGTTTTATTTAGTGGGAGAGATGTTGCCTCATCCATCTGTCTAGAACAGAGCGGCTTCTTCCTTCCTCTCAGACAGTCTTCAGTCACCTCGAGACGAGCACAGGAAAGAGGTGGGAAACTTTGTGCGGTGACTAAACTCTGATGACTCCATTACTGGGATTCGTTTTCACAAGTATACACGCACACTCACAGGTTCTGTGTTCCGATGTAGAATTCTCACACACACTTACATTTAAGTCTATCCAGCACAGAGGAGGCAGTTTTCAAGTTGGACAATTGACTATGAGACATACATGTGTGTGTTTAGTCATAACTATGTGTCATGACTCTGACTGGGACTCTTTTCTGTGATTCACACACTTTTATGGTGAGCTGCCTTTCTGGGACATTCTGCTGGAGCTCGACTGTTATGATTGGTTTAACATGTGCTCATCCGCACAGAGAGGGCACAGAGTTGGTTTCTTCTGAGTGTGTGTGAGTGTGTGTGTGTGTGAGAGTGCAACGCACATGATCAATGCTGGCGTGCCCACCCAGGAAGTGACTCCACCCTCTAGCGATGTACAGAATTCCCCCTTTGCTGAAGGGGAGAGCGGGAGCTACTGGTGAGCAGCCTCACAGCCGTGGCCCATAGCCTCACCATCTGCCCCTCTCAAAAGACTCCATTGTTCCCAGCAGTCTGAGGCGAGAGGGAGAGCTAAAGGGAGCCGTGGAGCTCGCTGTTGGGGCAGAGGGTTGGGGCGGTGGGCGTTGGACTGCTGCCTAAAACCACACGGAGGAGAGGCAGCCAGACACAGAGCATCTCTGTGCGACTCAGTCCACTTCTGGAGCCCTGCCCCGGCTTAACAGCGTCGTACGAAAAACTCCACAACATGACATAAAATACACACCTAACTGTCAGAGGGCTCAACGGACTCAACGGTCTGAGGCCGCGTGGTCTTTCATATTTGATGATGTTTGCCTACGCTCTGAAAAAAGAGGTTGTGTTTTGAACATCTGAAGCGTTACTTGAATGGGCCAATCAGAGCAGGCCGCTGGACGTTGCCCCTGCGAGCTTGCTGATGATGTGTATGAGTCGCACTTGGAAACAGAAAAAAAGTGTCATGTGATTTTAACCGTCACAAGTATTTGAACAAAGAGCTGCTCAAGGACATGTTGACTTTGAGGCGTTGCCACGGTAACTGCGTAATCTAATTGCCACGGAGATGGATGAGACAAATGACAACAGAAAAAAAGCTGTTTGTAATTCATTTGATGAAACGAAGACAAAAGCAAGCGTTCAGAGGAATAGGTTGTGGAGTGTTTTCAGTTTTTTATTGAAACAGTATGAACAAAAACACTGCAATTAAATACAAGGTTCAAACAAATCAGATGGCACAAATTAAAGACCTAGAACTGATAATATGAGGCAAAGCAGAAGGGAGGACGCGGACACATGTCGTTGCAAACGTTTGCAGTGTCTAAAGCCTAGTCATTAACCATTACATCACTCAGTCAGTGCACATATTAAACCAGTTTGGAAAGCCAGCAGAGCAAAGCTGAGACTTCATAAATTGTACACCCATTTAGCATACGTACAATTGCAAAAAAAAAAAAAAAAGCAGGGGCATTGCTGCCTAACACTGTGCACTAAAACTAAGTGCAACTATAAAAATGTCATCCTGTGCACCGGTCTGGGGTTAGGCCAATGTAAAGACGGGATGGCTGTTCTGGTAATCTACCTATTAACACAAGTACTGTGAGCACACTGTCGGGACAATGCAATCACCAGGTCTAGCAGCCGCGGGCTGGGTGAGAGGCTTCCTATGGAACGAGCCGGGAGTCGACGAAGCTGTTCTGTTTTTTTGGAATGGGTGGCAGTTAAAAACTACAGTCAATTCACATTAATAACGCACTTCAAAACTGCAAATCCTCCAAAGGTCCGAGAGAATACCAGAGACAGTGGCGCAAACCCTTCTGCTAAATTTCACAGATATGTATTAGGTTTTTAGAAGTCAGTGTTAACGTGGGCAGAATGTCGCGTTACTCTTGCAAATGAGGTGCCTTCGTCGTTCCTGTTAGCCCCGTGCTAGCCTACACCGCTCGCGACTATCGTCATGTCGGGGAGAGAAAAACTTCGGCACACGGTGCTTCATACAGTCGGCCGACATGTCAGAGGATCTGGCTACATGAGGAAACGTTTGAACTGGTGCTCAGGGGCGTCTTAAAGGCCACAACAAAGGTCTGTGTCTACTGTGTATTCCATAATATCAAATGCTAGCCTAGGCAACTGCATTAGGAGAAAGTCATTAGCTGTATGCTGTGTAGTCCCCCTTACATTGTATATACATCCTGTGGAATTTGTAACTGTCTCTCTTGCATTTTTCCTGTTCCCACCATCCACGTGTGTTTAATTTCCTATTGTTATGTGAGCATTTGTTATGTCCTTCACACACTTAAGTGCAAATCTAAGTCAGTCACTGAAATAGTTTAGAGGAGGGAGTTTACCCCCCCCCTGCATGTCAGATAATCCCCTGCTTCTCTTTCTTTATGAAATGCATCTGAAAAGCCCTGAAATTCTTTGTGACATCCTGCTGTCACCTCGTTTTGTTCTCCCGGGGGGGGAGCAGGGGAAGCCACAGCCTTTCATATCTGCAGCTTTAGGGGGTCAGGGAGATAGCGGGGGGGGGAGGCGAGGATGTCTGCTCATGTACCCCTCTTGTCTCACACTCATACAAATACACACATAAATACACACAAGCCTCCCTCCCCCTGTTTTTTTTGTTTTGTTTTTTTTGGCAGTCCAGAGTCCTGGTTAGGTTGGTTTAGTTCTGGAGTCGTGCTTGTTTTAATGATCAGAAATGACGTCACAGTTCAGTAGTTCAGAATTTCCAGAACCTTGGGTGCTCTTGCTGCTTTGCTGCTTTTTTCTTCAAGGGCTGTGGAGTTTAAAAGAAAGAAAAGAAAGAAAGAGAGAAGAGATAATTAGCATTTAGGAAGATAATCACAGAGTCAGTCACTGGTTGAAATGGGCGGTTTAGTGTCTGAGGTAGAACTTGTTACCTCCGCCAAGATGGTTATGTTTTCAGCCCTGTCTGATGGGTTGGTTTATATGTTTGTGAGCAAAAACTACTGAACAGATTTCCATGAAACTTGGTGGAGGGATGGAAGAATCCACTAAACTGTGGTGCAGATCTGCATCAGGGGTTCGACACAGGATTCTCTTTTCTTCAGGGCAAAATTTAAGATTTGTATTGAATTGTGAGAGAGTAATTCAAGGATCTTGATAAAAACAAGTGTTAAAGGGACTGAAGTTTACGGGTGTATTCAATTTGGTGTGGGTCCAAATAAAAATCAGTCCTACGGAATTCCTCTTTTCACTCGATTTAAGAGTAAATTCAGTTGATCCATTATGAAGGCTGAGGAGGGCAGGATTAAAGATGGAGGTCAATACACAAAAAGGAAACAGCATAACGCTTGTGTAAGAGGCATGTTTACCAACCTTTTTTAAAAGGGAGACATTTGGCTTTACAGGTTGTTTTAGTGTCGACGAGATTAGAATTGGGACATTTCCCCATTTGGAGGCAAGATGTAAAGATATACAGTGAAAAACATTATTTTTTTTTTAAATAGACCGACACTCACTCAATGATTAGTACCCGAAATAAACGGAGCTGTAGACTTCACGTTGCTGCCCTCGTCTGACAAACACAAGCCCTTTGTCCAGGGCTCCGATTGAGCTGTTATAAAAGAGTCTGCTCGGCGACCTCCGGCCACACGGACACAAACTGAGTCAACAAACATGTTCATTTTAAGGCCTAATAGAGACACTTGTCACCACGAAGGCCAGATTTGTCCTCCTATAGGGCTGTGGGTCTGTGTCAGCAAAAGGAGCAGCAGCCGTTTAGCTTTGTCAGTAGTTTTTTTTTTTTTTTTAGGAGGGGGGGGGGGGGGTTGGGCATCTGTTACACATCATGTGAATTGAGACAATGGCGGCCAAGGGGGGGTTAAAATGATCAGTGGGGAGAATCAAATTTTTAGAAATTTACAGATTTCACAGTGTTGTCTTTTTTCTGAGGTTTTTTGTTCCTGGGGGACCTGTGACACAAGAAACATCCGTCGTTAGCAGGCAATGCAAATACAGTCTTCTCATAGTGGGGGGGGGGGGGGGGGGGGGGGCCTGGGAGAGATACTGTCACTGGGACGGGCCCTCCGTCCCATCATGAGGGAAGGTCGACGTTGAATATTTGGCACTGGAGTCCAATTCTGGTTAAAATGCTTTGCAGTTTGTGCCGGACATGCATCCAAGGTCGTCTTATCACACGGCCCCAAATGACCCATTACATCAGTGCCTGTGTTTACTCATCATAGGACCAGTGATGACTAAAAGCTCACGCAGTTCCACTCCACATTGAGAGGGAGTGATGACTCGCTGCACAACAATCATTTTAACTGCGTGCTGATTCACACTCATTCAAGCTCTGTGCACGGGTGTGTCCACCAGAGAAGACACAGGGAAGGACTTACGAGTATTTTCCCATCCTCCTACATGCAGCTGTCATCACGGCGATGACGATGACCACTGCCAGCAGACTGCCAATCACGACGCCGGCTACCTGGCCGGAGCTCATTCCCTCTGGGAGACAGAACGACAAGAGTGGGTCGGTTATCAAGATTTACACAGGATGAATCAATCAATCTATCTGTCTATCTATCTATCTATCTATCTATCTATCTATCTATCTATCTATCTATCTATCTATCTATCTATCTATCTATCTATCTATCTATCTATACATCCATCTATCTATCTATCCATCTATCTATCTATCTATCTATACATCCATCTATCTATCTATCCATCTATCTATCTATCTATCTATACATCCATCTATCTATCTATCTATCTATACATCCATCTATCTATCTATCTATCCATCTATCCATCTATCTATCTATCTATCAATCTATCTATCTATCAATCTATCAATCTATTTATCTATCTATTTATCTATCTATACATCCATCTATCTATCTATCTATCTATCCATCTATCTATACATCCATCTGTCTATCTATCTAACTATCTATCTATCCATCCATCTATCTATCTATCTATCTATCCATCCATCTATCCATCTATCCATCCATCCATCTATCCATCCATCTATCCATCTATCCATCCATCTATCCATCCATCCATCCATCCATCCATCCATCTATACATCCATATCCATCCATCCGATGATGCATATGACTATAAAAACTTTCTCTTTCACTAGAGAACGGACGTACAGAGTTTGAATTCATCGCATCAGACACACCACGTTATCTGACCTCGCACTATGCTCTTCCCGTGCTTCCATCCCACACATTGCTCACCCTCTATGTCATCAACGACCACGCTCTCTTCCGTCACTTCCTCGGCGGCCGCCGTCGCCACGGGCTCAACCTCTGCTGCCTCGGTGGGGGCTGCGGTCTCCACGGCAGGAGCGTCGGTGGCGAGGGGCTCTGGTGCTTCTGCAGCAGCAGTGGGAGCCTCTGTCTCGGGGATGGGCTCCTCGGTGATGACGGTAGGGAAAGTGACCGACTCTGTGATCTCTTCAGACTCAGCCTCAGTGGCAGCCTCAGTAAGAGCTTCAGTGGCAGCTTCAGTGGCAGCCTCAGTAACAGTTTCAGGGACAGCTTCAGTGACTTCCACCGGGACAGCATCGGTTACTTCTGCAGAGGCCGCTGGCGGCTCGGTTGCAGGGGGACCGGTGACAACTGTGGGTTCATCTTGTGCAGCCTCGGTTGCCGCAGCGGGGTCACCTCCTTCACTCACCAGGACGGTCCCGGTGGCGAGCTCTGCAGGGATTTCTGTGGGGCCTGGGGAGAGGAATCAGAGAGAAGGTCACAGATGGGCTCACATGCAGGTATAATGACGGGCAACTCACCAGTACGGGCTTTTTAACTGGCTGTGGAGATTCTTTAATAATTTGCATTACAAAAGAAAATAAATTCTGCTGGAGTTTATGCTTTTTTGTCAAAATATTACATTTATTAGAACAGCAGTAAATATAGACTACATAAAAAAAAAAAAAAGTTGACGTCAATGTTCCTCCCACTGATTTAATGTTTCCTTAATCATGTTTTCCAAGTAAGATCATTCTGTTATAAGTTATACATTTTGCCTCTAATTTTTGACGCTGTGACAGATATTGGATTTCGTTTTTAAAAGATTATTCAGATAAAAAATGTTGCCTTTGGTACTGGGAGCTGTATAACCCCACAGTTATATAAAGAGATAACAAATGAGAATACTAAGTAGTCGCAGCGACACAGTACAGTGTGCGCTACACCTCCAGAACAGTCATGATCAGGACTAGGACAGAACGGCAGCTGAAACGTTTAGGCCTCAGTCCGTCAGGATGGTCAAACTGAAAAAGGTCAATATCTCTCTCCCCCGACATGAAGCCATGACGTGACCTTTCCTCCTTCTCACACTCTCTTGGATGGACGTCTCCCGTCATCAGCACACGGTGACGGCGTGACCACCGCACCCCCGTGACTCCATTAGACTGCACATCCTGCCTCCATTCCTCCACCACTCCATCCTGTCTTTGGGGCACTGTGTTTGCGTACAGGAATGCCACATCCTCTGCCTCATTTCCTGTGGAGGGAGCCGCTGCAGCCGCTGTGTGAGGGGAGCGCGGGGAGGCTCGTTAACCCTCAGCTGCTTAGCATGTGCAGTCATTGGTGGGTGGGGTGGCACGAGAATGAAGTGAATAACGCCACCACGGGGGGGGGGGGGTCGCTGTTTCTTAGGGAAGAGCGGCTGAGGTTTGATTAAATGGCGGACCTGTCGAAATTCTCTCTAGGATCTAGCTTGCTTCTCTAATTATTAGAAGGATAAAAATAATGTTAATGTCTAAGGACAGCCGTCAGAGCTCAGAAGTCTGTGCTCCCAAGTAAAGTGGAGGCTCTCATTTTGAATTGAGGAACCCGGATAAAAACCGTGTATTTATCCTTGTGTCTTTCATCAAGGCCCGGACCATGAGGCAGCCTGGGTTGAACCTCATCATTTCCCTCCAATAACCCCAGCTCCATCTCCCCGTGCTCAACATCCTCCCAGCCACAACTGAAAACTCCGCCTGGACAGCGCTGCTTCCAAGATTTAGGAGGTGGATTTCCGCGTGGCACCAAAATTACGGTCTGCAGTTAACTTTCCACTGACACCATGTTGGCCTGGACGCCATGTTGGCCTCGACGTCTCGCTGAGCAGAGAGGAGCGTCTGTGTGAGTCTCATAAACTCGGGCTCTGACATCATGCCCGCTCCATTTCACTTTTCACTCTAATTGTTCTGAATACTTGAAAGGGAAGAGAATACTTTTCTTGGGATAAAAATAACCCTGAATGGCTGGACACAATCGGGGCAGTTATTCCTAGTCCTGCGCTGGACGGCGTGTTCATTAGCAACAGGCGGGGTAAATATAACCAAACATTTGTTCCCGCCCTGGCAGGCTCCTGATGTTTTTTTTTTTTTTCAAACAGCGATGAACGCAATGATGAATTGTCTACGGCCGCAAGCTATTTGTGTAATTGTCCCCTGTAACGCTAACAATTGTTTCACTATGTGTACAGATCCCACAATTAGCTCCGAGTAGTACTTCCTCCCCACTGTGACGACCGTCCCGGGCTGATATGGCTCCTTTAGAGAGTAACAGTTTACATCCCCCTCTGCCCTCGCTTCCTTTTCATGTCCTCCCCGCTCGTCTTCCTCTCTCCGAGGATAGGTTGCTGCCTATACCTCTGGGAAAGATGAATCCCGAGAGAGAAAGGGGAGAGAGAGAGAGAAAGGGAGGGCAGGGGGAGGGGAGGATGCAGGGGAAGCCAAACGGTGGGCGGTTGAAAGGGCGGGGGTGTCGGGGGGGCTCAGAGGGAACGGTATGTTTCTAAAACCGAGAAGCTGGGGGGAGCAGCCCCGCGTCCCTCCTGCTGCTGCTGCCTGGTTTCCACTGTGAACACTGTCTGCCTCTGGTTTGCTGTCTTTCCCCCCAGAGAGACGTGTGTTAGCGTGTGCGTGTGTGTGTGTGTGCGTACGTGTGTGTGTACATGACCCCGTGTAAATCCTACGAGAGGGTCAGATCTGACAGGACCCCTGGAGCTGGTGAGGGTTTCTCACAACATGGGTGTTAAGGAGTCGGGGGTCCCGGAGTAAATAACGGTCTCTGTAAATGTGCGAGCGTTGTGTTAATGTGCACCTTGACACCTCTCATACATGGAGCTTTGTGTAAAATCTCCACACACTAACACACACACACACATGCATTTTCTTCAAAACCCAAGACTGGCATTACGTAAGTGTGGCATTTTGTTCTTATTATTCCAAATCTCTCAGCGGTGCGCTCAAGGTCATTTTATCCACGATGACATCACTTCGACCGCACGTCCCGGCTCGTATCCATGAGGAGCAACAGCCTGAAATCATCCTGCCACTCAGCAAAACATCACCCAGTACCACTGGGTTCATACTGGAGGAGTGCATGTACATGAAAGGGACTTACGAAAGCAATATTTGGTCGGGGGACAGACGTTTATGGATGAGCAGCCTGTTAGAGCGAGTAGAAAAGAAGAAGCTGCGAGGCCTCGGGATGTGACTCTGCTGATAATGGACCGTGATGAACTGTCACTGTGGACGACGCTGGTTTGAAAACTTCCCTCGATGAGGCTCGGCGGTGGAATGCAGATTTACGGAGCTGTTTCACTCCCGTGGCGTAAATAACACCTCCAGTGGAGAGTGAGGGAGTGAGGGAGTGAGGGGAGGGAGGGACACAGAGGTATACAGTGTGAGACACGAAAGGAGGGAGTCGCAGCTTCCATCCATTATGATCACAATCAGCTGTCACTGAGGCCCCCCCCGCCCCGCCGCCCCCCCTGTTAGTGTGTGTGTGTGAGTGAGCCACTGACTCACAGGCGTGCACCGGGAGGGAAAGGGTCCGAGCCGACGTGTGCGAGGGAGTGTGAGTGGATCCACCTTTTGAGCCCAGGAATGTTTTCGCAGCGGTGGAGGAGGAAAACGTGAGAGAGCTACAGGCGCCCCGCCCGTGTCGCTGCACCACGGAAGATGCTGAGCAGCAGTGAACTCCCCCGCTGGGGCAGCAGGACTCAGCTGAGGAGATACCGGGGCGTGCCATGCACTGCACTCTGGGGAGACGGGCCCGAACACTCTCAGCAGCCCGCGTGTCTTATCACAGACGCAGCACAATGAGCACCCACTCTTGTGCGGGAACTGATTTGTCTTCCCCCCCCCCCCCATTCCCGGTCTCACTCAGATAAGAGGGAAACGCAGCACATCCCATCTGGACTCCATCACCAGGGGCAGCAACTGGTACCAGACCTAAGAGGGTCTTTAATCTTGGGCCTAAGGAGTTCCTGAAATGTAATGATTCATGACATGCAGCCATGGCAGGGATGACTAAATAAACAGGGCGTGCTGGAGCATCCTTCCACAATCTAGAACTCCCCATATTTACATTCAAACAAAACACTTCACTCGACCTGACCTCCGCGATTCCATCCAGCCAGCCTCTTCATGTTTATTCGTAATCTCGCTAGCCTTCAAGTCCAACTCCCACATCATAAAACTTCCACCCGGCGCTCTCTGTGTTCCTTCATCAGCAGCTCCACTTTCCTTTGGAAGGTGGGAGAGACGTGAGCTCACGGAGGAGACGCTCGAAACTCCACAGGGAGATTTGCTCCTTTTCTTAGTCCTGTTTTTGTAATGCCACTCTCAGTCCGATGGAAGCTGAAAGCCCCGCTACTGTTCCGAGTCGCCGGGGCTCGGTCCAGGTCTGAAACGGCCTCTGCCTTCTTTCCATAAACAGATGTGTCTTTCTCCCTGTGGAAAGTTTTCGGGGGAGTACATGACTGAGCACTTTTTCTTTTTTTTTTTTTTAAACATTTTCACAAAATGAGACTTGTTGACGTGAGAAGCGCTCGTTCGTCGCGGCTCCTCTTAAACTGGCATGTGTCTCATAATTGGAGCATGAGCGCAACATCTGAGTCACTTCCAGGAGCGGGCACGGACAAAGGCCACTGACCTCGCCCTGCAGCGTCCAGATGTGACGGGGATGTTATAGGCCCAGAGGCGCAGACAAAACTCATTAAGAAGGAGACTGGAAGGGGGGGGGGGGGGGGGGGGTGGGTAGGGGGGGCGGCATTGTGAGGCAGGAGGTGAAGTGTTTTACAGGATACGTGGGACTCGCTAGTTAAGAGAGCCGGGGTGACGGAGCTGGAAGACCCTCATTTGAGAAGCGTGGCTCATTTTACGTTTTCCTCGGGAAATTGAGAAGGCCGACATGAGAACGGTGTTTAAAGGCTCCTTGTCAGAGCAAACCTCCATGGAAATGGAGCAGGCATGCCGTCCCCGGGCCAGCAAAGGTTGCAGTTTAAAAGTAGACCCCTCGCTGCCCCCCCCCCCCCTCCTCTGTCTCTACTCTAACCCCCCGTCCCCCGGGGTCCAGTCTCATCAAGCTGGAACAGGGGAAGGGGACAGAAAGTAGAAAAGGCAGAGAACTCTTAAGAGACATGGGAGGTAGTGGGGGGGTTCAAGTGGTAGAGCGTGATACCCCAACTAAAGATGGGTAAATGCCAAGGGGCGGCACCGTGCACAGTTTAATAACATGTGGGTAAAAAAAAAAAGAGGGTGGGGCGCCTCTTAAAGCTCATCACGTAGCTCGCTCTGTGCCTGTCTCCTCTGGTCCTCTCACATGCATATGACCCTCCTTATAGAGCCTCTCTCTATTAATACACACACGCAAAACGCAGCCCTGCCCTAAAGCTCACACTCACACACTCACACACACACACACACACACACACACACACAAACACACACACGCTGCCCCTGGGCAAACTGTTCTGGACAGGGTGAAGGACAGAGGGGAGAGGAAAGAAAGATGGAAAGACGGAACAAAAGACAGACAGAGAATAGAAATAAAGAAAGAAATGGACAGGAAGACAGAGTGCTGACAGGCTCAAAAGATGGAAAGACAGAAAGACAAAGGAAAAAACAGAAAGATAGACAGGAAGACTGAAAGACGACAAGCAAGTCAGAGATTGGTAGATACAAAGACAGACAGGAAGATAGACAGGAAGACAGAAAGGCCAAAAGATGGAAAGACAGAAAGAAAGACAAAGAGAGACAGAAAGAAAGAGACGGTAAGACCAAAAGAAATGGAGAAAGACAGCCAGGAGGACCGAGAGCAGGGAACATGGACAGCAGCGAAGCAAAGTGAGGAAAAAAGGGACTGAAGTTGTTGCAGCAAAGGAGAAATGGCAGAATCCGGCGTGAGTCGAGGAGACCGCTGGAAAAGCTTTCACATAAATGTGTATGGTGTGTGTTACAGCCCCCCCCCCCCCCCCCCCCCCTCCTGTCCCCCTCCTGTCCCGTCCAGTCCCGCCCTCCCTGCCCGCGTATGAGCTCTGTTTTGGGAGGCTTCAGAAGGATATTCCTTTCTTCTCTTCACCGGTGCCAAGAATCTAACAGACACGAGGCGGCTGAGCTGCTGCTATTACATCACATTTCTCCCTTGTGTGCGCAAATCAAACTGTTCCTGCCGGTCCGGGGCTCGGGAGAGTGACGTGAGAACGAGAGGGGAAGATCAGGGAGACGTTTGGCTGTGAAAACCCACACAGATGATCCACTTGAGCCGGACGCTCCTTTGAGATTTTAACACCTTAAAGCTTAACGTTTTCAACCTATTGGTCAAACTAAGATACATTTTGAAAGATCATTTAAAAGTAAAAGCAGAATATCAAATATCAAGTGTCTAAAAGGATTTCAATATGATAAAACCATTTGAAGTATTCATGAATGAAAATAGATCAGATTTCCTCAGTGAGACCAGCCTCCGTGGGGATATTGTTGAATCGGCGGGGATTAAAGCAGACAAAGAGTGGTGTGGTCCGGGCACATGGAGGCAGAGAGGGGACACGGTGTGCTAACAGCAGCACGGGGTCTGCAGACAGTGCACTTACTTGCATGTGTGAAGGCGCAGAACGGGCCGGCCAGGGCCAACAGGAGCAGCAGCTGGACATTCATGGTGCTGAAAAACTTTTTGTCTCCTCCAGTCACGACCTTCAGGGAGTCCCTCGGGGCAAAGAGCACGACACCGGAGCCCTCGTACACGCTGCCGCACGCAAACCAGACACACGGCAGACACACACACGCCAACTCTCCGGATGACGGGAAGGGTGACAGACCAAAAAAGGTCAAGAATTTCAAAAAAAAAAAATGGGGTGTTCACTGGAAGACTTGAGGGAAAAAGTAAGAAGGCCTGAGATCCTTTTTGAGGTCGGAGGTGGAGGTGAATGGGCCGAGCCGGTCGGTGCTGGTCGCTCTCGCAGCTGGAGGACGAAGAAGAGGAGTGGTGGAGGGATGTAGAGAGGACCAGAGAAAAGAGAAGGAGCTCTGGCCACTTTGAGGAAGTAGAGAGAGAAGGGGAGTGTGAGAGAGAGCGAGAGAGAGAGAGAGAGAGAGAGAGAGGGACTGGCACACAGCAGGAGAGAGGGCTGAGCGTGTAACTGCCGGAGCTAAGATTGGAGGAGGGGGGCTGGTACTGGTGGTGGGGCTGGGCGGGATGACGGAGCAGGGGGCACGGCGGGCTGGGAGGAGGGTCTCTGGATCGGGGCAGTAAGATGGATCAGGGTCTGCAAACCCTGCAATATCAACAGCGCTCACACACACACACACACACACACCACTTAGACACACAGAAAAAAAGCTGTTATCAGGACCAGACAGGCACTTCAACCTATGACTGGTGAGCTTGAGAAATGAAATGGTTAAAGCTTTTCTGAAACAAAAGAGAACGAGGAGATCAGGGCATTGAGCCCTCCGCAGACACTCCTGAAACTCAGAGTTGAGAGCCCAGAAAGTTAAAGCACTTCACTGTTGATAAAAAGCAAATGCTGAATGAAAGAGGCGTCTGTAATGCATCTATATCAACCTTTACAATCAACCGTCTTTATCTTGCAAGGAAAAGTGGCAGGCAGACCGTTGAGAGAGAGAGAGAGAGAGCGAGAGAGAGAGAGAGAGAGAGAGAAAGAGAGAGCTGCTTTTCAAACGGGTTTCCCCCAAAGACAAGAGCCGTAAATACAGTTAGAACACTGTGTGACTTTCACACAGGCGAGCATGGGTGGTCTGCTGGGAGTGTGCAGGCCGCGCCGGTCAAACAAACTGTTGCTCGGACCGAGGCTGACACCTGTTGGACAACAAGCTCCGAAGGTCACAGGAAGCACAAAGTTATCTTGACAGCCAGGATCTCTCCTCCCAGGGAGTTGTCGTTTCACTCCCATTAAGCAACAACTACCGAGCCAATTTTAAATGGTGTTTTGTGAATGTGTGGGGCTTGACATAAAAGAAGAACCTATTTAATTTGGGTGCGGATTCAGGTTTTTTTTTATAACATTGAGAGATTTCCAAAATTCATGGATCTGGCATGTTTAGGAGACTGGTACGTATGAGTATGTGCAATTTGATGCAGATCTAAATAAAAATCTGTATCTAGTGAATCTAAATGAGGTTTCATTAATGTTTGTCAGATCACAAAAAAAATGCCATGCTCGTATTTTCAATGCATCTAAGAGAAAAACCAACAGTAATCCACCTAACAACACTTTTTAACTGTTAAGTTTGCATTCAAGGATATTTTTCATTTTAAAATGTGTCGCCTCTTGCGCTGGACTTCAGTGAATGAATACAGATCAAAATAAAACACAAGTCTTCAAAGCAACATCAAAAAATGTATTTTCTAACGAACTCTGAGCATCAAACTGGAAATGAGAGATTAGTTCAAATCTAGGTTTAACCGATAACTGTGGGTTTGTGCAGGCTGAATGTAAAGGGGCCTTTTTTGGCAGAGGTACACACTACACTCTCAGTTTTTCTCGAGACTGAACTAGCGTGTTAAAGTTAAAGAACAGCTCAGCGACTTGTCCAAAAACAGCAGCAGACGAGAGGTTTCGCAGTAAAAATGGTCAATGACATTTTTAATAAACACTGAAACAGAATTTAACTGTTGAACCGCCATACACAGATTATTTATGACACACAAAACGCCAAAGTTGTTCCTGTTTTTTTTCCTCTGTTACCACTTATTTACAATATACTGACGGTATGTACATGGCATGTCCCCCGAAGGACGGATAACAAAATACTTTCTCTCCATTCGTTGTTTTCATCGGTCTGTGTTTTTCAAGGGCAAACAGGGGGAACATACTGTTATTTACAAGGACAACAACACACAAACATACAAGATATATATGCTGGTCACTGTAATACAGCATTTAATGGCAATAATACAGAGTATTTTTTTTTCTTTTTTCTATAGCGAGACATTATTTTTGACCAACCGAACATCACTGAGATCTTCCTGCGTACCCACGTAATACAAACAAAGTATTGGTCTCTTTATGTGTCTTTTTTGTAGCTGTATGGAGCCAAAGGAAATCAGAGAGGACAACACACACTTGTACACAAAGACAAAAGTAAACATCACAGTAAAAAAAAAAAGTTGAGTATCTCAAACTTTTGCTTTGCTATTTTGCTGCTCTATATTCTTTTTCTGAATGTCTTTTGAAACAAAGAAATAAAGTGTTTTTCTTTTGCCAGATGCTGTCGAGCTTCACGTTGTGCAAATAAAAAAAAACAAAAAAACAATGCTCATCTTCTCCGAGAGGAGGCGTGTCACAGCCGGTCTCCTCTGCCTGCTCCCGAGTGCTATGCATTTTTCCTCAAAATGGAGTATACCTCAGCGAAGTCCGAGTGTCTTTTCTATTTCAATCAGTGGCCATATCATTTCACACTGTTTAGCTTATAAGCTGACAAATGGCGATTTGGGACTTCTCACCGGGACACTCGCTGCTCACGCCACAGTCGACCTCACACAGAAACGGCGGAGATGTGATGATGGTAACGGAGGCAACACCCTGAGAACATGGCACCATGGACTGTCCCACAAAAAAAGACGTTGAAGTGTAGAATCGATGAACATTGTGACAGAACTAAAAACAGACTGTGGTGCATAGAACAATCTTTGAGGCAGAAGAAGCAAAATGGTGGCTGTGATTGACCAGCAGGGGGCGCTCTGCTGCTGTTTTTCCTTCCTTTTTTTCAAAAAGTCATTGGACAGGAGCTGAAGTTGTATTAGCGAACAACGAAATGATACAAAGACAAAGAAGGATGTAATTCATAAAACCAGTGCAGTGTGTGTAGGAGAGTTATATATATTTTTTTCAGATCAGCCACAGGTGCTGGGATTTCACCGACACGGGACACAAGTTGCAGCGGGAAACGTAAAAAGATGTAAGAAAACGAAGGGTAAATAATTCACAGACGATTCAACAACACTTTGGTGACTTCTAACCCTGTTGGCGCTGAGACACACACACACACACACACAATATGAGACAGTTCAGAGAGCCGCCGCCATCCTCCTGCTCTGAAAGATGTGTCCTTTGCATCTTGATTCGGTCCAATCCCGTTTTTTAAGTCTCATTTGTTTCATTTGATTGTCTTTAGAGTCATCGACCAGTTGAGCCAGAAATAAAAAGCCAGCAAGATCACAGGAAAATAAATCTTTCGGGTGTTTTTCTGGTGGATTGTCTTGTGTTTTGTTACACCGGTGTCAGGAGCAGGTGTGCAGGTTCCTTACCTCACCTGTCACCACCTGACGTCTTCATGTCCCTCTACCTTCATTGTCTCTGTCCAACGTACGGCTCCATTTAAACAATGGAGTCCCAGTCAAAGTCGTCCTGGATGTCGTCTGCGGCAAGCATGCGTCTCACCTGAAAGTGTCCCGGAGGCAGCGCATGCTGCTGGCTCAGCTGGCTGTGGTGACCTGGACATGGACAAAGATGGGAGTGAGACTTAGTCCTGATAAATACTGTGTCACTCCGGGGTTTTGAATAAACTATTATTGTCTTTACAAGAGGTTTAGAATGAAGTAGAATAGTTTGTGAAAGAATAAAAACAGCCGACGTCCTGGTATCAGCATCAAGCAAAATAAAAACTTAAATTCTAATGTGGAAACATACGTACTGAGATGGCAGCTCAATGATTTCAATGACTCACTGATGCAATTCAAAAGCAAAAAAACAACCACAAAACAAGGCAAAACAGGCAAATGGGATTTTAAATTCAATTCTTTAGGGGAAAGTTCAGAAAGGTGTGGATTCAACAACATGACATTTTTTTAAACTTTACTATGTCTTTGATTTGTTGCATTATGTGAACTGTGCATATCTTTATCTTGTATTCAACTGCATTCATGTGCTGCTCTGCGTTTGTTGGTCTGGAGAAATGCTCGACTTGTCTGATAAAAAGAAACCAGTCAGAGAGTAAACAGAGACTCTACACCGGATGCCCCCCCAAAAAAATGGCTGTTGCCACTGGAGGGTAATTGGTCAGTACCAATTAGCCTGTGAAAACATCTGTATGATGTCGCCTGTTTCTCTCGAGGAGCTGCCATATTTGGAAAAATCCAAGTAAGATCAGGTTCCAGTGTGGGTCTCATACCTGAGATTATAGAGTTCACTCTCTGTTAAATCGAATTTGATTACATTTCCAACCCTTCTCCTGTGAGTCTGTGACTTTATGAAAGTGCAACACTACATGACTGGAGCACTGTTTCCAACGTTAACTATGAGGGCTTTAGTGGCATCTAGTGGTAAAGCTGCATATTGCAATCAACTGAATACTCTCCCACTCCCTCTGGAGGAGAAACTCCAGTGGCCTTGAGATAACATCAAAATGTGGAGGTGCCTCTCTGGAGCCAGAGTTTGTTTCGTCTGCAGTAACATGGAGGTGTAACATGGTGGAGCTCTGTGGAAGAAGGACTTACTCCCTCTGCAGATTAGAAGCACATCACATTCTCTGTGTGCACCCTGCATTTCTAGCGGCTCCTCCCAACCTGTTGAGAGAGATGTGGGTGGGTGGGTGGGGGGGGGGGGTTACCTGTCATGGTCGGGGCCGTGTTGCTCATAGGGGGCATGTGGGGGTATCCTGGTGGTGGGCCCATCAGAGAGGAAATGTTCTGTCTCGAGTCCATGTACATGTTCCCTGTGGTAGAACAGATAAAAGGGCAATGACTAACTGTCAGATCGGAGCCCGACATTCTCACATGCGTGTGTGTCTTCACGGTATGCAAGCTGTGGTCACGTGCACACACATACCACACACACACACACACACACATTTACTGGCATCTAATGCTTCGCCAAAGCCACTCGGCATAAATATTTGTTCTATATTATGATCTTATAAGTTATTATCCTTTTTGGGCTTGGATATTATCAAAACAAGAGCTCAGTGAAACAATGCTCTTACGATAATTTATAAAAAGAGAGTTTATCTCATCCTGAAATTCTTTTTTCCTTCCTTTGCTTCACCTTTTTCTTAATTTATCCCAAAAGTGAATATTTGATGTGTTTTTTTTCCTCAGGCATTGAAATGTTGAACTTTAATTCCCTTCACAATGTCTACTTGTACTTTAGCTGTGTGTTTCCCCTTTGCAGCCCAGGAAAGCTATGGCGGAGCAGGAGGGGGGAGACGTTAGAGAGAGAGAGATCCTCCACCCTGCTCCTTGAGCAGTGTCACTTCTGCCTTTAACCACATTGCACATTAGTATATTTTTAAACTTTACTGTAATTTGTGTTTTATTTTGAACACCAGATTCCAAGTTTCCCAGCTGTGATAGAACAGTACACTGACCTGTGCTGATGTGTTGGCTGTGTTGGTTGTGTTGCCCGTGCTGATGGTGCTGGCTGGCCTTCGGGTGCATGGCCCCGTGCGGCTGAGCCGGGTGCTGCGGCGCCCCTGGTGCTGTCGGGTGTTGGACCTGAGCTTGTGGGTGGGTGGCGCCCTGCGGGGGGATGACCCCCGTGGCCGTGAAGAACTGGTTGATGGAGGAGCACAGGTCGGCCATCTGGGCGGCGTCCAGCGACCAGTTGTTGAGCTCGGCCTGACGCATGTTCTCCTTCAGACCTGACTCAGACAGACAGACGAGGCGGTGACGGACTGTGACAGACGCTCACTGTTTTTAATCCTAAACCAAATGTTCTCAGTTCGTCACATACGTGTCCTCGTAAGCAGCTCCAGTGTTCATAACTTTATCTCTGAAGCCACAAAGCATACTGAATAAACGATAGCACATTTCAAGCTTCCATTTTCAGTGGCTGCACAATCACAACAAAAACAAAACTGTTGAAGTTCTGAAACAATCTCCTGTGAGTTTGAATTGTGCTTCTTTTTCTTCCAGGATATCAAATGTTGTGTTTTGTAAATCCTTATTTTGTGTTTCTTCTTGTGTCAATGGAGAACTGGCAAAGCATGTATTTCATTGTATGGTGCAACGTTTTACTGAATCCTGAATTGAATCTTGTTACATTTCCTTTGTATTAGTTTTACTTACTTCTCTGAAATTACTAGATAATAATGTAGATCAAATTCAGGTATCCCAAATAAAGAGCTTGTGGTGAAAACACTCATAACTGTTAATATCCAAAAAAGGAAGAAAATTTATATTTATCATATATCATTGTAACGTCACATCTTGAAAAAGGCTCGCTCAAGACCCTGAACCCTTTTTATTACTTGAGTCTTCCAACAAAGACACAGCCGAGCATCTACTCTACAGTTCGTCCTGTGATTTCTCTCAAACATCAGCTCCATGCTGCTCTGTTTTGTGTTTGGGAGCAACAGACACTGCGTTCCCGCTCTGTGGACGTGAGCCAGAGACGGCGGAGGACGGTACTACGGCGGCGTGAGGGAGGTCGAGCTCTGCGAGAGGAGCGAGAGAGGGAGAGGCAGCGGCCGCCTGTGTGTCAGAAGACCGGCCGTCATCCTCCATCCTGTGTGGATGATGCCGGCTTTGTGCGCTGACCGTGATAAGAGGCTGTTACTGAGCTGGGGCCTAATTGGATTATGCACATCATACAATTGGTACAGAGGGTGTGTGTGTGTGTGTGTGTGTGTGTGTGTGTGTGTGTGTGTGTGTGTCTATGAGACAGTAACAGACTGTGGCAACCTCTCAGATGGAGGATAATGACTTTTATTGGGCCAATACTAATACAACAGAGGATATTCTAATGTTGTGCCTCGAGGGCGAGTTGATATGAAAGTGTAGAGACGAATCCGAATGGCTTAATCAAAACAGCAGATCTGCATCGTCATCTGTTATCGGTTGTATCTGTTTTTGTGCGGAAACGGCTTCATCGATGTCCCTTACCATTCACACTTAGCGGTGTGCGTGTGTGCGTGTGTGCGTGTGTGCATATGTGCGTGTTACCTTGAAACGGGGAGAGGTCAACGTCAGCCCAGTTGTAGCTGGTAGCAATGCGGCAGCTCTCCTTCAGCCAGTCCAGGTTGGGATACCAGTCTGATGAAATGCCTGGGACAGAGCATACACGCACGCGCACACACACACACACACACACACGCACACACATCATATTTGAGGCTGTGATAATGTCCATCATTATAAGAGATGATTAAAGTAATTCTCTTCTGTCCCCTGACAAACAGTGTTTCGGCGACATAAACCTGAAAAACATTTTCCAACACAAAAGCAGCAGTGTATCCTCAAACTGTGTCTCGAACTGTGTACCTGTGCACCAACTATATTCATCCACTCTTAAACAGCTCCACAAATAAAAGTGGACGACCTCAGTGTATATTTGTACCTTGCCTCGTCCAAATATACATGAGCTAAAACTAAAGGTGTAAACAGCAGGGAGTTTAATGTCTGGGGCCATTTCTCTGGTGGACTCGCACACAGAGCATAGAAGATTCAATCTGAATTTTCAAATGGCATGAAGGTGCAAGGAGTGCAAAGTTTCAGTCCACAGTGCAGAAAGAAAGAATGATCTCGTTCTGCACTGAGGGCTGAACATGGATTGACACGTTTGCACCTTTGCACATTGTGTCAGTGTCTGCATAGCGCTGCAAAATGTGTAACACAGTCAAATACAAATTTACTGATTTGTTGCAGCTCTGTAGTGCAGTAAGAAATCACCTGCATTTGTTATATATGATAAATGTATATTTTTTATATTTTACAAATTTAAAATTTAAAATCTAATAAAAAAAATAGCACCCCTCTGTTAAAACTGTATATATTCCTTTTTGCTATACCCGAGATAACTGTTGTGCATATGAGCATTGATGTCTATTTCTCACTATGCTGTCTCAACATTGAAATCATAAGTAAATTAGTAAATTATTTGACTTATTGATTCTGCACTCAAATAAGAGCAGCGCAACAATGTCCAATGAGCAGAAACCGATTCATAATAAAACAAAGTAAAATTTGCCTTAGCTCCGCCAACAACCACAGGGTGGTGCTACTCATCACACAATAAACTACAGCCAGAGAGCTCTGCTTGTGAAAAAAAAAAAGAGGAAGAAGAGGAGGAAATGCTTTTCAAGGCCCTCAACGCCACAGACTAAACAACAATACATTTTAAGACTGCGGATCAGAGAGAGAGGGATTGCTTTGATTCATCCTGCGCTTGGTGGAGGGGAATACTAACCGAGATAAAACATGTCTGAATAGCCCTTTTCTCTGGCCTGAGAGCTGTGTTGCGGAGGCACAGGGGAAGGAGAGAGAGGAAAAACAAAGACCAGGAGTATGAGGCAGGAAAGCCTCGTGGAAGCTTTGGAGAGGCCTGTTTTGTTTTTGATCAGCCCAGCCGCATCGTATCAAATGCTCTGGAACCTTATAGAGGAGAAAGTATAATACAATGCAGCAGGTCGGTGCAGACGCAGCCTCAGTCTGATGTGTTGGGCGAATTGTGTTTTCGCCAACATGGCTTTGGGAGTGTGGGGAAGCAGAATGATTGTTTGGTGCTCTGCTGCAATAACATATATATATGAAACATGAACCTACACTGTGCACTCTGTGGGTTTCTCTCCTTGTTTTCTTATACACAAACAGAAGTCCCCGATAGGTCGTGGTTCACTGATACAAAATGAAAGACTTGAGACTGTTGACAAACCGCGTGCACAGAGTGTTGTAATAATAGAAGGACCTTCAGAATATCCTAAATCTGATTTCTTCCCTGATGCCGAATTCACAACAGGTCATCAGAGTGGGGGAGAACTGGAAAACCTCTTGTTGTTAGGACTTGGGAGTATTGATGTTCTCTCCCATTCAACTTATGTTACAAAACTATACATTCCGATACCAGCATAGGAAAGGGCCGGGTCGCACATCGGCGAGTACGTGAATCTATGTACCGATCCCATTCCATGTCTTTAAACTATGTATTAAACTGCAATTATCTTTTCAGTATAATCCCTGTCCATACTATCACACCATGACAATGCATATCACGTGACCACTCACATACACTGAGCGTGTGCGTGTCGGTGGAAACAGGAAACAGATTGTCTAATTTGCAGGTGGTTGCTCAGTAACAGAAAATACTACAAAGGAGGAACATCAGTGGTGAAAAAGTGAGACGAGAGATTTGTGTCCTCGGCCTGTCGACGAACCAGTACTGACCAGTGGTGGTCGAGTTGTGGCTGACGAGAACCAGTCAGGAAGTGAATGAGGGTAACGGTCATAGTTTCAGTTTTCAGAATAAAACACGGCCAAAAGTGTTTCCACTAATCTTCTGTTTTAGGTGCTCGAAAACTCTGGAGTAGTGTGACCTGAAGTCGTTCACGTAGCAACAGTGATGCATTAGAACTAAAACCTAGTAGTGTGAAAGTAGCATATGATGGGAGTAGTCAAATCCGTTCAGCAAAACAAATCCAAGGAGGAAATATGACTACTCATTAGAAAGATATTTTAAAATGGTGGTGATTAATTCTTCGTCAAATACATCAATAGTTCTTTGAGTTGTGAAAGAAAACTTTCCAGTGCAAGTTCTGTATGAAAGTATGGAGAATATTTGTGGTTATAGCATTTTAAAATCACTATGATTGCATAAGTTCATCTTTGAGTTGTTTTTGTTAAATCACAGTTAACCTACATAGCATTAGTTGTTCATAGCTGATTCATTCAGGGTCAATCATGGTGCACTGCTGTCTGCCCCCCCTACCTTTCTTATTGCAGCATGCTACCAGCAGGTGTCACCACCCGCAGGAAGGTTTAACTCTGACACATGGGCGCAGGGTGCACGCTCCCTGACTCAGTTCTCACCTGTTGTGGGGCAGGTCTGCCCGGTGTGACTCTGGTGGGAGAGAGACGGGTGCTGCAGGGAGTGTGCGGGGTGCTGTTGGTGCTGACCGTGTGGACTGTGCGCCTGGTGCTGGCCGTGGGTGGAGTGAGGGGAGAGGTGCTGCTGAGGGTGGTGGGGGTGGTGGGGGTGGTGCAACGCTTGGCCGTGGTTGTTTTGGAGGTGGTGACCACCGCTGCCTCCCGCACCGGGGGAGTGCTGGTATGAGCAGGCGGTCCGGGCCTGCTGGCTGGAGTCACCGGGCATTCCCATCAAACCTGCCGGAGGAGAACAAAGGATAACCAACGGGACTTCATCACAAACAGTTTGTGACGAAGTGAAGTAACTGTTGGAAATCTGTGGAAATTATGACCTTCGACCTTTAACGGCTGTCCTTCTTACTTTGCCCTTTTCGTCAAACTAAGGTATTTGTCCTCTTCTCTTTCCACTAACAGATTCCCACTTATTGATATTCACTCAGCTGAGAGCAACGCTGCTTCAGACACGTACTGAACTCCAGTCTGTCTCCTGAAATTCTCCGGGGGGGTTTGTATGCGAGAACTCAAATGTATTAATCAGGGGCTCCAGACATTCTCTGGAGTTTCTCTTGCTTATGAAATTCCCTGATTATTAAATCATTCAAGCATATTTCTTATGCCCATATCTTGTGTGTATGTGTCCTCAGAGCAAAGAACAGGCCGATAAATGCTGGAAAGTTTCACAGGTTTGCAGGTTTTTCTTCGCTGCACAGACTGACTCGTCTCTTTTCGTGCATACAGGATATGACAGAATCTTAATCGGTTCGATGGTGGGTCTTAATTTGTGTGAGGATTGTAGATTTTAAGAAAAAAAAACCTCCTCAAAGGAAATAGAAAATAAAAGAAAATCATCTATAGAGAAATGTAGGATGAAATGAAAGGGCTTATAAATCATGCAGGGATAAAGTGGGATAAAAATCTTAAGGAGGCTTGTATAAGTATTAAGTTGAAATCCATTAGTTACCACAACATTGGTAGAAAGCCAAACACAAAGTGGCTGACTTGTCTAAACTTTTTTATTCTTGTTACGACAGAGTGCTTTGGGACCTTTGAATTTTCACTGCGTAAATACTAAGATAATCACTGTCAATTACTAGTTCCATTTATAATACAAGTTAAAAGGCTTGCACTGTCACGTTGTGGTCCACCTTTCCCTTTCTTATCATGTTTCCCTGCTGTATGGCTGTGTGTAGTTTGTCCTTGGTTTATTGTTTGGACTCATATGTGTGTGTGTGTGTGTGTGTGTGTGTGTGTGTGTGTGTGTGTGTGTGTGTGTCTCTCCCTAACTGGGCATGGCTGCCAGACTCCTGCCTCACACCAACTTGCCAAAACGCCAACATACCTGAGACTCGTCCTCCAATTAGAAGCTGAGGCTGCTCTCTGAAAGTCCTTACTTGCTTGTGCTCAGTACCCGCCCCTTTAAACACTGTGTCTACAAGTGTCTGAAGGAGAGGGAACATAGGTCCTTCCTTCCTGCAGCAGTAAGATTATACAACCAGCTCTGCTCCCAGTCAAAAATCACACTCACCACCATTGGACTGCACTTCATAATTTTGAAGTCTCAACTGTGCAATATTCATCTGCCTGTGCAATATAAACGCTCATGTGCAGCTTATTCACTGTAAATATCCTCACACTGCATATCTTTATTTATGTCTTTACACTTTATTTACTTGTTTAATTATTCCATTCATCTGTTTCTATATATTTTGTTATCTTCCTAACACTTAATTATTGCATGTTGCTCTTTACTTTGGACTCTTGCTGCTGTAATACTGCACATTTTCCCCGTTGTGGGACTAATAAAGGACTTCTTAATCGTAATCTTATTCTTAACCTAATCTTACATCTGCTTCATCATCCAGCTGCCTGCTGCCTGATCTGTGGTTCTGAAACCTGCTGGACTCTGAGTCCATGTCAGTCCTGTTCACTGGATCTCAGAACATCCATTCTGTCTTCCAGCTTCAGTTTATACATTCTTTCAAGTTAGACAGTACATATCTGAGAAGCTCGGCTTCTGTGCTCCGTGTTGAATTTCTAAAGTCTCATAACACGCACAGCCCAAAAGTTAACTTTTCATCACAGTTGCTGACAGCTGCAGGTAGCTGCCTCTGAACCTTGTTCATTTTTCAGACGATGCTCCATTGCTGCCTTTCCCTTTTCCCTGCTTTGTGTAGTCGCACTTTGGCAATGGTTTCCTCTTTGTTTGGTTGTTTTTAAACAAGATTACACAAGAAATAATAAGTGGGCTAACACGAAACTTGGTGGAAGGATGTGGTTTGGGTCAGAGACGAACCCATAAAATTTGGTTGTGGATCCAGATCAGGGAGAGGAAATAATTGTTCTGTTCTGTTTTTCAAAATTGTCACTGTTTTCCCAGGGATAAGAAACTGGGAAAAGATGTTTAAATGTACCAGTATCCAGCTGGTCTGCGGCGTACTTTAGCTAGTAAAATTAGGTTTCTTAAAACTGGGATATGGGCTTAGTCCGTTAGATTGAATCTCAGGGAATGTTGGGCCTTGGAGGAGGTGCGTGCTCTGCTGAGGGCCATTCACTTCCGTTTCCCTTTGTGTAAACTGAGTTCAGACTAAATGATTCTTACATACTTTAGTGTTGAACGGTCATTGAAGGTTGAATATAAAGAGAGAGAAGATTTTGAAGGGTGGCCAGCAGAGTGCACTGTCCTCAGAAACATCTTCTGTCACTGCTTTAGTTCTTATGCCGTTGCTCTGAGTGAGTCTTGTGATCATCTGCTGTTTGGTGACTTATCGCTGAGAGGCAGGAACAGCGGTGTTCAGATCTGTTTAAAGATCGGTGAAGTGAAACCGAGGAACTCCAGCTCTTTTTGTGACCAACAAACCATAAGGAAATCAATGAGCTCAGTGGGTCTCTGTGAGCAGAGTGAATTTCCACTGCTGTCACCAGGGAGCTGTTACACTTTTACCTGCTGGTGCAAGTATTTTTTTATTCCAATTCCTTTATTTCCTGTGTTATATAAATCAATGCTTTATGAATCAGAGTGGCACTCTGTGAAGCATATATCTATGTCTCCTTATGTAACCGCATTAAATTCACTTGGTTTTTATTTGGATCTGCAACAAATTACTCGCACCCATAAATATTACTCCATAAAACGTGTCAGATTATGTTTCATCAAGATCCATGAATTATTCTCTGAGAAATACTGTTGAAAAAACCCTATCAAACAATGCTGAACACAGGGCGACCGAGACGTCACACACAAGCACATTAACAGAAAATGATAATGCAAAAGTGTAGACAACTGCAAAAGCCACAACACAACAACAAAAGCCACATAACGGAAGTGAGCAACAACGGATGTTGACAATGAAATGTGCAGTGTTAACTTCTCAGTCAAGTGAGCCATCATGAGTAAAAAAAAAAACAGTCGTCAGTCGCCACTTAAACATTGATGCTTGTCTATTTGAAGTGTTACGGTACAGGTGATTGGAACACCCAAAAAGGAAAAAAACTAACCTGTACCGTAACACCTGAAATAGACAAGCATTACATTGAAAGTGGTTACTAACTTGTCTGGGTTTTCACCAACAATGTATAACTTGACTTCATCAAGACAAAAAGTAACTCTGCTCCATTCCATCTTCAACATCTGTTGTCCCTCAGTTGTGGTTGTGTTTCCGTGGTGTGGCTTTTGTGGCTTTTTTGTGCTCGCTTGAGATGTGTCTCTGGTCTCTGATCTAGATGTGCATAAAGATGTCATGAGTTCTTCCCTGACCCATACTGCATCCTTCCACCAAGTTTCACAATAATCCGTCCTGAAGTTTGAGTGCAATCCTGCTAACAAACTAACTAACAAATGGATCTTATCAATTCGTTCACTAGATGTCTTTGCATAGTTTTATAAGTGTCTTGTTATTGTTTACCTCTCTTTAATCAATAGTATACAAAATGTGAGAGTTTCTTTTGATTATTTTAATGTGGCATTAGGGGAAGTAAAGTTCCATTATTAAAGCTGAATTGTAAAATGATGATTCAAGACGATACAACTAATTGTCTCTGTTGTTCGACCAGCGATTGGGCAGAATACGGACCTGGCAGAATATGACGGCACCCCCACCTGAGTCAGATACAGATTGATGTGTGGACGTGTTTCCCGAGGAGACATGAGCTCTGCTGTCTGGGTGACTCACTGTGACTCAAATTCTCAAATACAATGACTGCAGACACCGTTTCCTGCTAAGCGTCACACACTTCAGGGGCCCTTTCGAGCATCTGCTAAATCCATTTCTTCTTCTTTTCCTTTGTAGGTCTCTGTGTTGCCAGTTTTTTTTGCCTTCCAACTAACTTCTCTCATTGTCTCTTTCTGCGAGCGCCCCTGACCACAAATTGAATGGGACCCTGCAGAGCTCAACAGAGTGCGTCATTGTCTTCGGCTGCAGGACCTGCGTGGATGTGGACGTGTATGGGGGGGGGGGGAGGAGAAGAGAGCGAGAGAGGGAAGGTGATAGGAGGATGGTGGGGGGTCCAAGTGGGAGGAGGCCTGGTGACCTGAAAGCTTCAGAAAGCAATTAGCGAGATGCTTCACAAACTTTGGAAGCAATCTAATTAGCTGCTATCAAAGCTGCAGGAACCCGTTGCTCTGCTCCACTGCAGATGTGTTCTGAGTTTTTTTTCCCTCCTTCTGTTGAATTCTTGCTCTTAATTGCCTTTTACTCATTTGACTGAGCGGGTCGTAAAATGCAGATATGCGGAACAACAGATTGTTTGTTTATTAAAATACAATGGAGTAGGAGTAGTGCTCGGTGGAGGTTAATACTGGAATGTTTTGGCCGCTGAGAAAGCGACGTGTTAATTCTTCTCCGTTTCAATGGCAGCTTAGGCTTGACAGTTAATTATGCGCATGAAACCTGACAGAGGTTTTTCATGAGTGTCGGTACAGATGTACACGTAAACAGAGCCCGCTAATCCACGGGCATGAGTGAGAGTCGACACGCACCTTGCTGGGAGAAGGACTGCTCGAAGACACACTTGTAGAGACTGCGGAACGAGGCGCTGAGGTCCTCGAAGTCCGAGAAGCAGAGCGGCTTGTCCCGCGCCTCTGGGACGGGCAGGCCGTACTGGGGCTGTGGGGGAGGAGGGGGCGGCGGCGGCGGCTGGAGGCTCAGGGACTGGGACGACGGCTCCGAGTGGGAACTCACCTTGAAGACAGACAGAGAGAGAGCGGGGAGAGACGGTTCAATAAGACAGATCAGATAATAACTGGTTTTTATAACAATATATCAAAGGCTGGGGAAATGTGTCCTCCTTCATTTTAATGAAAGCAATAAGGTGAAATTCTGGGTGAGATACACAACACTTTATCAACATGAGCATATATTCAAACTTTCCCATAGGAGAGTGGGGCTGGGGAGGTTGAATAGCAGCCAGCCTGCTGCTATACGCCGACATTGATTTTGTGACTGCTTCTGCTGCTGGAACAACAATTAATTAATGTGGAACAACGATGCCCCCACATCCTGTGTTCAAACCTTTTATACCAAATGTCAAGGTACGAAAAAGGTGCAACATTCCCACCTTGAACAGGCTGCCTGAGAAGGGCCACAGTGAAGTTCCTACATAAGGTAAATACTAAATTGAAACATCGTCTCACAATTGCAGAGCAGAAAACAACTGTGGCAACAATAAGGTGGTAAAACACACACTCATGAATAGTATCATCAATTGATGTGCAGTGTTTTGTTATTTGATAGGTCTTGATAGTTAGATTTCCTTTCATTGTATTTTATCCTTTAATTAGAATCTTTCAAAAAAGCCGCTTTGCTCCATCTCAACCTGAGACTGATTTTTATCTTTCAGAGTTTGAGGTTGTTTTGGTCCATCTGAACACAAAATAAGATAAAGAAGAAAATGTCAGCGCTTTGGACTGGTGATGCAGGTGATGTAAACTTTAATCCTTAAAGAAATTGTGAGTCACGTGTATGATCCGTTACTAAGTTGTTACAGCTTTGTCCCGTCGGCCTACGTCAGGTTCTGTCCCCAGCAGCAGACACATTTAAATATCCTCCAACTTTAAGTACTGTAAGAAGAGAAGAAGAGGCCGTAAGGCGAGGAGTGAGGAGCGAGAGGCCACTGATGTCAGCACTAGGGTGGTCTGCTGCCTGTCAGTCAACACACACTTCTACAAGCTGTATCTAAAATGAGAAATATGGATTTGAACTGGGAGACTTTGACTGTGCTGTAAAACAGACAAAAAAATGTAATCAATTAATAATAATAATTAAATTCAGGCTTCTACATTTTTATTTAAATCAGAATTGTGCTTTTCAGATCAAAATGAAATAATCCTTCAAATCCTTTCTGGATGCAGCCATCCAGTGTGATGATTATACCAAATTCAGTTTCAGGCAGTCAAAATGAAACCCTCCTCTGGTGCTCCTTTCTTTTCACATAAACACATAAAAACAAAAACATAGCCCTTGAAATTTCTATCACATATTGTAGATGCAGCCTGTCTTCCTCCACCCTCAATCATCTCATCCCAGCTGTCAGCCTCCTCACCCTCCACCCAGCAAATACACGCAATTTGCTGTGATCAGCGTGCCCCCGCAAACACGAGCCAACTTAGCATGACACATCCCCCACGCATCCACCTCCACCCAACAATGGCAGCCTCTCCCGTCAACCCGCTCGGTGCCTTTTGAGATTTCCGCCAGCGATGCCACCGGTAATCACCGTCAGTCAGGAGGGTATCACCTGCGCCAGGTAATGAGGCAGAACTAACCCCGATCCCGCCGGACTCGACCACAGACGAGGTCTGAGACAATGGAGGAGAAGGGCGAGGGGGGTGGGGAGCGGAGAAGGCGGCGCGGGCGGGAGGAAAACAAAAGATGGCCTCTAGAAATGGGAGGTTAACGAGATGAGATTGCGCTGACCTTTGCTAATGCAGGTGGGAGGTGAGCTGGGGGGGGGAAGTGATTGATGGTAAAAAGGTGAGCAGCTGTTGCAAAGAAATATAATGAAGGTGGGGTTTCAGCCATTTGGACCAAAGGCTTTTGGAGTGAGATGGGTCTTTATAATGGTTTTGTGTTCGGTTTAAAGGGACAATTAAAAACACAAAATAATCTTTAAGGACTACAATGGGTAAATGAAGCCGTGCCAGGTGCACAGAATGAAATAGATCATATGTGTTACCAATGGTTTATCCCCTGGGATCATGAATGTACTGCATGAATTCAGTACATTTACTCAAGTATTGTCCTAGACAATATCATTTTGAGGTACTTAAGTATTTTCAGTATAGACTTGATACTCAGCAACTCTTCAGAGAGAAATGCAATTTTATAATTATTATTTATTAGTCATTCAATCAATTGCAGTTCCAGGAAAATATTATTTCCCCACACATCCTCTCAAATTTATATTGTGAACATAAGATGTTGCCCAAAACCCACTGGATTTAACAGTTATGTTTGAAAAGTAGTTTCATATTGACCAGCAGCATAATACTGCTCTGGAATTGTATCAATATTGGGAATCTATTTTGAATAGCATTTTGAATACAGTATTCTAAGTCTTTTTGACTGCATGATCAGCATTGCTCGTCACTTGCTCGGCCTAATTCTGGTAATTTAATCTCATGAAAGATCGAACACGTTCACCAAGGTTAAATTTCAGAGTTTATGCAGGTTTGAACATATTAATTTAAGATTTTTAAAAAAAAACTCCTAAGTTCGAGAAATAGGAGGTAATGTCGTAATTGAACAGACTATGCATGTCTCCAAATTTCTCTATAAAGAGATATTAAACATATTTAAGAAAATGATTTAAAACTGTGAATTGTACATCAAATTTTACATATTTAAGACATTTTAAGGGCTGAAACTCAGATGAGGAAATTACAGACCCTGCAGAAAAAACCCTGATATTGCAAGAACAAGCGGGCAGGGTTTCAAATGGGAATGAAAGAGGCTCCATTCTCCCAATGACAAATCAGTGTAACATCAATATGATTTGAAGCTGTCATTTCAAGTTTCTATTGCGTTACATCAAAGACTCCAGGCTCATTGCAAAAAGCACCAGCCACATTTCCCTCATCTGTCGAATGATGTATGATGTGATAAATATATCAATTTGTTGTTTACAAATATTGTTTTTCCAATAGTTTATTCTAAATCCAGAGTCCTCTTCATGGGACAGTTTACGTGATGGGTCTACTCCCTCCTCCATGAAAAGACCATTTATTATCATCTCTCTCACACTCACACAGCTTGAGACTAATTAATTACAACAGCCAAAGGTCCTTGTATTGTAAAGGATTAGGAATCATTTCAACAGCCAGTGTAAAATCAGGGAAATCATGTCTGTGTGGATCTGTGGCCTGCCAAGTCTGGAGTGTGCTTTACACTGGCCAAGACCATAGGCACCATTATAGTAGATGATACGCTACTGTGTGTGTGTGTGTGTGTGTGTGTGCATGCATGGCTGGCGTGAGTGTGTTGGCCACTGGTTACATCCGTTGGCTCAGGCCTCAGACATAAACAATAACAGTCTCGCACAGCTCTTCCCCTGAAAAGCCACAGAAACAGTCTCAGTGTTTAATTGCAGGCTAACAGACTTAGTTAACTTTTTAAATTGTAGACAATTCTGACCCTCTGTTTCACATTTGCTAATACTGGAGTGGTCAGGAGGCATCATGCATATGAATCAGAGGTGGTTCTGTCAACACAAAAGGACGACTCCGAGGTTTGCTACCGTTTTATTTCCGCATGAGAGAAGCAATTTTTGCAGTGGGCACCAGCATTTCCCCCAGAACCAGAGGAGTGTGAGAGATCGAAAAAAACATATTAGTTCTGATATTCGGCTGTAAATCTAATATGCAGCACGCAAGCTAAATAATCACTGCATGAGGTTGCAGCATTCACCAGTGAGTCTGCACTTTGCACATCTCTGGAAGGAAGAATTGTCAGATCTATTGTAGAGATTTGATTTGATTGAAGAGCTAAATCGTTTTTTCAACTCGGAGTAACTGAAATATGTTGTTACCTCTGCCACACAGGTTATATTTCCGATGGCAGGATTACGCAAAACCTACTGAACAGGAATCCACGTAACTTGAAAGGATGGCAAACGGGCCGAGAACAAAATCAGTACATTTTCGAGCGATCAAGACAAAGGGGTGGATTCAGGTGGTTTTATTTATTGATATTTTTTAACCACTTCCTAGAGATTGATACATGGATGAAAAACAGGTATATTTAAGGGACTGATATCTGAGTGTGTGCCATTTGATTAAATTAAGGACACTGTTGGTGCTCTCCTGAGTGGAATTCTAGTTAATTGATGCATCTTAAAGTAAAACAACAGCAATACAATGGTCCATTTAGCATCATTTTAATTGTTTAGTTAGTAGGCAAAGCTTTTTTCAGGCTTAAATGCAAGACCCAAGATGAAGCTTATAAAGCCACAGTTAAATTCACTTGATCTGAATTTTCATTTGGATCTGTGCCAAATACCACATGCTCATAAATATCGGTCCCCTAAACATGCCAGATTTATCATCAAGATCCATGAATTATTCAAAATGTTGAAAAACACACACTATTAAAGAAAATGGAAAAAAATACCCAGATCTGTTTCCTAGTCAGGATCGGCACCAACATTTACTGGGTTCTGCTTTGGGCCATGCTCGGCCTCATAGCAATACCTCTGTCTGGGTGACTGAGTGACTGTATCACCCAGATCATGTCAGAATCAAGTCGACATGCGATACAAAATATTTCATTCTGAATTCAAACTTGCAAAATCAAGACAAAACCTGAAGATAAGTGTCAAAAAGCCCTGGCCCTGCTGCTGCCGAGTCAGACACCAAGCCTGTGGCAGCTGCAGGTCAGTGGTTGTCCTTGTGCAGAGAGACTAAGAAAAGATTCGATTCTCGCGCAGCATCAGACTGTCGGCCAAAATAAAAGAAAAGGTCTTACTGGAGTGTAGCTGTGTACGCTGCTGCTGCCGCCACCGCTGACGGCTGTGTTCAGGTTGTTACGGTTGACAGACGCCAAACTCTGCTCTGAGAGACTGTTGCTCAGGCTGCCGCCCAGACTCCCGGGGCTCTCACTGCCTTCTGCCTCGGGGTTGTACAGCGCTACCTAAATACACACACACACACACACGATCCACGTTAATACACAACCACAATAAAGTATTGTATACTGGGCCAACGTTCTACATTTTAAGACAAGGCACCACATAAACTTCTTCATGATACATGATTTTCTTCCTCATTTACCGTTTCACTACTCTTGTGTTTTGTCCATTTGCCAATTCACATCCAGACTGCACACTGCCCAGCTCCAGAAGTTACCCATGCACCATTAACTGATGAGGCAATTCATGGGGAAATATGGAAATTAAAGTGCTGAAAGCAAATTAGGCCTGCTGCTGCCTAAAAGCCCAGAACCCCGACTTGCTTTTTCCCTCTGTTAACATGTTGATTCGGATCAAGTCTCCTGACCCAGAGACCAGTGGGTAACAGAAATCACTTTATTATCCGAGAGTCCGACCGCCACCCCCGACGAGGACACAAGTTTCACTTCAGACTGCACAATCGTCTCGCGGTGGCAGATCACAAAGCTTTTAAAAGCAATGCCTCAGGACTGTGTTGAATCCTATTTCTCATGTTTTGTTTGACTGTCAGTACTTGTGAAGCAGAGCGCCACTATTACCTCCAGGCAACATTTAACTGTATAGACATATCTGAAAACATAGCCTCGGGGTGAGAGACAGCATTAGAGGCTCTCTGGGGCAGTTCTCTACCCAGTAGAACGTCTGGTAGCGGAAGCGTTCCACCGAGTTTGAACGCGTGAATCTGTAATTCTCCTCAATGTGTCACTCTAGCAACAAGGAAATTACTGTGGAGCTTACATGAATATTATATGCAGTAGAAAAGAAAAAGAAAAAAAATAACTGATTATGACCAAACGTCTCTTTCTTGTTTCAAAACCACAGGGGGTCCAGTGCGGGCAAAACAGTAGTGAGTGTGTTACTGAAGAGGCTCTGACGCACTGCTACGCCTGCAGGATGCCACCTGTCCGCATGTAGGTGGATTCCATTGATGTTGGCATCAGCATCATTAAGGTCTTCCTCTCACTGCACTGAATCACTGTTTCAGAATGTACAGTGAGGACTTAAGGGTAAAACAGAAGGAGTGCATGTTACTGCTCCTTACAGTGAATCAACGGCGTCCTGCTGCCTGTGTGCCGCAGGGAAAAGTTGCCACACTTTCAATTTGAGGTTCATTTGCTTTTTTAGATTTATATTTTAGTTTATAAAACTGTTTAGAAACAAACAAAAAACAACCTTGAATGATCAGAAACCGAGAAATTAAGCACATTTTCAAACCAAAGCAGATTGACCAACAAGTGCCTCATATTTTTTGTGGCCAAATGTCATAAGAAATGAGTATACAGTATGCCTAAATACCCTAAGTGTTAAAAATGAATCAAAAGGGAGAATGGAAAACTAAAAAGCCGTTAAATCCAGACCAAGCACAGTTAAGTGAGCTGCTGCTGAGGGACAGATTCTCTCTTTGGTCGGGGTCAGACGCAGGGGGATCATTCTGTGTGCGCCAGATCAGACACACGTCAGAGGTCCCAGTTCCATTTTGACCTCTGACCCTCCTGCAGAGGGTCACACCCAGCTTTTCCTTTCAGTCAGTGTGTTTGTGGATGTGTCATCGCGTAGGAGTGTGTTTGAAAGTGAAGATCTGTAAAACAGCCCAAGCCACCGATGGAGAGCCTCAAATTCCGGACGGTGTTTATAACCTCGACCTTTTTGTCTACATCTTATTGCTGATTCATTGACCCAAATAATTAAAATTATATTAAGAAATTAATATTCATTAGATTTGCAATGTAAATTTGCAGATTGTGATGCAGATCATGACTATTACATAGCAGCAGCACACACTTGATTGCAGCTCACATACTTTGTTCATTACTGCTGACAGAACTTGTCTCCTCCTGTTCCTGCCCCCTTTCCCACGTTACAGTTCATCATGTGAAATGCAGGGTAATGTGGCTTCCTACACTTTTAACTTGGGCCGCTCATGTCATTTTCCTTATTGATCATTTATTTTGCATTATCTTCTCATTTGATCAATTCATAATAGAGCCAGCATAATAAGACAATAATTGATTCTAATGCTGATCAGGGCTTCCTGCAGCCAAAAAATGAGGTTCAAGAGATTACTTTTGCAAAACTTTAAGGTTAGATGTTTTTCATAAAATGATGATAAAGATGGCTTAAAGTGGCAGTGTGTAGAATTTAGTGAAATGAAGTGGTGAAGTTGCATGTTGCAGCTGAACACCCCTCACCTCCCCCTCCCCCTCCAAACATTACCTTCTTATTCTTCTGATTCTGATTCTGATTAAGGAGGACCTGTCGTAGCCTTCGGTTTTCATAACAACTCAAACGGTTTTGAGTTTGTCCATTCTGGGCTACTACAAGACAGGGTGGCCTCCAAAGAGATACAATAACTGCGATAGAGTGAAAAGTAGGAAGGGAATGAAAAAGCGGAATTGACGTACGAAAGTCTTTTTTAAGTTTGAATGAAGTTTGAAGAGTGCATGATGGAGACGAAATAGGAGGTGGATGTTTGGCTTTGAAGGTTTCTCTCTTCACTCCTTTTATCAGGTTTAAACAGAGCTGAACATCTTCTAAAGTGGTAATGGGATTAAAAGGTTGAACTGGACCAAAATGAAGGAACATCCCTGAAATGTTCAGATTTGAATGGAGTTTCTATCTGAGAGGTTGAAAATTAAATTAAACGTTTGGAAAAACTGGTAATTGGGAACATTCTGCTCATTCATCTCTATGTCAACAAAGTATTTAAGTTTTCGTGGAGTTTTTATAATTCATGTTGTAATACCGTGGGTCATTATTGTAGCAAAAGTCAGCGGAGAGTTTTGTTACTATAATCTCAATCTCTGAGTGTGTAATCAGATTTGTAAAAACTCCAAATCTGTATTTATATGTGTAAATATTTAGCTGTATTTTAGAATGGGTACCTATATATCAATGGCCGCAAAGTGTTTTATTTCAAGAACAGGAAATACAGAAAAGATATCAGTTCCAACTAGTGCTCTTTAATTGGCTCTCTTTACACCTGATGTTCACTTCTGCTGTGGCGATACACAGAGTGCAAAGATTTGTCTTTGTGCCTCAGTAGCTACACAGCCTTCGTACCAACAGCCTGTTCTGGTGTGAGTGTTATTTCAACTGCAGTTAATCATTAGCTTCTCTGTGGGCAAACCAGCCGCACAACAAATTTGGACAGCACCTGTACTCTTGTTCCTTTCACCTCCACAGAGGAGGGGATGTTTTCACTGCCGTCTGCCTGACAGGAAATTGACCCACAATGCGGATCTGGATAAAGTGGCAGATCCAGTATTCTTTTTACCACTATATTAACATGGTGTGTTTGGACATTAGCATTAACCTCTGAATAAATGCAGTGGACTATCCCTGAAAGAACCAACATGCAGGGTCCGTGACTGTATCCTGTGTTTTTTTGTACTGTTCAAGTTTAAGAGTTGCAGGATGAAAGTCTTCGAGAGGCTATGAAATCCTATTAGTTTCCAGCCGCACCACATACAGTACAATTCATCAAATTACATCACACTTAGTGCAATTAGTGCCAATATGCACATGTGACAAGATCAGCCTTTCATGCATTTTAAACTGAAAATATATAACAAAAATATATATGGAAAGTAGATCAATTATCTCCACAGAAAGTGTAACACATGCCCCTCCAAACAGAAAGGGAAAGTCTTTAACTCTTTGATTTTTGATTGCTACAAATTTACACATCTACAGAGTTGTCTGCTCATACATACAAATCTCAACACACACGAATACACATAACACAAGGTGGTAACATACCTTGTTGGTTACGGCATTGATGGCCAGAGTGGGAGACGCCCCTCCTGACATGATGCAGTCCATCCTCAGAGACTCCGACTCCAGGCTGTACGGAGTAGATGCCTGACGGAGAACAGATTATCAAATAAATAATTAAGACACCAAATTAATCTTTGCTTCTAGCGACAAAGACCTTTCGACATGTCACAGCATTAAAAGCACAGGTCTGCACAGTAAAATCATGATGGCTGATTCCAATTAGCTGCTACAGTGTCAGAGTCGTGCTATTTGCTTATACTGACACACTGACATATCTTGCTGGGAATAAAACAGAGCCATTGCTAATGTTATCAATAACAGATAATCAGTAAGTGTTTATATCATCTGATCTGTCATAAAGGGTGCTAATAGAAGATTTAAGTAAAATCTGTTTTAAAAACAATATTGTGCATTTTTATGTAGCAAGGCACAATTTCAGAAAGGAGGTTTGAACTCAGTATTATCCTGAAATGACCATGTTCATGAGAACAATCACTTTCTTCCTAATTAAGATAATCAGCTCCTTAAATTGCTAAGAGTTTAATGGCATTGGCAACACTTTGTCTTTGCATACAACGGTTATCAATTTGAACTATTTAGAATACAGCGTTAAGGAGTTATTTCACAGATTTGAATGGAGTTTCTATCTGAGAGGTTGAAAATTAAATTAAACGTTTGGAAAAACTGGTAATTGGGAACATTCTGCTCATTCATCTCTATGTCAACACAGTATTTATAAGGAGTTATTTCACTTTCAAGGAAATTAGTGTTTGGTCATGAATATGAAGACATATGCAAAGAGATGCTCCCAAATCCAATCAGATCATCTACTACATATGAGGAACCTGTGGTGTTAGTGTGAAGAGTGGCACAGAGTGCCATCGTGGTGCGATAATAAAACCAGTGTGATGCTAATGAATACAGTTGTTTCATCCTATTATATTATTCTATTATAAACCTAAATTTGCTGCACTGAATTATTCGTTTCACTAATGAATCCACAGTCTAGTGGTGGCCAACAGTGAAGAATTTGATTGTGATCCAATAGCAGGGCCATTATAAGTCATATCTATATCAATACTTTCTGGTTATTTTTGGTCATGAAATGGGAAGAAAGAATGGGGAATTGCCGCGCCCTGTGCTGCAGGTCATTAGAGATGAATATGAACTTTTCTCTTGAATGAATGTTCACATTTTGAATAAAAGTGACATCCCGGCAAGAGTTTCATAATGATACTAAAATAAGAAGGTCTCAAACTTTGTTTTGTGCCTTTTCTTCAGTGTAGAGCTACGTGCAGCAATCTCTACCCCTCACACACACACACACACATGCACACTGACTATCAGCAGCACCAGGATAAATCCTGCTGGCCCATTAAAACATCCATAACATTTGTACCACCATCTGCAGGTAGATGTCATTATTCCTATTTTAAGTTCATGTACCATCAAAATAGTTTCAAAGTCGTTAGTTGACTCTGCAAAAAGATGTAGATTAGTTTTCGCAGGAGTTTCTGTACTCTCATGTAAGGCAGGGATATATTGGTTAAAAAAGGTGAATTCATCATTAATAGGCAACTTATAAATATAATACAATTTTCACCAAATGCTTTGTAAAACATGAGTATTTTCTCTGTTAACTGGGATTGGTCAAACCATTCCTATCAGAGGCCATGGAATAAAAAATGAATGACAATAATCCCAGAGTCATCACAGGGAAGGAGGCCTTCATCACTGCTTGTGGATTGTAAAGGGCAAGTCAAGAATTGCAGAGTGCAGTAGTGCAAGTTATCTTTTTTTTCTGGTGACTAAGTGCACAAATACCTTTTAACCCTTAGCTGTTAAGAGTTTACTATTCATTAATATGCTAAATCATTTTGAATATGTCCTCCACTGACTGCACACGCAGGAAAGTGGCAGTAAAAATGAGGACGGCAATGAAACGTGACAACGGCTATGAGAATTTTCTGAAAGATGCCAGTTCACGATTCTGTACGAAGCTTCCTGAATCATCACCGCGCCCCAGGCTCCTCTATGTGAACTGGTTGAGGTGCGCTTCATTTTAAAGGCTGGGCAGTGGACACTTATGCAGCCTGGACTGTGAACACATCACTCGACTTGATAAGATAAATCAAGCCATCCTCATGTATTATTCACACATCTAAAACCTTTTCACCAGCAGTTCATTTTTTCAGCCGTCCTCACACAAAGCAAAAGTAGGGGATATGAGTGCGGGGAAATTGGGAACTATTCAAAGATCGATGAGGGGCTAAATTGACGCCTGCAGAAAAAAAAAGAAAGAAAGAAAGCAATAAGAAAATGAGGACAATATTTTCTCTCCTTGCCTGACTCCTTTCAGGGTTCAAGGCAGCTCGCCTGCCTTCCCAAACTGCTTACAGTAAGAGGATTGGTTGGCAACAATGCAATCTTTAATTTATGATAAACTCCAAGCGAAACGGGTTGCCGGTTCCCTGGTGGAGGCACTTAAAAAGAAGACAATGTGGAGGTGAAGAGAGGAGTGAGGAAGGCTTGTGGGAGAAGGAGGGGAAAAGAGGAAGAATAGGTGGTGAGATAATTGAGTGGTGACGGACAGACGGAGGCATGGAAGAAATGAAAGGGGCTGATTATGCTGGGGGCACAGGCACTAAACTAAGTGTACACTGCCTGTCTACACATTTATACAATGCATTTATGCAGCTGACGTTTAGCCCCGCTGTCAACTTCAAATATTTCCACTTGCACAGATGCTGTCATCAGGAGACTTTAAAGACTTTGACTGTGTAGCCTAGGTGTAACAAAACCCCAGTGAAAACAGCACGACATATTCAGCCCAGGGTTTTTTTTCTTTCTTCCCAGGCCGTAACACTGCTATAAATCTTACCACTTAAAACCTCCCTGTTTCTCCTTAGCCCATGTGACAGCCCACAGTGTGTCTGCCAGCGGTGCAAGTGAGGCGTAAAAAAAAGGGGTCGAAGGGCCCATCCATGTAAGAAGAGATGACAAGCCTCTGAATTAATTAATGTTTGTAATAAAAAAAAAAAAAAAATCGTTGGTGAAGAAAATATGTCTAATGGCAACCCCGGGGCCTTCTGTGGTAATTAACTGGAACACAAGCCTGGAATACTCTCCCTCCTCCCCCTCTCACTTGTTTCCCTCCTTCCCCTTGCAGCTTGACTTTTTCCTCATGCTCTCACTACCTTGATGTCTTTTTCACTTCTTTTCCCCCTGCATCCTTTTTTTTTTTTCACGCTTCCTTCTACCCCACACCCGTCTTTTTCCTCTCTATTTTACCTCAAATCTTCCTCCCATGAACAACTGTGATTGTGCACATTGCCGATCCCCGCCTGCCTGCGTTCCCTGGAGAGGAGACGGCGATGCAGGCAAGGAGGAGGCAGCGGCGGAGGGGAAGGAGTGGCAGACACACACAAAGATAATGATCAAGATGCACAACCGGTGACAGAGACACGGGATGAGGCAGGAAGGGAGATGACTCGTTGTGCTGCATCGTGATGAAAGAACATGCAGGTTTTCTTTAATGCAATGACAAAGAGGGTTGTGGTGTACATTCCGAAAAACCTCAGAGAGCTTCAGCGTCGATGTTTGGATGCAGCCAGGCCCAGCACATGGGCTGATTTCACTAATTGGTTGCTCAACCATGGCTGAAGAAAGTGTTGTCGTTCTACCTGGAGACGAAGAGGACCTAGATTCCTTCTCAAATACTAGAATAGCTCTCAGGAGAGCAGATCCAGCCACACCAAATATTCAAGATTTTTTGTCATTAAGATCCATGAATTCTTCCATGTGAAAATTGGGGAAAATGCTGAAAAACACCCTAACTCTGAATGTTAAAGAAAGTAAAAAACTATTCCTGGATCCGCCCACTGATCTGGATCCAGTGACAAAATGTCATGGTTTTTTCCTTGACTCATCTCACATCTTTCCACCAAGTTTCGTGGTTATCAATCTGTATGCTTTTGCATAATCTTGCTTACAATCAAACACACAAACTAACCAACACAAAGGAGTGGAAACATAACCTCCTTAGCAGATGTAATTATTTGGTTTTGTTTGTTTACTCACATAGAAATGTGTAGTATGCACTGTATATTGTTGGAGTTCGAGCTGAGGTTATGCTCAAAAAGGAATTTCATCTGTTTATCATGTTTCTTTATAGACAATCTTTATTTTGATATTTCCGTCAATACACCAACACTAGTTGGGAAGCAGCTACTCAGCTGCTAAAGACACAGGCAGCTAAATACAAAATATACAGTAGTCAGAGATAAAGACTCAAAACAACATAGATGCAGGCAGATAGAGGTCATGTAAAACATGTGATACCTCATGCGTCTGTATTCAGGTTAATGACTCGACAGCAGCTGTATTCTGCTGAGCTGATGCAGGGTTACATGTATATTTAGCCTCAGGAGCTGTCAATCAAACGAATTTTCAACCCTAAAACGTCACTTAGGTTTTTTCTGTTGTTTCTGTGAAATCCTGGAAATAGCAAGAGTCTGTGGTTGATATTTTATAACATGCAAGTCAAACCCACCTGACCTGGAGGAACATACAATCATGCCATTGTTTCATTGAGAGAACATGCTTGACTTCTGTTCTGGCACTTGGCATTAGAGCCCGACTGGTTTATTGATAAGCCGATATTAGTCTTTCACAAACATCAGTGTCTGTGTTTATGTTTGCAGATATTTTTGCAAGATGTGCATTTACTTTTGAAATAGTGCAGTGTCCGTGTTAAACATGCCTGTTTGGAATGAGCTGTTTGCTTTGCTGGTGATGCTGGTTGCAGCTTTCCTCCTGAAACTATTCAAGTGACCTGCAGTAATTGAACTGCTGCCCGGCTGCAGAACTCAGTCCACTGAACTCTGAGGCTGCACGACCTCTGGTGCTGTTCACCTGTTTATTAAAGTTCGATTCGGTTCTATTCGTTTAAGCTCGATACAGAATCTCAAACTCTAGAATCAGATGTCAATGGTGTGGCTGTGAATACGCCTGTTGTTGTGAACATGCCCTCTGTCAACTATTATTAATTATTAGATAGAAACATTTTCAAGTTTTATATATTTCGCTATATTTTTGTTTTATTTTATTTATTAAGCCCGAATTACATTTCAGGTTCTAGTTTGGAAATAGAAAATGGGGGGAGAGGATCCCATATTAAGTCTTGCTATCAGCCAAATGGTACAAAGCAAGGACAAACCTGCTTGTTCACCACAGACAGGAAAATGGTGCATATTTTTGTGGCTTTGCTAAGTAGTACCACAAACAGATCCTATTAAACTATCATCTGGTTCTGGTGCAGTAGACAGTTAGACTGTTAGAGACCCTTCAAACAAGCGTAACATGCAGAAGAGAAAACAAATCCACAAAGGGAGGAATATAGGAACCTGCCTGTTTCATTCCCTCCACAGAGAGGTTAATTAGTACCACAGGTAGCCTATCACATGGATGTAGAGGGGTCGGCTAGTGGTCAGTTTTTTTCCTAGGTATCATTGATCTAGCTCATAATCCCGGAACCTGTGGTGCAGGTGCTGTGGGCACCATGAGCTCCTGGTCAAGAAAACTTGGTAAATGTAAACCACTGAATCACTCAAATTAAACATAGACGAATAAAAAAATGAATTTACTGATGGGTTTTAAATGATCATTTGATTTGCGTTACTCAGTTAGACTCTAACAGGAAGAGTCTGGTTGACTAAAGCGTTTCACTGCGCCGTCAGAACTTAAAACACCTGATCTGCTGTTTTATCCTTTTGTCAGTGTAGCATGGAAAAAAACGACAAGTCAAATATTTCTGAAACGTTTCAAGTGCAAAGAGATTTTCCCGATGTGCTCCTGTGTCATCTCACACTGCTATATCAGCAACGCTTTCTCTGACAGTGCTTGCATCTTTATGAGACCTTTTTAAGACCTAAAAACGAGGTGATACATCTCAAGGGGTTTATCCCACGACAATACATTTCTGACACGTATTGTCCGCAAAATCATGGCTTTGATGATGGAAACTGATGGTTTTGTTGTGAAAAACGAATTTCGATCTTTGGCCAAAAACCCTTCATGCTGCTCTTTAACATTAAATCATTCCACCACCTTGAGTCGTGGAGTAGACTCCGTGATGTCTGCACCCATAGACTGGATGTGTCTCCACTTTCTCCCATCCTTCACAAATGAAGCCAAAATATGGCGGATATGATTGGGAATGGAGTCCGAGTCTGTGCAATAGCAACTGGGGGATGGAGCCATGGTGGCGCATTTATTTGCTTGACCAATTGTGAGTCACTCACAAGCGTCAATAATGACATTTCACCTTTTTTATAACATCAAATAACTAATTATTAATAACATTTAAACATCAATGTGATTAGAACTGCCTCACATCAACCACCTTAGGTTTCTGTATCACTGGATTTACAACCTATAGTGCAACAAGCCACCAGGGGGCAATCAAGATAGTTTGGCTTGATTTCTCTGGACCTCTCAGTCTTCCTTAACAGGCTCAGGCAGCAGCTGACCTGGACCCAGGCTCAGTCTGAGTAAGACGGGGGCAACTACCTGCTCAGGGTCGGAATTAGTTCAGAGCAATTACCATGCCTTAGCTCTGAAGGATAACTTGTTTTGTTTATTACATTCTGTGAACTTCACCTTCACCCTGAACATCCTCTACAAAAACCTAGCGGTTCAACAAGTGTATGTAATATTCACATTGAACCGACAGGTTCTTAGTATGGTGCAGACATATTCATCACATCATAGAGCTTTTCAAATCAACGTGGTTCAGGTACGTACCCTTTCTCCAGATCTTGGTCTTTTCTTGGGCCTGCTGGGAACTGTGTCTTCTTTAGGGTTGGTATCTATGGCCCAGTAGGAACCCTGGAGAGTGAAACAAACAAAAAACACGTTGTGAGGTCTCACGTTTGGTGGAAGCTGTTGTTTATTTCTCATATGCTTGTGTTTGCTCTGTAGGTTTAAGACCATAGATAAATAGTCAATCGTGATCGGTACCTATTCTCTCATTTTTTTATGTAAAAGTGAACGGAGTAAAAACCAAAAATTCTCACTAGACACAGTGCTTGAAAATACTTATAATTATATATGAAGTATATGAAAGACACAATGCCACAACAAGAGGACGCTTATAAATAAACTAACACATATTCCATGAGGAGATTAGATTTTGTTCAGGATCCCGTGCAGCTGATTGTTAAAATCACTTTATTTAGTCAATAATTGATTCAAGCCAGTCAGAAGATCCTGAAAATGGGACCACTATGTACGGACCAGATGTATGGGTATTATTAATGTTGCATTCATTTCTATAAGTTTGTATCTGTCAATTTATATTTTATATCCATCACATTCGCTGACACATTTTCATCCGTTTCTGACGTAAACATCTCTATTCTTTTTGAGGATTGTATCAATTCTTTTTTTTTTTTAATACACAGGGAATCGTGTCACTAAAGGAAAACAGTGCAGTGGATGGATCTCCCTCTCGTCCCGTAAAACCAACGTATCTGTTGTTATTCCAGCTCTGTATCCAATCAGTTTTCTCTCACTTTAGTTATACTGCGGCGCATGCTGCCGCTTCCTCTCCCCAGAAAACCCACTGAAATCCTTTTGATACAAAATGTTTAAAACGCAGCAGCCTCCAAAATAAACACATTCAGTGAGAGAGGAGGAAATCAATTGCTTTTAGGTCCTTGATTTCCTCCTGGTCTGATTTTATTTTATTTTCTCCCTTTCATTTTTTTTCCCTCTTCCCTCCCAAGGAGGTCCAAAGCTGCAGACTGAATTCAGGAGGTTCATCTAGGCCACACACTCACAAACACTCTCACAAACACAGTCACAAACACACACACAAACACACACGGCCCGCTCCACACCTCCCTCCCTCAAACTCACTGCTTCTCCTCCCCCTGTCTCTCAGTCCCACATCACTGAACAGTACACAGCCAATTAACGTTAGCACATGCATGATTTAGCTTCTCCCCTCTCTCTATGGCTTCAAACAGAGCGTGTACGTTCAACTTGGCACAGATGACCCCCCCCCCACCCCCCCATCCCCCCACCCCTCTCTCTTCACTCCACCGCCGAGGTATCGACCGCTTCGATCCACGGTCTGAGTTAAGGTGCGAGTCAGGTCCAAGTCGGTCTAATCAGGGGGGAGCCCGCTCTCTGCTTTTTTGTCTTTGGCAGACTATGGGCCTCCACTCAAGCCCAAGGATTTTGTTTGAATTATTTAAACCTTCTTCCCCCTAATTCATTTTTCAATGGCTCCAAAATCCCCGCAGCCCGGAGACACCCCCCCGCACCCCCACCCCAAACAAAATGAGTTTTAGAAAGCTCGATGAAAAAGTTTGGGGCATGCCGATTACTTTTTGTTTGCTCCCCATGTTAACCATGTGATGACCTGACATGTAGACATTTGAGCATTTGATAAAAAGTGTTGTGAGGACAAGCTTCATTGATCAGCTGTAATTATATACTTTCCCCTGTCTGAGCGATTCCTTCGATTCAGCACAAACAAGGGCTTGACAAATTGTTGTTATCAAACGAAAAAACCTATCAAAAACGTCCTCCGAATGTGTATGGGTGTGTGTGTGTGTGTGTGTGTGTGTGAGGGGGGGTTAATACAGTATAACACATGTGTGGATGGCCTCCCCTCTGAAGGAGTGTACCTACATATACATATTATTCATTACTGCCGGTGTCACATTATTACTTGGCAGAATCTATATCAGAGGAGCCATGGAAAATAAAGAAACAAGCATTATGCATTCAGCACAGCCCGAGTTACGGAGCTACAAATTGCTTTTAAGTGCGGACACTGTGCGCACACGCGGCACGAGGGCGAGCGAACACGTGAAAAGTAATCGCTCTAGCCTCTGCCTTATTTGTAGGTCCGCGGAAATAGGTTTGCATTTTCCCTGTGAATCACACCGTATGTCATGCTGAGCTTCTCAGTCGCATTACATTGTTTGGGAAATACTTACTTTTCCAGGGTCGTCTTTGGAGCGAGGCACTTTGAGAAAACACTTGTTCAAGGACAGGTTGTGTCGTATAGAATTCTGCAGGGAGTGACAGGGGGTCGGAGGGAAAACAGAGGGAGAGGAAGGGGAGGAAAAGGACAAAAGATTGTTACAGAGTAAATCCATTTTCCCAACAAGCAAATTACATTCACCCTGATTCTGGTCCCAGTCTATGGTGTTCACTGGAACAACACAACCCTTTGCCTTTAGGAACTCAACATTCTGTCCTCTTCACCCTAAGCGGCAGAGGTGTCACAAGTGAAATCTCAGGGGTCAGAAATATTTCTGATATAAAATATTTAGTTTATAGTATATTTTACTTCTTGGGAAATAAAAGAGAGTCTCCACAGTTTGAGAAGGAACAATTACATTGGCTGAACTGCTCACCAGTATTTTTAACTGTGTATACTACTATACATTCTTTCTTTGGGAAAAGTTTCTCCATTTTCTACGTTTAGCAGTAAGAACACTTTTAGAGAACACTTTTAGAGAACAAACGTTTCAGAAAGGATATGCATTTATTTCTACATTTTAAGTTTATCTTCCTAATTCCTACTGCTGTTTTTATTTTTTTATTTATTGTTAACTATAGGTTGGATAACAACATCTTAGGAATCATTGCTAATTCTATAAAAAAATTGAAAAATCCTCCCAATATCAACGCCAGAAATATCCCGGCCATGCTGCACATTTAAAGCCAGTGTCCGCGCAGTTACTATCTGGGGATGGAGTCGTGGCAGCGAGGTCTTGCTAATACATGCGCTCAACCAATTGTGAGTCAGTCTTAGCTGTCAATCATGACTTATGATCTTGATTTTATCATATTAAATAACTAATTAAAACCAAACGTACCAGACAAATGAGCTCTTAAACACATCAGTGTGAGGAGAAATACCCATCTGCTAACTTGGAGGAGGCCTATACTAATTTGTCAGACGTGTGAGGGTGTGGATGTGAGTGTGAGTTGTTGTGGGGTGACTCTGACTGGTGTTCTCTGTGCTTTGAATGGATTATTTGAATAAGTGAATGGTACAAGTTTGAGCTAAGGACTGGGTGTTAAACTGGACTTTGTGAAAATTCTGTTTCAAATATAGTTCTGGCCATAATGAGGGCGAGCTTCCATTTCTACGATTTGTAACACCTCCTATTGTGCGAGAGTGTGTGGTGTGAATGAGAGGGAGGGAGAGAGAGGGGTAGAGAGAGATAGAGAAAGCGAGAGAGAGAGAGAGAGAGAGAGACAGAAACAGAGAGACAGAGAGCCTGAAGGAGAGAGAGAGCTAACCTGACATGAACCTGATCTCCTTCAGGCTCCCGTTCTCTGCTCATCTGCTGCTGTTAATTAATACCACTGGGGAGGAGGAGGAGGGGAAAAGACAGAGGGAAGGGGAGGAATTCCTCTTCTCCTTCTCCCGTGTTCCCACTGCTCTGCACTTGCTTTGTTTCTCCTACAACCACCATCTCGCTCTCTCTCTTTCTCTCTCGCTCTCTATGTCTCTCGCATACCATAACAGCCGGGTCCACCTCTGCCTCTGCTCCTCCCGCCAGAAAAGCTGTGGCGGTTCTCGGCTCCTCTACTTAGCGGGTCACTGGCTGCTTGCGGCCGTCCATCAAGGAAACGTGTGACAGTCTCGTGATGAGAAAGGAGAGGAGGACTGCCACCAGCTTGGCACACAAAGGCAACCATCTGTTCCAAAAACTTTCCTGCGGGAGGTGGCGGTGGATCATTAGCACCGAGTCCGCCCGTCACTTCGGCAGCGAGCCCGTCTAACTTTACCTCCACCTCTACCGACTGTTTGTTTATTTACACACTTCTTCTTGCTGTTTTTACACACCCATGCATGACTTGCAACCCTGTATACGCCCGACATTGCAGTGCACCCATTTCTCACTTTCATGCATTTGTATTCTCTGTTTAGGCTGAGCCGTACACTGAAAAGTTAAAAAATCTCTCAGGGGACAAGTATTCTTTCTAGGAGGGTTTCTAGCTTGTTTTCCTCATGAATAAGTCCCTAACGATATGCACTGGTAATGTCAGGATACTAAACATCACATTTTCAAAGCAAATTAATTTCCTTAAGATATTTAACTTAAAAACAAATTCCAGTAAATTTTCTAACTGTGAATATAAGTCGTCACCGAGCCAGGACACCACAACATAAGGTATTTCCTCCATCCATTGCCTATAGTGCTTATCCCAAGGAGCCATTGGGCAAGTGGCACACCATGAACAGGTCTCCAGCCAAAACACAGGGCCGCTGTACAGAGAAAAACAATTCACAAATACGGCCATTTTAGATTCTCCAATTAACCAAACCGTTATCTGCATGTCTTAATTGTCTTTGGACTGTGGGAGGACGACAGAGTTCTCAGGGGAAAACCCCGGAAGCCTGAGAAAACCCACAGAGAACATGCGAACTGGCAAAAAGAGAGCCTGGCCGAAATGGGCTTCGAGCGAGGCACCTTCTTGCTGTGAGGAACACTGCGCTAACCACTGCACCACCGTGCCACCTGTAGGGAACGTGAAGGTCTTTACCAAGTTTCATGAAAATATAATATTCCCTTATAAGAGTCAAAACAACATCTTGCTGATTTCATGTTACCATGGTATTCCTCATATTTATGTTTTCTGCCATCACTGGTTTCATAAGAGGGAATTAACAATGAATGCTGCTTGTCAAAATGAACCTGTAATTATGTTGTTCAAGTCTCAATTATCACCCATTAGTTACTGACAGAATTTAATCAACATATACACATTTCAAGGCAAAATCTATATCCACAATATTTTCACATCTTATTCATATTCAATTCCATTTAAGATTTGTGTACTTTCAGACTCTTTGTACTATACACAATATACCCACATGCAGACACATGCACACACAGACACACTGGTAGCCACCCACACATTTTTTTTAAAGGTCAATGACACTTAAAAACTGCTTCTTTTGTCTTGCCAGTGACAAGAAGCTGGACAGGAAAGGACCAAAAAATAAAAACACAATTTCACCGCTGAGACAGTTGCAAGGACATGCATGTACGTGTGTGTGTGTTTGTGAGACAGCGTCTTTGTGTGTATGAATGCGTGGTGAGATGGGAGAACATCTTTCCACCCGGAGAGCACATATTGTTCACGTTGATGCTTAAGTGCGACTGCCGTCTTCCCTCCGTGTTACAGAAACAGTAATCTTCCTCTTACTGAATGGGAATGGTCATCATCAATAGATGTACTGATTAGCAGTGCTGTGAAGTAAAATAATGAGATTCGCTGCTGATGTCCTCCTTCCACCCACTCCTCTCCCTGCCTGATTAATGAGCTTATCGGGCCGGGCCGGGGCCACGCCATTCCTGCCCAGCAGCTGATAGATCACACAGTCACCAGCATCGTGTGTGAGTGTGTCTCTGTGTGTAGGAAAAACAGGGAAGAGGACTGGTGGTTTATCCCCGTATCTTTGGCATCAAAATAAAAAACACAACATGAACACTCATGGTTTCCACAGCAGGAAATTGTCTGTAAATACAGTTAATCTGTGTTTGTTTTCTCTAAACGCAGCGGTTCAGACAAGCTATTGGCAGTATCGACGTGATTGGGTTTTTCTGACACTGTCGGGTTTTGTACACAAAGATTTGGTCTTTAAAGCTGAAACTTCAGCTCAGCCCAAAAAAGATCAAACATGTCAAAATGTTTAAAACAGATTAGTTCTGAAAATTAAACGTTTATGTATTGAACTGAATACGTGATAATAACAGATGTTAGAAAACGGTATGATTCATAGCAGTCATGTAAAAATGGAAATTAGTTAATTGATTTGTGATACTGCCTTGGCAATAACATAAAAATGTATATTAATGATTATTTATTGTGTTTCAATTGAATCACTCAAAAATCAGATAATTGTAATACAAAAATCTGCTGTGTGTGTGTGTGTGTATGCATGATTACACTGTATATGATTTTGAGTGAAGACTAGAATGCACATGCATCCATCAATTGTACAATCTACTCTAAGGCGTGCATTTAATAATAATGATTATAGATCTGTGTGAACGTGTGGGATATACAGGATGTATTGTGTGTGCGTGGTAGTGGATGCAGCTGCCTCTGCTTAACATAGGGTGCAGCATCGTGGACTTAAGGAGGTTAGTTACATAAGGTGGACTTGATAAGCATGGATGACTTCCTGACTAAATGCAATGTGATATAATGTGATGTGTGACAAAAAGTCAGGTTTTGGAAACATGCTTTTGGGTTGAGGTGTGTGTGTGTGTGTGTGTGTGTGTGTGTGTGTGTGTCTGTGTGTGTGTGTGTCTGTGTATGTATCTTCAAACAGGGGAAGAGTGCAGTTACATAAGTGGGTAGGTTTGGAAGATCTGGGTCATGGCAACTGAGTTAAACACAAAGGGGCAACAGGAGGTGACATTTCCTCAAAACTCAATTAAACGGTCTTGAGAAGGGTTGTGTCATAAGTGAGGCAAAAACACTTACAACTCAAAATAGACTTGATGACAGTGAAATGGTTGGCTGGTGAAGCCGGGCTACTCTGGAAACGTACACCCCAAGTCGCACAGAGCTTCTTGGTGGGAGGATGTTTCTTTGCGTGGCTAATCTTCCAGAGGTCACAGTGTGATTCATTTTCAGCCCAGGACATGTAAGGTGACTGAGATTCAAAGGTGTAAGACTATGTGCATCACAATAAGAAAAGTCAAACAGTCAACAGTGACTCCTAGGTAACCTCAGCTGTTACATAATAGATTTGATAAAGTAAGAAACCGCCCCGTTTTCCACTCTGCACCTGTAATGCAAACTCAACACTTCCTCCACCTGATTCACATTAACCCACCTCCCCAGCTGTTCACAGGGAACAAGCTCTCTCTTTGGCCTGGAAGGCTTTTATTATGAAAAGTCTGCAGGGTGTGTTGGGCTTCACTAACTGCTGCTTTCAATATTAAGTACAATAATCAGTTAAAAGTAATCAGTGAGTCAGTATACTTTCAGACAAGCACTGAACTGCAGACAATCTCCTAGAATTATCCAGAATTATTCCCTATGAGAGAAAGCAAACGTAAATTGTTCCAGACATTCTGTGGAGTTTCTCCTGCAGCCACATGGATAAAACTCCTGATAATGTCAGAATGAGCCCACGAGAGAGTATAGCAGGGGATCCTCCAGAGGATTAACCACTAGTGAGTGGGTGTGATGAGAGGCAAAACAAAAATAACAACAAAAAAAGATGGCAAATATCTATGGATGAAGAAAACTAACCAAAGACGTAGAAGACACCTTATGAAACCACATTAAATTTCAGTGTTTTCATTGTTTTGGGGGCTTCAACAAATTGCACACACTCAGAAATATCAGTCCCCTAAACATGTGTATTTTTTCATTAACATCCATGAATTATTCTTTAAGAAATCAAAGAAAAATATTGAAAAACACAAGGTTATAGAAAGAAACACTTCCCCGGTCCAGATCCTCACAAAAAAATGAATTCTTCTCTGACACATTTCACATCCTTCCACCAAGTTTCAAATAATCTGTCAAGAGGTTTTTGCATAATCCTGCTAACTAATGGGCTGACACACACACACACACCAAAATATAACCTCCTTAGTGGTAAGAATGCAAATTATACTCAAATCACCATCACAGCCTTTATGTAAAGATGTCAATATTGTTAACTGTGGATGTTTACGTTTTTGTTAGCCAGTGAATTCACTGATTTGGCTTGATAAGCAGTAACAGGAGCCTCTGGTTAGCGAGGTAAGAAAACCCAGCCTTAATCTCTGTGGTGGTGTGATTGAATCCCGCTGAGACGCCTGCTCAACTGTGTGTCTGCGGGGAGACAGGGGTCAAAGGGCAAAGGGTTCGGCTGGCCAGAGAATTAACCTATCGAGCGCTGCTGTGTCTGACATTCACACAGACAAACAAATGCACACCTACGCGGCAGTACTCAGGAGAGTCTCTACCATGCCCTTCAGGATGAAAGTAGTGTGGCGTCTCAGAGGTAGTCCGTGTGCGCCCACAGACAGATCCAGAGACAGAGAAACAGAGAAAGGAGAGAAGGACGGAAGACAGAGCGGGAGGGGATATTTGGAGAAAAAAGAGAGGGGGTAGAGATTTCGATAACTTTCAGCTGAACCCATACAGTGCATGAGGAGGGTGAGATGTGGGGAAGTTTGAAAGGTAAGGAGGAGGAGGAGGAGGAGGAGGAGGAGGGAGGGAGGGAGGGTGCAGGGAGGCACAAAGAGAAGGAGCTGGAGTCAGCAGGAAGAGGGAGCGCGGAGGTAAACGCGCACATACGGACAGGTGTCTCAGATGTGAACGTCCCCTGGGTTCTGAGCATCATTGAGACTCCTTATTATATCCGGATGGTGACGGAGTGACAGACGCTCCCCGAGAATACGGGGTTGGATACAAGTCACTATGCTTCAAGCCCCATCTAATACATATTCATTTCATTTGATGGACCCTTCCCCCGCCCTCTCCACTCCCTCACTGAACTACTTCACACAAGTCATCTATAAGACGAGAGGTGTGTGCGTGCGTGTATATATACTGGTGTGTGTCCTTTGTGTATGCATCAGTTTAGCTTGAGCATGCAAATGGACCAGCATGTATGTAGGCAGGTGTTTGCACCTGCACATGCACACCTGTACTGTGAATATGTGTGTGCATGTTTACAGACCCACCACAGACAAGACATGTTTTAGCTGTATGTACCGTATCCAAGCAACCTTTAAGTTAGATTATTGAAAAGCTGAAAAGTTAAATTTCTCCAAACTTTGTCCTGTCGTATGCTCTCATGGGCTCCCTCCACATTTCACGGGCAGTTTGATAGTGGGTTGTCAGGATACGTTTCAAAAAATGTCCGGAACACCTGACTCTGACATTTGTGTTCTCACAAGCGCTCTTCCGGAAATTTCTTGAAAATGTCCAAAGTTCAGTGCACATCTGTCTGAAAGCAGCTATAGTGAGTTTTCTTAGAAATATCCCCACACACACACTTGATCATGGCATCTACATGTTTCAAACCAGGACAAAAGAAACATCTCCAGATTCCTCTAATGCGCTATGAGATACTCTGATGTTATTTAAGGTCTGACAAAAGACAGGCCCGTGTCTCTTTGCTGCATGTGAACCTTGGGACTAGCGAATAAGCTCATTCTGTGGTATAATTATTGCATTCCAGAGAGCTAGGGAAACCAGCCTTAAGCCTATTATTAGCCATATGGAGGGTGCTACAGGCCTGGCTGGTTAGAGAGGGAAATGTGTTGCTGGATGGGTGCCAAATCCTCCAGGAGATAGCACGAGAAAGTCCTTGCTTTTAATTAAGAATTTAATACTGAGACTGCTATTAGTGATTAGTATGTAATTAAAAGCTCTAGCACTGTTTCACATACAAGTTTAATTAGATTTAATTAGAAAAATTGAAAAAAAATATGTTGCGGGCTATATATATTGGCTCAATTATCCCAGGATGTTTTCATGTAACAGAAGTGAAAGTATGCCTTGTGTTGTATTATTTTTGCGTGAAGGCCTCAGCCCATAGATGAGGAAAGTGGATAAAATGTCTGTTTGTGGATCCTTTCTCTAAAATGATTCCAGGAAAAACCTGGGATATTGTTGCGAGAGCGTCTAAAGGGACGAGATTATTAGATTTGGTGACTTCTTGGTGATTTGGATAAAGTACAGGGTGGCAACTTGTGTCTCATTCATATTTTGATTTCCTTAATTATCAATAATATGCTGTGTAACACAGAGCATGCAGTATAATGAATTCCACCACTCATTTTGGCTCAGTAATTCTGGGGGGTCATCAAATGTTAAACACACTTTAAAATAAATGAATTTAAAACTGCATTTAAAGTTGATTAAATAAATACCCAAATATATAAGGTCATGAAGAGAACGAAGACCAGTGTCTGAATGTCCGTTCATCAAATACTTGATCATGTTGGAATGGCTTTGTACTGAGACCTGGTATATGTGGACAATAAACCAGTTCAGGATATATTCTACAAATAAATGTGCCTTGCTTATACACTTATTTATATTATATATTAATTTTCTAAAATGCAAGAATTTGTGATTATCGTTGGAACACACACTTTGGAACTCAAGTGGGAATCTACAGTAGACCTGCATTCGGTAAGTAAAGAGTAAAAAAAAGCTACCTTTACTTTTCACTATGTATATTATTTTGAATTTTCTCAAATTATTTTAAATCGGCACTTGTTGGCACTTGTTTTTAAAACTGCTGCTTTTTGGTAATGTCTTAAGTTTTTCATTTGGATCACGGGTCCTGAGAAAAATAATTCTGTTCCACTGTGCATTTTAAAGCTGTGGCTGGAATGACATAAATAAAATTGAAACTGAGACTGAGACTGAAACTGAAACTGAAACCTAGCAACGGTTACAGTTTGTTTCTTATTTTGTTTTCCACAGTTTCATTAAACTCACAATCAACATCATCTCTAATAGCAAAGTAGCAACGATATTTTATAGCATAGTTTTTATTATGATTAGGATTCATTTACCGAGGCTTCCTCCTGCAGCTGCCGCAGGTTCAGCTCCGACTCGGCCCTTTGCTGCTTTCCCTCTCTCTCCCAACTTCCAGTTTACACTGTCCTATCAATGAAGGCACGGTGCCCAAACATATCTGGATAAGGTTTAATATGAATTACAACAAATCTATATATCATATGTGTTATGTACTATGTATTTCTACCATTATGTCAAAAGGGAGACTTTGACCTTCAGGCCTGGATACACACATCTGGACAACAGAGTGGTTGACTTTACATTGAAACTGGGAATTCTGGGGTGCATGTGGCTGTTCTGTATGTGTTACTTAGTGACAAGGGAATAAACACACAGTCAGGGGTGAGACTCAATAAAAAAGCAGACAGCTGTGGAATTTTCCCAGTCACCACTATCAGACTCCCTGGAACACACAAACATGGACTTTTGAGACGTAAGGAGACATAAGAAGGCAGCTGCACACACTCATGTCTGACCCAGCACACAAACAAAGAAATCAACCTGTACACTGAGGCACACACATGTACACACTTCACACACATGGACTCACACTGCACACTGTTTTCGACAGATCTTCTCCAGACTCTCAAAGCTGAGTCACAGCTGAAATTTCACCACAGACACGGGCTCAGGAGCCTCAGTGCAGCTCCAGCCAGATAATGACTCCCAGCAGCCAATGACAACAGCCTTCCTGCACATATGTGAGTACACTTGACACTGTGCGCCGACCTCCACTGCTCTCACTCGCAGATCTCTCGCAGAGCAGGCAGGAGAGGATGGAAGCCAGAATAATGGCCCGGCGCTGATTCATATCAGGTGATTGTCTGTGTTCGGCCAAAGGCCAAAGGCCATCGCGGTTGTGCTGCCCTTTACAACGTCACATTAGGCCCCGCTAATTTGCAGGCAATTAGCCTGGCTGCATGGGAGCTAGCCTGAGGCGACTGGTGGGGTTGCAAGAGATCAGGTTAGTCAGCACAGGCTGCAGCAAGCCAGTTGGTGGAGGTAAAGGTTTCGACTTCATTTCTGAAGCTGTAAATAATGAGAGATCCGTGTATGAATAATATAATGATGAGGGGAGATTTAAACAACCAGCATCACCCATCATTATGTTCAGAATGAAAAACATAGACCTGAACAAATCAATATCTCTCTCTCTCTCTATATATATATATATATAACGTATTCATTTAATTGGTGAGTTTTTTATATGCAAAAATAATTTGTGAAAAATAACCACCACCAGCTGCCAGAGTCAAATGTGACATATGTCACAACAGAACGAGTAAGGTGCTCTGACGGTGCATCCCTCCATCAGGGTTAATATCCTATTTCAACATGTCAAGCAGTATTTACAATATCATTTTGCTTGCCACAGTTTTCACAATAAACCAAAATATGTTTTTCCACTTCTCATAATAACGTTAGAGATCTGTTACTTTTGTACCATTTCTGCATTTTATAGCTGTGTGATCCATAAAGTTGTAACGGTCCACGCAGACAATCGGACCTCATGGTTTCACCTGCAGTTGTAAGCATACCGACAAGTGACATGCAATGCAGTTCTGTCTCTCACATGAGATCTTGTCAGTGAACCTTACCCTCGCAATCTGTTGCATGTGAGACCAACCCGCGGGCACATGCACCCCCGCTACCGGCATAGAGTGAATGATATCTGTGGGAAACACTGAAAACAAAATGAAAAGAAATTCCTGGATTGGTCCATTTATTCAGATCCGCCCCAATTAATGACTTCTTCTTTGGGCCATATCCCATCCTTCCACAACCTTTCATGGAATTCCGTTCAATAGCTTTTGTGTTATCCTTCTAACCATCAAACAAACAAACGAGCGCAGACAAAAACATAACCTCCTTGGCGGACGTTATCAAGATGTGAGTGCACTTTAAAATACTAAAATGGTATAAAAGAAAAACGAATTAAGACAAAAATTTAAAAAAGAATGCTGAAGGGGAGGTTCTCAAGGTCAGATCTTTGAGTACAGTCCTTCTCAAAACGCCCAAACCTTATTACATTACAGAAGACCCACTGTTACAAACTAAAGAACAACAGACAACAGACAGAGTGCAAGACAGAGGAGGCCCCCCCAAGTGGCTCATGGTCTCCCGCTGCATGCTCATTATGAGTTGTGGTATAAGTGGTCCCTAAAGTGAAAAGGACACGTGGGTGTGAAGGGGCTGCGAGGAGATGTTACAGAGGCATGGGAAAGTAGAGTGATGCACAATGTAGGACACTGACAGACAGAGGCAGAGGTTTGAAAAGATGACATAGGGGAGATAACGCAGTTCCAGAGATGGAAAAAATATAAATGATAGAATGACGCAGCCTGATGCAACGCTGTTTGCATTCCACTCTAGTTTACAGCTTTTCTTAAAAAATGCCATCCATGCATGTTACACAAGATGAATTTAGAAGCGTCAACAATCTCCGTACACAAATAGCTCATGCAAGCTTGTGCTGTTTAATTTTGGTACTTTTTTTTTTTGTTACAGATTCTAAACCTCCTGCTCAGCTCCGGAGAAAACTTTTCATCATCATTACTTCTCAGATGAAAAGAGCTCTCCATATTCATACCAGGCTACCACACAGAAATCTCATGAGCTTGGAAAGCGACATGATTATAACAGCTAACTAGATTCACTGTTAAATGCATTTGAGAGTGTGCGTTCTTGCATGTGCGCGCGTCTCCGTGTTGATGTGTAGATGAGACGCATGCAGCGAGCTTATGTTGTTCGAGCAGCGTACCAATGTGTGTGAATTCTAAGGATGGAATCTGATGTATACGTGTGTGCGTGCCTGCATGTGTGTGTGTGTGTGTGTGTGATGCCCTGGTTTCAACTCTGCTGTTCCTGCACTCTCACATTATCATACGGAGCAGACGGAGTGCGTGTGCTGGGTTGTAAAACCCTCCTCTGCTCTCTGACAGTCTCCCCCCTCATCTCCTCTCCTGCTGAGCTCCCAGTGTGTAATCTGTAGACTGCACACGTACTCTGCCTACCTGAGTGGGAGTCTCTGCTGGTGTACGAGCTTGTGTGTGTGTGTGTATGGGCGTGCACGTGTATGTGTGGCAGAGGGTGAAGGAAGCCGCGCACCATACCACGTATGAGGTGTTTTTCTAAAAGCTCAAGTGCTTCACCTTGAGTCTTCACATTTAGAAAACACATTTCAAAGAGTGTACTTTGCAGCATGTGCATGTGTGAGTCCACCATGTCTGCGGAACATGGCAGCCACACAATCTCTGTGCCTGCGTCCCACTGTGTACAGCTGACAGCAATCACCTGAACTGGAATGAACCAGACTTATGTAACTTTCCCCGTGATGGCCATGGCTGGTATTAAACAAGCCCCACTGTGTCTACTGTGTTTGGTCGGGTCATCGAGGAAGAGAACGTCTGCAGCCTTTTATCAGAGACAATTACAGAAATGTGAGTGGAGCTTTACCTCGAAATAATGCAGATTGCTCAATTTGTTATAGTTTATAAACAGGTCAGTGGCTCTGAAGATGAGTCTTTGCCGCAAAAATGTGCAACACTGTGTTAAACCATGTAACAATCTCAATGTAGAACAAACTAAACTAGCATATTTTCGAGTATGTTGGAGTCTTGTAGATTTTGAAAAATGTATTTTAAATTATGAGGGTATTGGATGCTATTCACTCACAAAGCTAAAAAAAAATGATTGGTTATTGCATGCACAATGGTGTTGACATGACATCTTTCCCTTTCATGATCGCTCTTTAGGTGCGGTGACTCTCTGGAGTCCTTTTTTACATGATCGGTGTCGCCACTGAAAATAACACCACACCACCAGAAAAAGACCATGAAGAAGAAACAGAACCAGAAGCCGTTTTGGCATTGAATCGTTTCCATCCGGAGCAGTGAGCTTGCAAACGCTTCTTTGCCTTGACAACAGTGTCTTTTTCCATAGTTTCCAGCAGAATGCCATGTCTTCACTAACAGTACAAGCAATCTCCCTTCAGAATCTCGATGCTGGGGTCATAGACACGCTGTGCATGTCAAGTTAAAAAAAGTTGGGAGGTGCACCACCAGAGAAAATGAAAACAGTAATTGGTCCAGGAACGTTGAGCATAAATCAAGTTTAAGTTGAAAGTAAGAAAAACTTTGTGTTAAGTATCTTGCAATGAACTCCCTGCACTGATATTGTAGAGACTGAACATGTGAAAATGAAACCAGAAGGCCTTCAGAGTGGTGCTTTACTGACCAAACACAACCAGAAGGAAATAGGCAGCCATGAACCGTAGTGAAGGAAAGCCTGAATGGTCTAAATAACCCCTATCGTCTCTCAGAAAGCTAATTGATTGAATCCCACATGCAGGTAAAGGAGCTCTGCCAACACAACCTGGCTTGTATCGTAACCTTTTTGTCTCCATTTCTGGCGTGCATCTCCGCTTAGGGAATGCGGCGTTGAAGATTATAGACAGGGGAACAAACGCAGGTTCATGAAAAGGGAAAGAAGAAGAGAGGAGGAGTGAGTGAGTAAGAGAGTGAAGGATAGATGCGGGGGGAGATGGTGGTGGCGATGGAGTGCAAGTGCTTGGGAGATGAAGATAGAGAGTGAAAGAGTGAGAAATAATGAGAGAAGAAGAAAAAATGTTCCCGCTCTCAGAGAGATGAATAGGGTGATAGTTTGCAGACAGCCTTTTCAATGTGTCAGTGGAGGGACTATATCTATCCCCTTCTTCACTAATAAGGTAGAGAATCCCCAAGACACATCCATAGGGATCTGTTCATTTGTCTCCAATAACACAGCCACCTTTCTGCTCATATTAGAAAGGATTTGCATAGCTCCATTTACATTTAATAATGTCGTCTGAATGAGACGAAATCTACCTGTCAATCATTCCTGGTTCACTAACAGGTGTCTGTGCTCTTTGAGGCAACCACAGGATCTGATTATTGCATTTTGAGGACTACCAACAGAATGAGGGGCTTGATTAAGTTTTATACTAATTTTAATCCGGTGTGAGGTAAGATTTCTTTTATCAAATCTAGGTTGAGCTTTTAATATTTGAAAATGATTAAAAACTTAACTCAAGGATTCGATGGAGATCTACAATAAGCTTTTGATGGATAGGAGGTGAAAGAACCATCACAAGTAGCTAAGACTTGAAAATGAAGATGAGAAGGATGAAGTATTAAAATAATTGTGCTCTGCAATTCAATTTTGATCATCTTCTTTAGTTTTCAGTTAATTATGAGCTACCGCCTCCAAAATTGGAGGTCAACACCAATGAAAAAAAGGGAAGACTGCAATATATGAATGTTTTGCACATTGCCATTTCCTAATATAAAATAGTGAGGAGAGACATAAGACAGTGTTGTGTGTTTTTGGTTAATAGATCTCTTAAGTCGTCCTGGAATCAGACCCACGGTGGAACCAGCTATCAGAACCCAAACCTAATGAGTAAGACCCAAATCACATAGTTGCTCTCCTCTTACCTTCCAGCCACTGCCCGCCTCTCGGTAGTAGGGGAAGTTGTCACAGATCCACTGATAGATCTCACTGAGGGTCATCCGTTTGCGTGGCGAGCCATTGATGGCGAAGGTGATGAGACTGGCGTAGCTGTACGGCGGTTTGCCATCTCTGTGCTGTGCAGCTTCCTCCTGGTCCAGCGTTGTCCCCGGGTCCAGATGAACAATTTTTTTGCCAGGCCCTTGCCCGTGATGGTGACCGTGGTGGTGGAGGTGGCCGTGATGGTGGCTGAGGTGGTGTCCCGTGTCCGCCTTCTGGATGGCTGCCCTCATGCTCAGCTGGGGGAGCCAGTCCATTGAGGTCAGGCTGCTCTCCAGCTCAGAGGTCATGGTGTTTGTAGGTCGGTTGGGGGGGTGGGGGGGTCAAAAGGAGGACGGGTGAGAGGCTCAGCAACGTGGCGTGTGCAGGATCTACTTTTGGCTCACTGAATGGGTGCTGTGCAGCAGCCTTGGCTCAAGTCTGGAAGGAGCAGGAGGTTTGTTTACTACGTCTATTCATCTTCTTTAGCTGGAGCAGAAAGCAGATTTGGCAGAAACACACAGATGTTAACTTGCACATTATTTTCCACATACAGTCTAGCTTTGCATAATGGGAAACTAAATATTTTGGCATGTCCATCACTTGATCTTCAACAATGCACATAACATGATCTACAATGTGAGCTGTGGAGACGTAGCAGGTTGAAACAAACGGTTATATTCCATTAATTACACAGTGGGAGGCAAAGCAGTATGGGGTGCGAGGTATGGGTTTTAGTGTCTTACTTTTCCCATTCCTTTCCATCTTTCTTTGGGCCAGCGCATCTGGGCAAGTCACCGAAGTGAAACCGAGAGTCCTTGCCTCGTGCATGTTCACAGGTTCTTCATTTAGCCACTGCAATGGCCGCTGCTGCAACACACAAACAGAGAAAAACCACACAAGACGATGAGCTCGCTCTGCCAGACTGCCTTCATGAGATATTAATATCACACAACCGCTCAACTGGCCTCGGCATCTGTCCAACCCGATTAAAACTCTTCTCTCTTTCTCTCTCTGTTCCCAGTCTATCTGGATTGCCTCTCGCTCTCGATCCCTCCAAAGTGGAAATGGCAATTGGATCTGCGGAGTGACTAAAAGCTGGGGAATTGTTTTCACAAGTGCCTGCCAAATGGGGGGAACAGCTCGAGAGGAATTCCAACCCCCTGGAGGAGCTGAAAGACTCGTCCCCTTTCCCTCTCCATGTATCCCCCCCCAACACACACACACACCCCTCCCAACGTCTAGTTCCCATTCTCTGACTCCCAACGTCTAGTTCACCCCAATATACCCCCCCCCTACACACACACACGCAACACTCGCATCCTTCTCAGACAGACACAAACAATGAAGAGACTCAAGAAGCCTGAATATTTTCAATTGGTAGCTATTTTTAGATTGTCGGTGAACTTGTGCAACTTGTTGGAACAACTTTTTAGTTGCAATTGCAATTGGGAGTTTCGGTGAGAGAAATTACTCACCAATTGCTCTTGTACTTCACTCAGTCACAGGACATTTGTACATCTGTCACAACTGGGCTGAGAATGTTGTGTAAATGTTACTCATCATACCACACAAAGAAAATTGCACTCCTTTCGTGGCCAGTGCTTCCAGACGACAAAGAGCATAATACATTCTATGAAAAGCAGGTAAACCGATGGGTTTTGATAAAGCCTCAAGACAAAGTGAGTGAAGGTAAGTGAACAGTAAAAGATAACTGGATGATTTTAGCCTCACCCTAAATCTACATCGAGACCTACATCTATCATCGCATGCAGTAACCTTCAGGTGTCCTTGAACAACAAAGACTCTATTGGCCCACGCATTTTCCATTCATGCTCACTGTATATAATCAAGGTGGGAGAACATCAATGGGAATTGGTAAGTCTCCTTACCAATCCCCCCCCCCCCCCCCCCCTTCACTGTCTCTCTTTCCACAAATTCCCCTGGAGAGTCCGGTACACCAGGATGAAAAGTAAGAAAAAATACGCTACTGTAAAAAGAAAAAACCTTGCTTAATTACAAGTAGAGAAAAACAAATTTATAGCAGCAGACTCATCACGCCAAACAAGCCAGGGAGAGGGACTACAGGAAAGGAAGAGGAATCAAGAGAAGAGACATACCCAATGAGGCCTCTTTCACAACATCACCCCCATCTCCTCCTCAAGGCCATGCCACTGTGGGAGAAACCTCACCAAACCCCCACCCCCTCTTCCGAATCCCAGGAAGCAATCTTAATTAGTGCACCTTTGTTTTTCGCTAAAGGGAAGGTAACATTGCTCGTCGTAGTGGTGGTGGGTAGTTGGGGATGGGGGTGGTGACACACAAGACACAGAACAACAAGTACTTATTTTCCCCTCATTAAAATGGAGGCACAAGCTGCAAATCATCCTGCCACAAGCCCCAACCTGCTGTGCTGCCATGGCTGCTTCTGTAGAGAAGTTTGAAAGCGTGGGCTGGCTGCATGGCGGCACGGTGTAGCTTTGCACTGGTAGCCTGGCGAGCCGTTGGGATGATGAGTAATAGAACAGAGCAGAGAAAGAAGAGGAGGAGCTCGACTTCGGCTTCTGGGGATGGGAGCCCCGCTGGGCGGGTAGACGCAACCAATTACCTAGTCGACTCAGTCAACTGGTCCCAGGGTGACTGGGCTAACCTCGCCATAGTCTCTTTTGTTTCTGTTGTTTGCTGTGTCTCGCATCCGCCTCAGAGGCCCGAATGGTATCAGGGGAGAGAAATGATGACTGCAGTTAAGAAAGCTTGTAGTATACCATTTCTTATCGTAGGGCAATCAGCTTTCTACAGGAATCCATTGTACTATATGCATAGATCCTCGAGTGCTACGCTCTCTAAACTGAAAAGGCTGTTTATTTCTGTCCAGTAATTGTTCATGGTTATCAGAGTATACAGACACAGCGATAGGCCAATGTCATCTGTGTAGTTTAGTCTGTGCTGATGTTTGTTCACTTCACGTTGTACATGTCAGGCAAATTAAATAGGACTTGGAGCATCCATGTGGTCTGTCGTCATACTCCACTTTTCAGCCATTTCAAGGAGTTAGTACCTTGATGTTACAATACAGCAAAGTTTGTACAATATTAGGATTTTATCTACTATGGATTTAAACAACCAAACTGTATTTTGTTTTTTTCACCCATTCATTAAAGTATGTCCCTTTTTATAATTACCTCCGCCAAGAAGGGTAAGTTTCTACCCCAGTCCCTGTGTTGGTTTGTGTTGCCTTTTAAAAAAAAAGAAAAATTACCTGACATAAAAAGCACTTCGAAAGGGACAATGCAACTAACATTAATTTGTATAAGAATTTCAGTATACTCCTTCCTATATTTTATAATCTTTTAGATATAATTTATTGCTGTCTTTCCTATTTTTGATTGCACTGTTCATGCTTGTGAGACACAACATTTAGTTTTCTATGTGCATGACAATAAATAGAATATTGAAAGTGGCGTCTGCCTGAATCACCCAAAACTCTTGAATCTCATCATCTTTCCAGACATTTTCATTGGTGTCCTCTATGTGTACTGCACCTCTTTTCCATCCTGCGATATTTGTATTCTCTTTCTTTTTTTGTCTGTGTTGAACCGTCATCAACACGCCCATTCGCTTGTGGTGAATCCTCCAGAGGTTTACATTTATAGGGACTTGGCTGAGGTATGCACTCTGAGTGTTATTCTAGTTAACTGATGTTATGACAGCAATTAAAATTCTAAATAGGTGCCTGCAATTTGTTAAGAAAACCAATTACCAGATACATGTCAGTAGTCTATGATATAATTATAACAAAAGAATTAAAATAAACAATTATCTTCATATTTAGAAATAAAAATAAACAGATACTGGACATTTAATGGCACCCTCCCTGACACAGGATTTCTTTGTTGCAGGGCAGGACATAAAAACTAATTCTAATGCAGTGACCCGGGGCTCCTGCACTAACAAACCCATATAATACCTGAGAAACAAGATTCAGCTCCGGTTCAATGATCAGAAAACCTCACTGACATTTCAGAGAGCTGTACTTCAATAGCAAATAAATGTAGTGTAGAGCGGATATTCTGGCAGCTGATCATACAGAGAAGCAGTTTTTCATTTAATAGTGGGAATTCGTGTAGCATATATCTGTAGAAATAGATATTTGACTAGTATCACACGGTATCAAAGGAAGTTCCCAATCTGACATCTTTTAAAGCATGTAAAAAGTTAACTTTAGTAGCTTGAGAGTTGTTAGAGATTAGCCGACACTTCCATAGAAGATTAAAAGCGTTAAATTCAATGAAAAAGCCATAATTTGCCCTTTTGTGAACAGGAAATCTTTCTCCTTCAAAGAATTTAAATACATCATTCTCCACACTGTGGACAGAGCTTTCATGACTGGGAACATTGTCCCTTTAAAAGAGTTGAGGGTCTGTGTGTGATTGAATGTATTCACCCATTAGACTTTGTGGATGTGATGCACACACTCAGCTGTGTGCATCACTAACAACCAACAGTCCCCTGCTGCTAGCAGGCTTTTAGACTGAGAGAGGGGCTTTACAGTTCTGCATTTTAATAGAGAACTTTGAATGGAAAGACGGGGGGATGGGCGAGAGGAGGGTGGGTTTGGGGGGCGCAAAGGAAAGAGGCATCAAAATATTTTCAGAGGAAAATGAAGTAATGACAAAATACCCACCCGGAGTGTGCCGAGCAGAGGGGGTTTCTGGGAGGAACTGCCTCGGTGAGGGGAAGGCTAATGTGTCAAAAGAAAGTCTGTCGGTGTACTGAGTGCTGTCATGTCTAGAAGTGTGAGCCATTGAAAAGGAAGGAGGAAAAGGTCCAAAAAGTAGTATTGAATGTCTTAATTACTTTCTGCTTCAGCACCAGAAAACATACCCTTGAAAAGGTTCAATTATAAGATATCAAGGCAAATCAGCTGCCCTTATAGAGGCTGCTTGCTCATCTCTCAATGGCGCCGGGTTAAGCAATTATCGTTTGATACCGTCCTATTTTGAAAGAAGACCTGCAGAGACATCGATGTAATGCACCGTTTCAAACGGAAACACATTTTGTGGACTTAGTCCGTAGAGCAAGTGGTCAGGCAAACAATTTTCTAAAAGAAATATTTAGAAGTAAAAAAAGAGTACTAAAAAGAGAGGATAATAATATATCCAAGACAGAGCAACACTTTCTCCGGGGGCTTATCTGCTGGCCCAAGTCCACCGAGTCAATTCAGTGACATCTCAACTGTAACAGAATGTACTGATTCACACCATTTTCCTCAGGTCTGAAAGAAAATCTGATTGAAAGAAGGCAAGAAAATCAGTCGGTTCCACAGAATCCCAGAGGGCCTGGAATAAAATATTAACTCGCTAAGCCCACACAGAACATAACACCTGAAAACATCTGCCAAGGTAGAGGGAGTTAGCGACCCAGAAGACTTACCACTGCCGACAAGGTAAAAGCTATCACAATTCCAGATTCTGACAACGGCAAAGTTGAAAAGGCATATTTTGTCATAAATAAAACATAGGAGTGCAGCATCTCGCCAAACTCCCCCAACGAGAAGTCCCAGGAGAGAGATGGGATGCTGTTTGTGAACTCACACTTTGCACAGTAAAGGGGCTACAGCACTGCGTCACCGCGACTCAAGCCGCATTCCCACATCCAGCACTATTCAGCAAGGACTAGTCCTCTTTAAAAATTCATTAATTTACAGCAAGAAATAGATTAAAGCGCCCAACTGCACCAACCTAAAAAGTTTGGCTTGTGAATAGCATTAATAATGGAAGCGAGCATCCAAAACCTAGAGGCCCTGGCTCGGAGGCATGGCTTAGATTTTTGTTGCGCTTTATAATGGAGAGTAATTTACATTTTTTAGAAGTAAAGTATTACAGCTTTTTGATGCTTGTTTATAATTACGTTGTTTTACATGCAAATTGGCTCACAATTGTAACTCATTAAAAAATAACCAGTAGAGTACAACAACACTCGTCTTTTATAAGACAGAGGTTTTTACATCAGGTTCATAACGGAGGCTTTCGCACGTAACCCTTGTCGCCGGCAGCACCATTGTGGAGTTCAATCCCAATGAAGGCCTTTTAAAAGTGATCACCTCCCAACCACCACCACCACCACCCTCCTCCATCTCATCTTTTACATCTCTCCCTTTCAAAACCATCGCTGTGCTTTCCAAACAGAATCAAAGAGGATTTTTGACAAGATAAAAGGATGTGCTGCATTTGAATTCAAATTAGGTGTACTTTCCTGGGGATGAGACAAAAATCCCGGCGACTGGGAGCACTCAGGCAACTTAAAGGCACTTAAAACGGGAGGAAGTCCGCTGTAATGCATTCACTTCCTCACCCTAATGATGGAGGTGTTAGTACGGTGCACAGGTAGCAGCTGATGAACAGTCTGCGGGGACAAAGGTTTTCACGTCCACTCACTTTGCAGCGGTGTGGGAACGACTTTGACTATCAGGGTCATTTCAATAATCACTTTGTCTACGTGATGGTTATTGCTGATTATTGATGTGACACGAGGTAATTGAACCGACCTGAAGACCTGGTAATGTTGCGGTGGCCTGATAATTACAGCGCCGGATTAGAGGGGAGCAAAGGAGACCTTCTCCTGCCATCTTTGAAAGGTTTTTACAGACAGGTGCTACAGTGGAAGTGCTCGGGATGGAGAGCAGGAGACGGCTCCCCGGCATCGGTCCGTACAACTGAAGAGGATGGTTATCGGTGGTTGCTAAAAGCATATTCTAACCATGAGCACATTCTCCAATAGGGGTCAATGGTGCAGTTACGACAGCCCAACAGCTTCTGCACAGCGAAGAGACCTTTTTTTTTTTACCTAATGAGCTGCAGGAAAAGACATCTGAAAGACACATGCTGGGTTTTTCAATTACATGAGCGTGTGAACAACAGAGAAACAAAGATCGTGGGATTTGTGTTTCTGTGTGAACCTGAACACAAATATTAAAACTATCATCTACAGCGCCCCAAAAGATTTCTTGGTTGGTCGATGAAATCAGCTGAGCCTTTCACGGACATGACTTACAGACAGAAGATGTGCATTTATGTTTACATTTAGAATTTATTTTCTTAATTCAAGCTTTCTGTATTTGGCTGTATTTGTGTTTTCTTTATATTTACAGTTGCTTATAGTAAAGTTTATGTTTAAAACTGAAAAATATCGAACCTCCATCACATTCCGCTGTCATGAGGGTTTGATAATGACAACTTCAGAATCATTGACAATTTTTATATATCATATTATACATTATATTATTTCTGCCCATATATTGGTAGACTGTATATAAAAGTTGCTGCAAGGTACCCTTGATGCATATGCTTGACCAATCACAAGTCGGTCTCAGCTGTGAATCATGAGGTTTCATTGTGTTTTCATAACATCATATCTATACAGTTAAATTAGCACTTTATCAAACATCACTGTGTTAAGACCTACCTCAAATGACAGAAACCCCCCCCAAAAAAATTGGGTTTGGTACATGTCCCATCTCCGAGACTGCTAACATGGAGGAGGCAGCAATTATGACCTATACTGCTGCCAGCCAACAGCTGGTGACTCATGCGCTTTAGATTCACATTTGGTGAGGGCTCATGTTGTCCATATTTATATACAGTCACGGTCTATGATCGGTATCGGAAATATCAGTGTCGGCTCTCAAGAATCTGCCGGGCTCCACTAACAACTTTACCATATGTTTTATTTACAACTTGTTATCTAACTGCTAAACACATTTTTGCAACGAGATCAGTGCCTTGACTCGGTGGTGTTTTTAATTGGGTGGCATATCGTCCTTGACAGACACAGGAAAAAAGTCTGGCTGCCCAGCGTTACTTTTGAAGTCGCACAAAAGGGAATGTATTACAAGTCATAATAAATATGCAGGCCGACCACATAAAATCTTGACAGCCATGACTGATTCACATACAGGCATACGGAGTTCGTCTTTATCAAAGAAACCGCGACGCATGTAGTGTATCCACAAATAGCCCTTAATTCAACTTTCAAAAAGTCATTACTACACCCGACTCCTTGGCACCGCATTTGCTGACATTGGCATTAATTACGACGACCTCTCCGATGATAAAACACAAATCAGTAAAACATTATGAGAGTTCCTTCTCTCCGCGTTTCATGCGATTCGGCATAACGATTTAATGAGGCATTTAGGGGTCTATGAGTGATCTACCGAGAAAGTCTACAATGGCAATCAGCAGCGAGTGTGGCAGCTGTTCGGCAATTAAAAAGCCAAATTACCCTCAATCAACACCATTTACAAGCGCAAGTAAATCTCAGAGCAAATAACGATGAGAGAAATCTGTTCAGACAGCTCTCATCTTGATAGGAATTAGAGGTGCATCCAAATCAGGAGCAGGGGGCTCTCTCTCAAACACTTACTTCCTCTGCCTGTCGTACACACACACACACGCACACACACACTAACGCCTCCCCCTTGTCTGTGTGTTTTTCTGAGAGATGAAATTGTATAGTGCTCGCCGGCTCCCCACACTGCAGCAGGATGAAAGATAAGGACTCCTTTACAGTGCAAGACAGCCACCGTTCATGTTCAGGTCTGTTTTGTAGAAAGAGACACCACACTGGTCCATTTGAGGCGGCCTGTATGGAAAACGAATCCATAGCCTCCGAGAAGGACTGCACCATCCACATCTCTGCTTCTACTGGAGGGAAAGGAATAATACCTTGTTTACACCAAAATTAACGGATACACAAAGGTTGTTTAAAGATGCAGGTGAACTGCTTATCCAAAAACAGTAGAGGTGTTGGCCTTTCCTCCTCCCCCCCCCCCCCCCCAGTAAGTCAGGTCTGACATCTCGCCTCGGTGTCTGATATGATATGAAGAACAAAAATCGCTGTGCACGTCTTTCCCAAGATGCAAAAAACAATATGTACACAAACGTTAACGGCTGTTTATGCATCAATGCCATGATGTTCAATGCGTTTCATGACGTTGCGTAGAAAAAAGTCATGTGTCATGCTTCCATTGGTACCGATAAAAACCTGTGTCTACCCCGGAGTCCTTTGACCCCGGAGTGAATGCTGGCTGTGTCCATTCCCACTGTGGACAAGTGGAAAGTTTCCAAATTGATCAATTTACAATTATCATGATTCATTGACATGAAGAAAATACCTTTACACATTTCTCTTGTGTTATTCTTATTTATAACTGAGGAGTGAAAAAAATCATCATCATGTCAAATTATTCCAGGGGACATACGTGAGGGGGGGGGGGGGGGTCACGGAGTGTTTTCTATCTTGGGGGTGGGGGGTTTATCTTAAGTTTAGTACAGATAAAAAATAACAGTTTGATATTAATCTGCTGATTTAAATCCTTAAGACTCTCACTTAAATTAGTCTTAAATGCAAAAGACAGTGAAAATGTCACGTCCCTTAAATTACAGCACATCTCCACGTACAAAAAAAACAATACACACACAAATAAAGCCCAAGGTGGTTGATGACACCTTTGCATGCATTCACACGCACACATAGGCCTCTGGAATACATTTGATGCTGAGACACAAAGTTGGTTGAATCCACGGATCCAGACGGTTTTACAGTGAGTGGACTAGTTTCTCTCCTCCACAAATTAGTGTTTCACATGTAGCAGGTAAATCAGTGTGCACGAGGAACCTCTGCGCTCCCAGCACTGGCATCACTTGGGAAGTGTTTCCACTATGTGCACGCCGCTGCTCGTGCATATTTCCGCGTCCAGCACAACTCACTACTTTGGATGACTGCTCCATTATAACTCCACTTTCTCATTCACAGCCTTTTCCCTAACGGAGCTTTACTCAAACTTACGATCATACAAGTCGACTTCATGTGACAGCTGTGTTGAAGACGAATGCTCCAGTGTGTGTGTGTGTGTGTGCATGCATTTAGTGACAGGCAGCGAACTTACCATAGCGCCATCAAGTCAACGCCGCTGGTTTCCAGCAGCACATTTTCTGTAAATCCTCCCTCACCACAAACCTCCCTGCCCGACACTCACACCCTCTCCCGCGCACACTACTCACCGTCGTAGGTGAACACGGACCGGCTTGATTCGTGGCTGTCTGTCGGCACTCTGCTCCAGAAAAGCTCCAGACCCCTTGTCTCTGCACTTGAACAGAAAAATCCCCCCCTCGCAGACACAAAGCTGGAGCGGCTGTCCGGACGCTGCGGGTCGAGCGGCGGGCACGGAGCTGAGCTGTGCGGGCGTCACACTGACCGCTGCCCCGGTCACTCGACTGTCATGACGGGCGGACTCGAGCCGCTGCTCCCGTTCACTGAGCTCATCAGCTGCACGAAGCTCCGGGTCTGAGCGCTCCGCTCCGCTGCTGAGCCGCCGGAACTACTTCCAGCGCCAGCCGGATCACGTCGAAGATGAATTCATGCACCACAATGGAGAGACATGAAATCACATCTATGTAACTAGTTCCCAGGTTCGATGTGGACAGCGTGTAGGTCTGCCACAATTATACCTGCCATAAATACACAACGTTTATAATAATACCAATGGTTATAATTATGATATTATATATAATACTAATATCAATATTATTAGTGCCCAGGCCCTCACAGACACTGACAGACAGTCACACTATTGAAATTGTAAGGATTATTATTATTATTTTTCAGCCAAATTAATTGGCTTTTTGAGGGCTTTAACGTGCACAAATTCTTACCAAAATTTTGCAGAAAATTGTTTTAGGTTTTTAATTTAATCTAATAAAAAAAAGTACATACCTCCTGCGTAGAAGCGGACTGCGCACTTCCTGCGCAGTAGAGGACTACATATCTATGGTGGACTGCACCCATCCTGCGCAAAAGTGAACTGCGCACTTCCTGCACAATAGCAAACCGCATACCAAGGAATGCACTAAGATGGACACCACCTGGAAAAGGCAAACAAGGACAGCTCAAAACGATATGGTTACACACTGTGAAGGATGAGCTGAAAGAGATGAGTCTCAGATGAGAAGAGGCCAAACACGTAACCCAAGACAGGCCCATGGAGGCAGATTGATGCTGATAACTACCTAACTAACTAACTAACTAACTAACTAACTACTCACTCACTCACTCACTGACCAAGGACACAGCTAAATTTTTTTGGGGATTTTTCGCTTATGTGGATTCACCACCACACCGAATATCAGAGTAAAACCTTTAAATCACAGTCTGATCCCAGTTGTATGAATCTCATCTCAGCCCCCAGACCTGGATCAGGGAATCAGTGAGCTCCTGGACAGTCTGTGGTGGTACTTGGCGGCGACGGATACACCGATACATGAAGTCCCACAGGTGCTCAATTGGATTTAGGTCAGGGGGAATGTGAGGGTCAGTAATGGTATCATTGCCCTCCCCATCAAGGAATTGGCTACACACTCTGGCCACATGAGTCCGGGCATTGTCCTGCACCAAGGTGCAAGATGAGGTCTGACCATCGATCTGACGATTTCATCAGGGAACCGCACAGCACTAGAGGTCATCGGCCCTCATGCCACCCTCACGGTGTCTGTTTGTGATGGCTGGTCAGAAACAAGCACACCTGTAGCCTGCTGGAGGTCATTTTGTTGCTCCTCCTGTTCCTCCTTGCACAAAGGAGGAAATATCAGCCGTGCTGCTGGGTTGAGGCCCTTCTATGGCACCTGTCCAGCTCTCCATGTGTGAAACTGCCAGTCTCCTGGTATCTCCTCTACGCTCCTGACACTGTGCTGGGAGACACGGCAAACCTTCCTGCGACAGCACGTATGGATGTGACTTCCCGGAGTAGCTGGAGTACCTGTGCAACCTGATCAGGCTGCAGGTGCCGCCTCATGCTGCCTGTAGTGACACGACACTAGCAGAACAAAAAACTAGAGAAAAGGAAATGGAGAGGGCAGCTGTCTATGGTCACCATCTGTTGTCTTGCTTTTGCCTCCATTTCACCTATTTAACTATATATACTGTCATATTTAAGTGTTCCCCTGATTTTTTTTAGCAGTGTCTTTGTTGCTGTGCAAGTTTGGATAATGAGGATGACATGCAGTCCCTTCTGGTTACTGACAAATAAGTAACTGCAGCAACATATATGTTAACCCCAGTGTTACTAAGAATGTCCAATATCCAGTGTTTTCAATGCACCACTGTTTCTGTCTAAATTCCTGTTTTGCTTAATTCAATTGATGCTGAACGCAAATCACTTAACTTTTCACATTATTAACAATTCAAAATGTACTAAACGTCAATGTGTGTCTTATTTGTATCAAAAGTCAAACACAAGTCCTTTACTGGGATTATCAGGCACAAAGCATACACATGCATAACTAAATTGTATGAATTACACAGCCAATCCATGGAAGACTTATGTTAACTATGTGAGTTTTCTGGAAGTAGATAAACTCAGGACAGGAAACACATGGCTGTGGCACAAGCCAGGTTTCAATCTCTGCAGACACATTTGGCTTCAATGCTAATGGGGAGAGGCAGTGGTCTAGTGGCAGAAACTTGGACTATGGGCAGAAAAGGTCTCTGGTTCCACGGAGAGACAACAAAAGACGAACCTGGATTGATCTACCGAAAAATCCAAGAGGATTCACCCTACCCTGTCTAGTGCCCCTGAGCAAGGCACCTTACTCCCCCAACATCTGCTCCCCGGGCACCGTACATAGTCGCTCTGAGTGTCCTGCACCAGATGGGTCAAAAGCAGAGTTTAAATTTCCCTACCTGCATGAGTGTGCCTTGGTTCACGGAGTGAAAGGAAAACATAACAACATCATATTTTGAAGTTTTATATATATATACGTCTCTATGTAAAGCATTTTGAAACTACTATTGAATGCAACTGCCTTGCTGTGCCACACTACTTATGGTTGTTTTGATGAAGGCAAATGAAAAGAAGAGGATGAGATGGATTCACTGACCCCTGGCTCTACATTTCTCAAAGCACACTGTCACCATTGACTCAACACATGTGTGTAGCTAACGTCATTGCATGATTGAGCTTCACTTTGCATAATGATGTATGTGCAAAGATGAATATTCTTCTGTAGAAGATTTCAGCTTAAATCATTGAAATTGTAGGACAAATCTCAGGTAAGCTTTTTAATAGTTACATATCCATGTGTTTTTTAATTCTTAAAATGGGCATTTTTCAACACACAAAAATATTTCAAGCACAGTATTATTCCCTCCAATATTTAAACACTATTAAATCAGATTTGGAACAAACTATGTAAGCTTGGTCACGTGTCAACATCTCCACTTTATGAGTATGGGGCTCAGAAACAACCCAATGCTGCACTCGTCTGGATGAAGCAGGTACTTGCAGTTGTGGATACAATCGAAATATAAAATAACAGATGACAGAGGATCAAAACAGCAGAGCAACCATGCTGAATATCATTTTATTTATGAATCACATGCTTTGGCTGAAAAAGCCACACTGTGATGTTGAGACCCCCCCCCCCCAGCTCCAACAAAAAAAGAAAAATCTGTGGTCATAATTTCTAAACAAATACATGGAAAATCATAATTATTTATTAGCAAAGGTCTCGTTCATTATTAGAGTTTAGATTAAGTCTCTGAAAAGTAACTGGAATCATGGAATTTACAAAATGTTTGTATTCTGGATATCTACCACCAGGGGGCTCTCTAGCCTAAGACAATGTGTCCCCCTTGTTTAAAAATAAAAACTCTACAGAAAGCTTGAAAGTACACTTAACTTTGTTCAGCCTTAATTAAATTAAGCCCGTTCAAAAACTTGAAACTGTGAATAACAAGTAATGAAGCCCTGTGGGTTTGAGAGGCAGGACCTAACTTCTCATGTGTGTCATGCCGGACCAGCCTCCCTGGTGTGGAGGCTGGTCCTCAGTGCCAACAACAATGAAAATGCGCGTGCACCTCGTGGTTACTGTGAGTCCAAAACATACCTTGAACACACGAAAACAGTCTTTTGTGTTGTTTATACCTTCATCACAGTAACAATAGACTATTACCTGAGCAGTATTGTATGGAAACCCTCCCTGGTTATAGTTGCATGTTGGGTTTTAATAGTAGAAGCTGTAATGGGATTGGCTCAGACGTGCACTGAATGTTCAGAGAGAGAGCGAACTCTGAAGTGGCTCGTGCTCGTGTGCCCCCCCCCCCCCTCCGCACGGAGGGAGAAGGGAAGTGTTGCAGTAGAACTCGTCTGTGTGCCCTGAGGACGAGCGCGACGATGATCAGCAGGAATGCGTGTGTTTCGGAAACCTCTGCTCTGTGATGATTGGCTGCGCGCGACTGGCTCGGCCCGGTTTGAGCCTGCTGTGCGTCGCCACGACGTTGCAGTGCGTCAGGCGGATGGGATGAAGGAAACCCCGAAGAAAGTCAGGATGAGAAGCTGCGCAAAGGTGGGAGGGGGCTGGATAGAAAAATACAAATAATTCGTATTTTAATATGTTGTAATGGTAGTTGTAGTAATCAGTAACTAAACTATTGCTCAGCAGTATTTATAATTAGTTCATATATTAATTTTCACAAAACATAACAAAAGTTTGTAAGTGTGATGACCTAATTTTCTTGGGGAAAAAAGCAAATAATAATATTAGCAATAATTATATTAATCTATAATGTAGACCACTGCAGTACAAACATTTGTAAAAGTTTTATTTAAATTATTTACCTAAATATTTGCCTAGATCTTTTTTATGGCACTATTGATTTAAAATAAATACTATGGTCTGAACTCAATAGGGTTCAGAAACAGACACAAATAATTACCCGACACTAAGAAGAGATGTGAATTGTGAGTTTTGTGAAACTTCTGTGTCTTGTGATGTTGAGGTGGCATGGCCAAGCCTCGCGAGAACACAGGCAAAGCTCGCCACTTGTTCTCGGGAGTGCGCATGCGCGGAGTTGCATTTGTTGTGAATCTGATGTAATCCCTGTACGTATGAGGAGAAGTTGCTGTTAGGGTTTTGCCTTTGCATTGACGTTTGGTAATATTCATACTGATGAAAAGTTAAGTGATCAAGCAAACCAGGGATTTAGAACGAAATAGTGGTGCATTGAAGACATTGGATCTTTGGACATTCTTATTAACACTGAGATTAACATGCAACTGCAGACTAACTTTCCTTTTTTTTTAAACTGTGTATATCCTTTTTCACCATATTTTCGAAAAGTTACACATGGAAGAACATATTACACAGACTAGCTTCACTTATTTGTCAGTAACCTAAAATAACTGCATTATGAACTCATTATCCAAGATTGCACAGCAGTAATTCAATTGAATCTTCCTTGGGCCACATCTTTGCCACACTCACCATTTGAAGATGTAGGCTACATCAAACCTTGTTGCACACAGTTTGGAAGTTTTTTTAGGAAGCATTTTCGGTCAAGATTTCTCCAGTGTATTTAAATCCAAATGTTCAATTATCAAAATACAGCGGGATGAATGTTTCAGCAGGTCAGGATTCTTGCAGTGTGAGTGGAGAGGCGTGCTTGTGTATAATGAGGAACACAAACTACAAATACATGTGAAGGTGAGGCAAGTAATAGGACCCTGGTGCAAAGAAGGGAAACACAGGACACAAAGAAAAACAAGATCCCGCCAATCCTACATCTTAGGTAAGATACTCACATGCCACATAAAAAATTACCGAAGTCTTCTATTTAATTGGTTGATTCACCCACGCAGCATTTTCTCCTGTTTGTCTGGGTCCAGGTCACATTAATCCAATTATATCTAAGTACATCAGGAGTTACCGATAGGAAGTTCTGAGCAAGTGATATAACTCATTTCTAGGTCATCAGGGTCACTTTCATACTCTGGTATGGTGAAACCAGGCCGGGCAAGCTGGTGTTGGATTTCACATGACGAACCTGCAATGATCCCCAAGGAACAGTACAGAACTGGATGTTGATGTCTTACTGGGCCCCTGTTTATGTTTAAAACACTGGTGGAGATGGTCGGTGTTCCACAAATATAAAAACCCTTGAGATGAGAGATTCAAGAAGATATTCCCATCAGTTCTGCTTCATCTCAGAGATGAGATAAGATGAGATGTTACTCTATCGATCCTCAGGAAATTCTGGATCCACACAGCAACACGGATGAGTAGCAGCGCAGTGGGAAAATGTAGTAATAATAAAAATAGAAATACTATAAACATATGAGACAGTTTTTTTTATTTGCAATAAAAAGATAGAGATCAACATTTGGTAAGTTGTGCGACTTTACCTTTTCTTTGTAATATTCAATAAATACAGTCTCTGGTGTGTTTTAAAAGGCTTCTGAAAATCTTTTATAACACTTAACGTCTGCCTTAAGTTATTTTTATTTCTTTTGGAAGCATAATTAATTTAAAAGGGGGGGGGGGGCGTTCATTGTATGAAGTTATGCTTGTTTGTATGATTATATTTTGAATGTCCTATAATCATAAAATCTATGATATACGCCAAATCATTTTCTGTCTTATTTTTATGTGTGGAATACCCCTACTCCAGGCTTTGAAACAGTTCCCATAATGCTTTGTGGAATACAATGCTGACAGTTGTGTGATTTTAGCATCTGTTCATTGAAGTAAGCACCACTGGATTTACATAAACTACCACTGGATGACTGTGATACTGACAAAACTTTATTAACATGATGATTATCGCGAAGGTTTAGGAGTTTTTCAGCAGCTTTTCTTCTGAGTGGATTTGCAGGTGGAGATAATGACGCCTCAGCATCTTAAACATGTGTTAAATGTCTGATTTAAATATGACTTAGTCATCCTTACTCGCGAGGCTAATCGCACGCTCTCTTATTGACAGGAACTGGGAGGGAAGAGAGCGAGGGAAGTGGGTCATTCCCATAATTTCGCCTCATTATCACATGGAAGTGTTTTCCTGCCACTGGAGGAAAGAAACTTCCCACGAGCTGTTGGGACAGAAAACAGAAGAGAGGAGCATAGACTGTGTATATAAAGAGACTGTATAAAGAGGCATAAACTGTTTTTATAATGATATAAAGAGGCATAGACTTTGTTTATAATGATATAAAGAGGCATAGACTTAGTTTATAATGATGAAAAGAGGCATAGGCTGTGTTTATAATGATATAAAGAGGAATAGACTTAGTTTATAATGATAAAAAGAGGAATAGACTGTGTATATAATGATATAAAGAGGCATAGACTTAGTTTATAACGAGAAAAAGAGGCATAGACTGTGTATATAATGATATAAAGAGGCATTGACTTAGGTTATAATGATAAAAAAAGGCATAGACTGTGTTTATAATCACTTAAAGAGGAATAGACTTAGATTATAATGAGAAAAAGAGGAATAGACTGTGTATATAATGATATAAAGAGGCATAGACTTAGTTTATAAGGATAAAAAGAGGCATAGACTGTGTATATAATGAAATAAAGAGGCATCGACCTAGTTTATATTGATATAAAGAGGCATAGACTGTGTATATAATGATATAAAGAGGAATAGACTGTGTATATAAAGATACACAAATATAAAGACTGTATACAAAGCTACAACAAGGCAAATACTGTGTAAAAAGAGGCATATATTGTGTATATAAAGATATAAAGAGGCATAGACTGTGTATATAAATATAAAAAGGCATAGCCTGTTTAAAAAGAGACAAAAAGAGGCATATATTGTGTATATAAATATATAAAGAGGCATACATTGTATTTATAAAGATATAAACAGGCATATATTGTGCATAGAAAGATATAAAGATGCATATATTGTAAATATACAGATACAATGATGCCCTATCTTGTCAATATACAGACATCAAGAGGCATAAATTGTATTTAGTAAGATATAAAGAGGCATATATTGTGCATATATATATATATATAGCCATATATTGTGTATAAAAATGTAAAGAGAAGCATAGACTGTGTATAGAAAGACACAACGGGGCATAGGCTGTGTATATAACGATATAAAGAGGCAGGGACATGTCTGGTGTGTGATCCCGGCTCTTTCCTCCATTTCCTGCCTCCCCAGCATGGAGACAGCACTGTCGGTTTTCACTAAACCTGCCCGCACCGTCTGGTCTGAACCGGTTCGGAAAGTGCGCGGTCTCGTGCGCACTGCAGACTCTGCCGCCGCCGTGCACCGACGTTCACGCACCCCTCCGCGCGCCCTCCTCCGCCAGGCCCCGCCCCCGTTCTCCCCGGCTTCCACGCTCCTCATTGGCCGCCGGGGCCGCCGCTCGCCCACGCCTTCCACGTCGCTGTGTGGACGACGACGGCATCGACAAGAATCGATTGGCTCGCGCGCCTCCGAACATTTCATTGTGGGAGCAGGCCCCGCCTCGCCGCGCAACGGGCACGCGGAGCAGCGGAGTTGTAAACGGAGCGTGTGCACTTTTCAGCACCAATACCGCGTGGATAGCAGTCAAACGAACCGGAGGACGGTGCTCGTGTCTTAGCGGGAGTCCACTGCGATCAACCGAGCAGCTCGCGGGTCGAACCACCGCTGCGACCGCGGGGCATTTCACTGGTAATTTTTGCGCCGACCAGAGGGGACGCGAACGGCGGCACAGCCCTAGCTTTGTCTGCCCCGGCGGGCGAATCGAGCCAGGAGCCGCATCTCGATTTGCACAGGCAAGGGACATCTTTCGGCCTGTCTTGCAGAATTAGTGCGGGCCGGGTCCGTGGAACTGCGCCCCCGGGAGGACTGAAGGGATGCAAATGAAGGCGAAAAAAGGTGATACAGAACACAAGTCGTCTTAGCCGGTTCGGGCCGCGCTCCTGTTTGTAGCCACACCACCGCCCGCTCGTGCCGCTAGCCGCCGAGGTCTCCATTGTGTGAGCATCTCTGTGCTATTCCGCTGCCGACCCCCGGATCCCGCGCTGCCACCACACACCTGCCCCCCCACCACAACCCCCTAACACGACTACAACCGTGCGTGTCTCCTCTTTGCTTGGGTTACTTGTTGAATCCACGCACTCAAAAATCCAAGAAATGTGTTCCCGGGTTTGGTTCGTGACCGACCGGCGCATCAGCCAGGAGTATCCCCAAGTCCAGATCCTCCGGGCGCTGAAGGAGCGCTGCGCCGACGAGGATGTGGAATTCCGCTCCCTCCTCATGGATCAAATCGTGCTCACCATCACCGAGGGTCAATTGGGTGAGTATCCCCACATCCGGCTAGTGTGTTAGTGATGCAGTGTAACGGGGGGTTATTTGAGAACGACGGGGCTCAACGCGGTCCGCACACAGTCGATGGCAGACGGGTATTGTTTGGGGGACTGCACTGGAGCGAGGGGAGGGCTAGCCTGGTCTGCCTGCTAGCTAAGGAGCAAAGTGTGCCGTGACCGCCTAACCCACTTTCCAGTCGGCGCGCCTCCACATCGAGGAGAGAGATCATTCCTGATTTAATTTGGCTGAGCACGTTGCGATCCCATCAAAAGGATGATAAGGGTTTTGGGCCAAAGCGACGGGAAACGCTGCTTATACCACAGCAGACAGCTAATTAGATCGTAGGCATTAAATAGCGTCGTAAAACTGAATTGGGGTCATTGTATTGCACATTGAATCGCACCGAAGTGAAAGCTGTGTATTCACTCCTAATGTTAATGTGAGTTTTTTTTTTCTTCATGTGGAGATCTGGCAACCAGGCGCGTTTCCCCTCGAAGTAGTCCAGAGTCCCAGAGGGAAAACTGACACATGCATGTAAACACAATTTATTAATCTGAGAGAGATATATATGTCCAGTATGAATTACAAAATGAGGGTTTGGTGATCAGATTTATTAGACCATCAGATCTCAATATCAAGTCTATTGTTGACCAATGCACCCACAGTATTGGGGTTCACCAAAAAGTAAATCTATAAGCACCTATTTCATCTGTGGAGCCATGACTGGGGCCTGTTTGCTATTATGACTGAAATGGATGGAGATTCAAGCCTGAACTCAAACAGCTCTAATAAACAGCTGCGTCAGGGTTTCTGTGTAATCCCTGCTACCCACTTTGAGGTGTGACGACACATGTTCAGTCAATCCCGTGTTGACATTTTTGCACGGCCTCGTTAGGAACACAATGTCAGTATTCGGCTGGCTTAAATATGACAGCATTGCACAGTATAGACTCTGGAGGCCCCTCGATGAAGCGATGGTGGTAGAAGGAACACACACACACACATGGAATTCATCAGGGCTGTGTGAATTTGGGTTGTGTCACCAGATGAGAGGTGTGTAAGTCCCAATTAACATCAGTGCAGGCCGGCATTATAGCAGAGGCTTAAGAGATGGGATGAAGAGTGGGATGATGGGGCAGTGTGTTTTTTTTACAGACTTTATGCTGTTTCTTGGTGCTCAGTCATGGTAAAGCTTTCCCCTCAACATGGGGTTTCAAACACCAGGACGAAGAGGTGTCACTTAAGTCACTAAGTACCTTAGCTAGATAATATGATTTAAAGTATCGACTAATCTGTTGATCAAATAAAATGTGTGCATCCAGGGGCGTCTTAAAAAGGAGAGTACAATTGCCAGCACAGATGGAAGGAACACAGCTGTCTAGACCTGTGGTTTAGCCAGCTACACACAACTAGAGCAAGGCAGTTAGCATGACCTGTAATCCAGGCTGGCCCAAAGTCGCACATACAGTAAATATCCTCTGAGCCCTTGGCCTGACATCACAGATTAACAGTCAGTGGGCAGGCTGGCCACGCTGCAGGCTTGCTACACAGAGAGCTGTGGAGGATGCTATGTGGCCGGGGTCACGCGGTGCACGCTGGCCTTGTCCACTCAGCGCTCATCTAAATATGCATTGCCCACAACTTACTAATGTAGAAACTATGCAGTTGGAAGGTAATTTCCCATCCAAATTCCAAACAGGAATTGTCAGGTCCACCACATTAGTTTTATTTGAATAAAGTTGCTGATGATTTGCCTTTACTTACAGATGGTTCCTAATGGGTACAGACACATGCAGTGAACAAGACCAAAATCAGTAAATCTGTTTGCAATCTTCATTTTTTCTTAATAGGAAACATACGTGGTATTTCACCACCATGTGGTCAGTGATGCTGTCTGTGAGCCCCTCTTTAAGGGTTAGAGTTACTCACCACTGTTGACCCGTGCCTTGGTCGTTCTTTCACTCTACTTAAATGTGTAAAAGTTTTGTATTTACATCTCGGGATGTAAAAGCAAACATGTTGTCATAGAATGATTTCATAACAATTCAAAGTTAAAATAATTTGGTAAATGGAAATGAATGCGACTGATACAGACCTGGTTCACAGATAAGATTTCAACTTGTTGCAGATGGTAAATTAACATCCTAAATCAAAACAACCTCCGAAATTACACATTACCAATAATACACAGTACAGAGGCATGAGAATTTTAGGAGAGGTTACAGAGTTAAAAGCCACCAGCAAACACCTGCCATCACCCAGTTGTGTTCACATAGATATCATAACTGAAGACCAGCCCCAGTGTGACACACTCTGCACTAACGCTGTTAAATCCTGAAACTCAGGTAACCTACCTCCAGAGTCCATCGTTTGGATCCACACCAACAAGCCGAGGTCCTCGGGCCTCATCACTCAGAAGCTAAACATTGATCATCTAAAAGCAATGAAGGGGAAATTAGCTGAGCCCAAGAACATTTAGGAGGAGATTGTGGTCAAGGGAGCCCAGTCCTTTTCTGTATACACACATTTATCATGTGTTTACACAGCTCTGTGTGGTCATGTTTACTAAAATAAATGATTCTACTTTGCAAGACTTCCTGGCCCTCATTCATACTTTTATGCAATGGACCTGACATTGTAAAACAGGTTATGCGATTTAAATGCATTGACAAAAGGTCTCAGGAGTCTTAATGTAACAAGACACCCTGAGGCAGTTGTTTGCACCCATTGTTTTAAGGTAGGTCAGGAAGCATTATCTTTTTGAAACTGATAGCATCTTTACAGCTCACTATTTCAGAGGTTTGTCATCCTTTTGCCTTATTTGTGTGTACTCAAGTCAGGTACAGGTCCACATTAACACAAAAGTTAATGGGTTCAATCTGTCTTCAGGAGAAGAGATGAAGCTGTACATGAACACACACACAACATCATGTTTTAATGACCAGTGATGGCCCCTCACATAAGACAGCCAAACCCAGCTAGCTGGAGGCATTTCACATCCCATGACTCGTTCTGTAAGATGTTAAAACAGAGACCGGATTTGAATTGATGTCACAATCCTTTGTGAACCCAGTGCGTGCCAGTGGGCATGCTTTCACCCCAAAGATGATAAATGCAACGCGTCTATGTCAGTGAAGGAAAGATGGAACAATGATGTCGGCTCATCTTGATTTACCGCCAGACATGTGAGTGTGTATCAGCACCATTATACGTGGCATTGGTGTGTTGGTCCAGTAGCTTTAATGCCAGTCCTTTAGTTATTTATGATGCATAAACTCCTTATTGTTTGAGAAGTTTGACTATATGATGATCAGCAGTGTGGCAGAGCTCTTCACTCGATTAATATCTATAAGCTTTTGTCTGTAGCTGTTACAGGTGGTTTAAAAAAAGCTCAAATCCAAAGTAGGCGCATTTGATGGAATCTGAATCTGTTACAACACGGGTCCATACATGTTCCTGCTTATCCCAATACTTCTGGGTCTTTGTGGCAAGGTATCGTTTTTTAAGAAGCAAGTTATGAGTGCACAGTGCTTTTTGCTGATGTGTCTTGCTAACACAAGTCAGCACTACCAGAAAAACCAGTTAATTTGTTAACTAACCAGCAGTACCTGATTTCAGGTTGTCACATGCTGTCTGGAACATGGCTATTTTTCATTTAGTTGTTTCTGCCAATTTGGCTCACAAAACATTTCATAGGGCTTTTTTCCTCTAGTTAGGAAACAAGCTTGCACAAATTATAGATTGACCATCAACAATTTTGTCCTGTATATTCCACAGAAGGAAAAAAACAGCTGTGTCAGCTAGGCAGGGAGCTATTTCAAATGACAGCTACCTTGACTGGCACACCCCTGAAAACATCTGTTGAAATAGCAGTGGTGTATTGTTTTGTGCACTGGGGCCGTCGGATACAAAATATTTCCTTCCTAAACTCATACTGTGTACCCAAGATTGTATTTCTCTATTCCCTACAAGCAAATTGAACATGTCAAGCATTACTCATAAGTATTAATTGTAATTTATCTAATTGTTTGCATATATGTGACTTTTTTTCCACATACATCAGAGTAGTTTGTGTTGATATTTATTCATCCCTAAACTAATGTACATGATTGTTATCAGGTTAAATGCAAACTGATAACCCATGCTTCATACTTTCATAGTTTTATTAATCTTCATATTAGAATTGGCTGTCATCATATGACTTTGCTAGATTTCATCTGGACCCTGCACACAGTAATGCTGAAGTACTTCCCAACCCTAAACCACACTGATAAAAGATAACTCCCTAACCCGAATTACAGGAATGAATTTGAAAAATGTTGTCTGAGGATTTTTGACACGTGTTGTTTCTTCACAGGCCATTCAACCTTTGCCAAATACTCTTGTGGTCTCGTGATACATCCCGTCTGCCTCTGTTAGTTCAAGTACCGTCAGTGCCAGTGTAGCCAGCAGCTACCCGCGCACAGGCGAAGTCACAGGGGACGTGCGGGTCAACATGGACTCTGTGCTCTGTGAACAAAAGGTTTTTCGCCCGGCCTCACAGTACGTCTACAGTATGTGTTATTGTCTGATGTGTGTATTGATGACACAAATATACAAATAGACCATTATGGACATTGTTAGCCTAAAACCTAACCACGAGAAACCCGCTCCCCCCATCAGGCTAATTTAGAGAGGATACCCAGACTGAGACTGCATGTGGGGTCGGCAAACCCAACCAGCCAAACATTGGCACAGCGTTTGTCGGCATTGCCTGCTTTGACGTCGCAGCGGTATGCACAGAATGCTTGTTATGCTTGTTAGCTTTGTCTGTCAGATTGAAAATGGCCCGGATATATACAGTGAATTGAAGCATGAAAAGATGACGTCCTGTCGTTGAGGTAAGACGATAAAAGTGAGTTATGTGTTAAATATGGGCCACACCCACAACAGATTTAGACAAACGCGTGTTTCCTTTGTTATACACCGAAACGGTCGGCAGGGTTTGTGAGTGTTTTTGCAGGCGGTCACATGACGGGCAGAGCAGTGCACACGAATACTTGCACAGATGAATAGGACTGATTCATCTGGCTGCCTCATTGGTCTCTGTTTGGTTCCCCTGGAGATGCGACGAGCACCGTGAACAGCGAATACTGTCTGTCAAAAACCATGAGACCGCATCCCCTGACACTTCCCACTGTAACACCACTCGCAGTGTTCTCAGTGACTGCACAATCAGAGCAGTGTGAGAGTGTTGAATAGGGCTAGAGAGAGAGAGAGACAGGGAATCTTCCTGCTTCTATACTGAGATTGTGGACCCCCCCCCCCCCCCCCCCCCCCCTGTGTTGCAGAAACAAGACATCTCTGACCTTTTCTGCCTGGTGCCAGTCTCTTGTTCCCCCTTCTACCATCCGAACACAGAATGACCCAAAAAATTAAATGTTGATCCGACCCATAGTGTGTGCACTAAGATGCATGCTATGGAGGCTATCTTTTGTTATCATGTATGCAAGCTTCTTATGACCTCTGACGGTCTCAGCCAGTGGCCCAGCCACTGCTGTGAAGCTGCAGATTCTAAGATGGCTGATATTCAGGTCATGATGGAGGTGAATTGCTATACCTTGTGTCTTTGCCTTACATTACAGTGTATGTGCATACCCACCCTTAGGTTCTGTCACCCAATCTGTCGAGATGAGCTGTTCAATCGCATCGCCTGCTCAAAAATCCCAAAGTGTCTCTGTTTCCTCTACTCATCCAGGGTGACAAAGTAACACCAGTAAAGTGCCAAATCCTCAACTATTGCTACCGAATTTGCCATCTGTGTTATGGCCAATATCAAGCCAATATTCTGATATCTCAAAATGTTGTTCTGTTCTGTAGATCCAGACAGCCGCTGGTAGAGACTGGAGATATCCAGTGAATGAGGACAAGTTTTAGTCTTGTTGAAAAGTTATCTTATACCAAACAATCCTAATTCTCTCCATTTTAAGCACAATCCTCTCTTTGTCAAGTCTCCTTTTGTTTTCCATGGCCTATGCAGGCTGAGCTGCATTGATGGCTGATCAGTGACCTATTCAGATTCAGCTCTGCTAGTGTATTGTATTTACCTAGTTCACATTTGCATAACAAGAGTGGTGTAAGCCTGAGACAGTGAAATCTATGGGTCTATTTACACCTGTATTCATGTGGGTGATCCGAGCACCAGTGGACCGCTCATCTGATCGATGTCCAGGTGAGCATATAAGCTTCATATCAGGGATAATCTCCATCTATACTAACTCATCTGAAAATGCACAATCACATGACAATTCACATACAATCTGCATGGGCTTGCTCATGAGAGTTGTCGATTGCTCAAATAAAAGCATGCCTGCTGTAGAGGCATTTTAACTGGGCAACAGCTGTTAGCTAAGACAACAAGTCTTCAAAACTTTCATTTTCTCAAACGTGTTGCCACATGTGTTCAGAGATGATGCCATTCTGGGGCAGCTGCATTTTTAAAAGTCTCAGATTCAAAGTCAGGACATTCCAGATAAGTATGGATGTCAGGTCTAAATGTAACAAACGTGATGTGTCTTGAGTGAACAGTCATGATTTGCTATGATCCCCGCTCTCTACGCAAGTATACATAATTTGTGTTGTCAAAGAGTAACCATGTCATTATTTTGGAGGGCTGGAGGCCTTGTGCCGAGTCTGCCAAAGAAGAGCAGATCACAGTACCCAGACTTGGTATGTTCATTGTAGTGTTCCAGGCAAACCTTATCACCAAAGATGTTTGATACACTCATAATAAACAGTATTAACACATCGGGTTAAAGTCTTTTGAATGGGAAAGTGATCTCAGGCTCTTTGTGGGCAAGGATGCATCAGTGGTGAGCCGGTGTGTCAAATTACCTTTTGACTTTGAATAAAACAAAGCACCATGTATTTCAGATACCATTGAATAGCGTACAATGATTTTTCCTTGTGGCAGAATGAAAAAATACTACTATTAAATCTAAAAGAATAGTGGACTAGATTGTAGCTAGAATTATCCCAGATAGACCTAACACAAAATAACTATTTGTTGTAGACTGGGCTTTATAGTGTTTCATGCTTCTTTCTCTGGTGTGTTCATGTGTTTTGTAATCTAAATCGTGCAACCTTGGAGGCTTCAGACATCTCTCTTCATCCCACTGGCCTACATTTAGACAAAGTAGTGTATCGTGTCAGTATATCAGCAACGATAGGTCATTCTGAGAGGAAGAGTGTGTTGGCCCAAAATGCAGAGGAGCTGGCATCACTGCAGGGGACTACTGTATATGGGTGTGCGCTGCATGTAGATAATCGTATCAGCAGGCAAGACACGTTCCAAATTCAAGGCTTAGTACCAAAGGCCTTGGAGCCTGCTGCCTCTGCCCATTGCTGTAACCTGGCCAACTCCCAGTCAGGGCTGTGTGGTGACGACTGCAGCAACGTCCACAAACAGTCCTGACCAGAGGAGTAAACTTTTCCACCAGTAGATGATGGACTCAAAATCTCACCAAGCACTTTCACAATGTTTCCAGCCTCTCTAAATGAGACTTTAGGGATATCATATAAAATATTATGCTTAGTGGCTCACAGTTGTATTGAGTGAACATTTCTTTAAGAATTACACATGGGGAAGTAATTCATTGCTAACATATGATGGGTTCTGGCTTATGGTGGTCAACCTCTTTTAACCTTCCATTCCCCCACTCCCATCTCACCCTGCAGGTCTGCGAGTGGAGCAGGAACTGGTGACGTCTTATCCCCAGGTGGTGGTGGTGCGGGTGCCCACGCCCTGGGTGCAGTCAGACAGCGACATCACTGTGCTGCGCCACCTGGAGAAGATGGGCTGTCGGCTGATCAACCGGCCCCAGGCGATACTCAACTGTGTCAACAAGTTCTGGACCTTTCAGGAGCTGGCCGGCCACGGGGTGCCTCTTCCTGACACCTTCTCCTACGGTAAATCAGCAACTTGTGCTTATTTTCTTGCCACTGTGTTGATGTGTTTTGGTTGCACTGTGTTGCTGTTGCTTAGATATCTGAGGCTGCGCTGCTCCAGGTTTATAATCAGCGAGTTAGATGATGAATGTGGAATGTAACCAACCTGATTCAAGCAACTACTTCCCAGTGTGAGGACAGAAAGTACCGGACTAGAATTGGGTGATCCAATACTTGCATGTACTGGAATTAACTCCTGCTTTGCATTGTCACACATACGAACACACACACACACACACACACACACACACGCACACACACACACGTTTGCACTTCTATAAGGGAGGAAAGTGATATACATACTACATTCCCTATCCCCTTACCCTAACCATAACCTTCCAAACTAAATAGATAACCCTTAACCGAACGTAAAACCGAAACCTTATACTTACCCTAACCCTAAAACTAAGCCAAACCAACAACAGCCCATTCAAAGTTAAAGTTTAGTAAAACATTTATCTACAGCTCTTGCTACATAAATCAGGGATGTATAATTGTAGTGAGATTAGGTTAAACACCAGCAGTAGTTAGTCTAAAGCAAAATCCACATGAATATTGTAGATAAACATGACTAAACAAAAAGTGAGGGAACACATGTCATCTACGGTCAAATTAATGTTCACGTTTAACACCAGCACTCCCCTGTCAGGTGTGTTTACAATTCAATCACATTAGTTCTATCATAGGCTTCGGTCCACATGTGCCTGTATAACACAGACTCACCGATGTTTTATTAATCTATCTCTAATCCACTGCAATAACCAAAACAACAGAGAGAGAGTCCGTTTAGCCACATGACCACATCGTCACAACTGTTCACCAATTCACACGTTCTACAACACAGCTGGGGTTTTTTAACCAACTGTTTACAAAGGCAGGATATGAAGGGATACACCCCCTCCCCCCCACCCCCCACCCCCCTCCCCACAGCACAAGCCAGACTTTTATTTTATTAGAGCAAAACAAAAGCTGACATACATTTCTCGCTGTTTTCCAAAAATCCCCAGCCCGGTGGTGTTTGGGAAAGCAGAGAGACAAGGATGCAGACAGGGAGAAAGAAAGAGAGAATGAGGAGAGGGGTGTCTGGCCTACATTCCATTCGCCGCTCTGCACAGCAGGCCAGGAGCTGCATGCAGAGCAGCTGTAAGGCTTATGTAACACCCCCCTTCCAAAGCCCCAACCCGTGCCTCATGATTTTTCAAAATACAATATACCATTGCCTCTATCTCCCCTGGTTTACCGCCTTAGCAGCTTGTGACGTGCTGGGACCCACATTTGGTCCCCGCCCTCTCCTTGTCCTCAACTAGCCCCCTCCCACTGAAAAACACATGTGAATCAGTGCAAGGGGAAAGACGTCCACATCTGTTCCCTTTAGTGAAGACCTGATAACACCAGACGGGCAAACTGAGAGAGAAGGAGATAGGGGGGGGGGGGGGGGGAACCAGAGGACATCAGTTTTTCATTGTTTCAATCGCCCCACGAGCCGAAGCTGAGAATGCTTAAGCACATCTGCTACAAGCTGCTGTTTTGACTCAGTGTCGGATATGGGCTACTACTCCACATCAATGTGTTTTCACGTGACAGTGCTCTGCTCCAATCTCATGAATAATGCTGCAAGTAAAAGAGAAGGACAGCACTGCTGCAGCCTTGCTGTCTTGAGTCGTTCTTGTTGCCATAGCAGTGTCCTCCAGATCCTCCCCAGATCATGCGATACAGATTTTAATATAGTTTTCGTCTCTGCATGTGTGTGTTTTTCTTCTTTGTGTGTGTGTGTGTGTGCATGGGCATTTCCCAGGCGGGCATGACAACTTCCGTAAGATGATTGACGAAGCTGAGCCGCTGGGCTATCCGGTGGTGGTGAAGAATGCACGGGGCCACAGAGGTAAGACCAGCAAGTCCATTTCTTTACTACACCCCCTACTCAAACAACCGGTACCCTAGAGACAACTAATGACAGCCCAGTCCACCCTTACGTGGAATTCATTGACAGAGTGTTAAATGATTAGAACTGTGGTGTTGCAATAAAATAAAGCTCGCAATGCTCATGGAATAGCTGCTGGGTTAATCATTTTGGTTTGGTCAGTTTACAAACTGACCCCAGTTTTTCTCGTTTTGCCTCAAACTCACAGGGGACTTGTGTGGGAAATTTCAGTCTCGCCATTAAAATTGTGCTTCCTTGAGATCAGCCCCAGTGTCTGCTGACCCATTAGCCCTTTTGCTATTCATAGTTATCGACACTAGACTGACTCGCCCATTGTGTGAAATCAATAACAATGGACCATGGCTGGCTCAGGCTGCCATCACAACACATTGTTAGGGAAAGCAGCCGTTGGTCAGCCACCAACACGCCGCTTTTCTCTGGAGCTCTCAAGGGTTGCTTTCTTTCCCTCTGCGGTTGACCGTTGACTTTGGCTGAAGTCCAGCTTGCCTTCCTCTTTTGGAGCATACAAAAAAGGCCTGTGAGCAAATATAAATGCCTTATTTCAGAATCTCTGTGTATTAAAAGTTCCCAGCACAGCGGTTGTTTATGTGAAATGTGGTGCTCCTCGACATGGTGTATGCCTTTTGGGTGCATAGTTCATCAGCAGAAACCAGTAACGATCACGTGTCTCCCTGATTCACACACGTCCCTGTTTTTCTTGGTTTCACTTTGCAAAGTGGTACGTGTTCCCCCCGCCGTCCACTGGACTCAAGATGTTACTGAGGGATTGCCTCGTCATCTCATTCAGATTTGCGAGGCGGGCCTCATTTGCACGTACGCTTAACAATCACATGATTTTCCGAGCTGCTGGAACAGGGGTCATAGGTCTTGACAGCCAGGAGACAGCGCCGAGCGGTGCTAATTAAAACAGGCGTCTTCTACCCTCGGTGAGAAGCAATCTTGTGCCTGCCAAAGTGGTTGCCACTTGTGTCTTGTCCATAACATGAGAAATGGGAACTGGCATGAGACTTGGTCAGCAAAAGCAGCTACTTGTCAGGAAAGACTTTAAGGAAGCAATCCAGCCTTAACTAACATTACACAACTGTGCAGACCCTGCAAGCACCTTGTATTCATGTTGATGCAAAGAGCTGACGGCCGGAAAACTGGCTCTTCTTCCCTTCTTCCCTTCTTTCCTTCATCCCATGTCTCCTTCCTTCTCCCAGGGAAGGCGGTGTTCCTGGCACGGGACAAGCACCACCTCACAGACCTGTGCCACTTGATCCGCCATGACACGCCCTACCTGTTTCAGGAGTACGTCAAGGAGTCGCACGGCCGCGACGTAAGGGTGGTCCTGGTGGGCGGCCGTGTCATCGGCTCCATGCTACGCTGCTCCACTGATGGTCGAATGCAGAGCAACTGCTCCCTGGGTAGGCAGACGCTTGAGAGGCAGTGACGACAGTAAATTACTAAACTATTGAACACTATCACACAAATTTTACATTTCTGCACTTTACGGCTGCTGCACTGGTAACAGTTCTAATGTTTGTTTCTATTGTGGTTGCTTTTAAATGCCCGGATTATTTGGATCTGTCTTCAACTGAGTCTTTCATTCTAAAGTTTTGTTTCTATTGGGGCGTTTGGGATAGCTTCATTGTTTTTGGAGAACTAAAATTACTCTGGCTATTCATTAAGCAGTTTCCTTCCACAAAGTCAGAAGATGGGTATTTATTCAGTACTGAAAAACCCTAACCCACATTGTTTTTAAAGCCCTTCTATGTATTCCACATACAAGGGCTCACTGGACTCTAATCCCGTGTATGAGGACATTAGTTAACAGTCATCATAGCACCTTTCCGTGTTTATTAAAAGTCTAACACTCCATCTGCTCCAAAAATCTTTTTTTTTTTGAGGAACCATTCCAGAGCGGTTTATCCTGATTTACCCCCGGACACATCCAGTAACACAGCAGTCCTCCCTGATGTGACTGATGGTTTTTGTCAGAGCACAGGCAGTTCTGGTCTAGTTGAGGCTGTAATATGCTCTGACATATTTAGGACATCAGTCATCAGATTAATCTGCTGTTATGTAACAGGTCATGTTGGCACTTACACTGACTCTGAGTGGATTAATGTGGCATTTAATTTCCATGCAATTCTGATAAATATTTTGAAACATTTTTTCCAGACATTCTGGACGAAAATCTCACACAATGTGAAGTGAATCAAACCGCGGTTGGAAATCAGTCTTTCTCTCTCTCCGTTGTTAGGTGGTGTAGGTATGATGTGCCCCCTGAGCGAGGAGGGAAAGCAGCTAGCCATAGAGGTGTCCAACATCCTGGGCATGGACGTGTGCGGCATTGACCTGCTGCAAATGAACGACGGCTCGTTTGTGGTGTGCGAGGCCAACGCCAACGTGGGCTTCATCGCCTTCGACCAGGCCTGCGGCATGGACGTGGCGGGCATCGTCGCTGACTTTGCCCTGTCGATGCTCCCCAGCCGGCTCACCCGTAAGATGTCCCTGCTCTCCGTCGTGTCAAGCACCAGTGAGACCAGCAGTGAGCCCGAGGTGTGCCCTGTGCCCGCTGGCGGCGGCTCGCTGCCTGAGGCCGTCTGCAACATGAGCGTGGGCTCTACTTCCAGCGAGAGCGACCCGGAGCTGGCTGAGCCCTCCCAGTCCTCGCCCCGCCAGTCCACAGGCCCCGACTTGGCTGATCTTCCCGGCCTCCCGGATCCAGCCTACAACTTCAACACCCTCCTCGCCAATGAGATCAAGTTATTGACTGAGTGAGATTCAAGCGGCTTCATGCACACACTAACACCACAAATACACATTAAAACCACGCATACACACGCCTGTATGCATGGCAACCGACATTCCTTAACACATATCGGTCCAATTTTTTTTTTCAAAACATGGGATGTTGAATGCAAACCGGCAACACAATAATAATCAGAACAAGAGAAACACAAACCAAAACATGAGCCTTCTCCTGCAAACTCCCCTCGACAAAAACAAAGATCTGCGGCTGCTCCCCTGACTCTCCCGTCTGTGCACCTCTACTCCCAAACTGCAACCCCCACAAAACAAGCCTAGCTTACACTGCAGCATGGTGGTGAGATATATATTACTCAAGATAACTGCTAAATGCCTCTTCTAGTTTTTGCTTTGAAGAATAGCGAGGGTGAAGGTTTTTCGGGTGGGTGTGGGATTTCCATGATAAAGGCATGCACATGCCGTGTTTTTAATCCTCACAGTTCAGTAACATCATTTTAAGGAGAATTTATGTTGACATAAAAAATGCTTTTCGTGCTGTGAATGTGGTCAGGTTTGGTGGATTGGAGGCAAAATGAAGAGTTTTAAAAAAAAAAAAATGTCTTAAGTGGTTAGCACCTTGTGGTCGGCACATTATACCTTCAGTTCCAATGTAGCAACGTTGTGCTTCTGTCAAGTCAACGTAACTGGATGGCAACCATCCTGCAGCTACTGGAGACGTAGGGAATTCATGTGAAAGTTTCATTATAATCTGAGTGAGAGAGATGAATCCACCCTTCGCTACATCCTATATGTCATACATGTCATATGTCGTGAATCCAGCTCAACCAGAATGTATACCCACTTTTTACCAGGCTAAGAATCCAATCAATTCATTGTCGTGTTGATTTGAAATACAGTGAGACTCTCTCTGCCTTAACATCAAGGTCACATGAATAAATCTAATGTTAAAATCCATTAAATCCCAGTTTAAAATGGCTGGTATTGAAATGTAGTTGGAGATGCTGCATTGACAGTGAACAAAAGGCTGATGATGTGTGCTCACTAATAACCTTTTTAAGCATAAATAAGAATATTATTTATGCAGTTTACAGACCCATAGTCCTTCTTGGGGCTAGCTTGGTGTCCATTCATTAGTTCTCTGTTCACTGTGAATGAAGCAGGCTACTGCTAATGTGAAACTGCCCTAATCTGTGCAAGGTAGTTAAACTACCGAATAGCAGTTCTGTTTTTAGAGTCAAACCCCTTTTTCCTTTTCTTTTATAGCTTGTTTGATTAGCCTTACCTGCAGCAGCAGTCTGTGGCTGCCTTTTAAAATCCATTCAATGTCTAGCACTTTATGACAAACAGATGCATTTTAATGTTCTCACTCAGACGACACATTCTTAGGAAACAGGAGACAGAGTTTTGAAACCTGCTTCGACACCGGCAAGCGAAATATACCTCAAAAACAGTGACAGTTCACTGCCATAGAACGACTGATATTCAAACATACAGTACATATCAGCCAGGATCCTTGTGGTTTTCAAATGGCCCCTGATTTACCAGCTGTTCCCTCTCCTGTCTCAGAACTACAAAGGTAGTTGTGTATTATTTTTGTATTGCTTTGTAGCTTTTTGTAAATACCTAGGTAGTGAATTAACTTCCGTGCATGCTAGAAGCCAGCCGATGAACTGGAATGGCTGCAGTAGTTGCCAACATAGAACATTTCACAAGCTTTTGTGGACAAATGTATTTGTACAGACCTGGAACACTGAGAGGATCAAATTGAAAGTTGGTGCTACGATTTCTGAATTTGGTTAGATGTGATTTCTCAGACATGATCTGTAGATTTTACTTTTATTGTTTTTACCTTGTTTTTGTTTTGTCCATAAAATATGTTGGCATGACATATTTTTTGGCATGGTAGAAATAAAAAATGGAATATATATTTGTCTCTTTGAATAGAATGTTACTTTTTCTTTCCTGAGGGGGGGAAAAAAAACAATAAAAACAGGTATTTCAGTGGCCAAGAGTTTACTGCTTATGGTTTTCTGTCCCTCCTGATTTACCTCCTATGCGTCCTCTGACATATCAACACCGAGGCAGGGTTTCTCCGGGTCAACCGCCATTCACTGAGAATCGTTCCCAGATCTGATCAAAAGCACAAATGCAAACCAACTGTAAACTGTGCCACATGGTAACGTCCAAGTTTTCGGCTTGTACCCCCTTTCCTTTTTATCACAACTCAGGGAAGCAGCCCGGATCTCACCCCTGACCCCCAAAGGCACGACAGATCCATCCAAGCTCGACACATATCAGAAACAAAACACACCTACAGGCAGACAAAAAGACACACAAACGGCAATGAAGAAAAGGTTGTAAACTACAGTATAAGACAATGTGGTGTATACCATGGTTAACATGCACTTTTTTTCCCTGCTTGTTTTATATCGTTCCTTGTTTTCTTCCTAATTTATGGTATTTTTAAAGAAAAAAAGTGGTTTGTGTGCACTAATATTGTCTCAATAAAGTGAAACCGCTGTGAAGCTTGATTTTATTTCTCTTCTTTGTAGCCCAATCTACTAACTGTCTGGAATCTAAAAAGGAGGCCTGCTTGAGGGGGCTAAATCGAAACCTACCAGACAACAGGAAAAAGCAGCTTTTAGTCAAGCCTGCTGTCAAGTGATCCCAGTGGCTCGACTGATAGAATAACATCATTTTACACTACTGTGATGCTGTCCTCTATCAATTAATCAAAACATCTGACAAAGAAACTGTGAAATCTGCTGATGTCAATTCTCTGACGTGCAGGGGCCGCTGAGCTTGATCACTAAGTCTCATCCCAACATCCGAGTTTCTCTTCAGTTGTTGTCGTCCCCTTTTTCTTTTTTTTTAAGTGTCTTGTCTTTGTGTATCATTCCACTTTGTGTAAATGAGTGTAAATCAAAGATCTCATATCCTCTTTGAGAAACGCCAGCCATAAGAACGGAACAAAATGCCCATTTCTCTCTCACACATTGAAATATGCATTTTATACATCATCCGCATGTAGACAGAACACGTGTACCCACTGAAGGTTCATTTAAATGTGCCCGAACCACTTTCAAAATGCCTTTTCATTTTCTGGTTTCCTTTGGGAACATTGATTTGAGGACCCTTGTTGGGTCAGGCTCCCGGTTCATGGGGGTTTCTTTCTATACCTCACCGGCCGTGAAGAAGTGGATCCAAGGCATGGAAGCTGTTGAAAGAAACGTGGGCACCACATGGTAGCGACACAGGGAATCAAGAAATGTGTGTTAATTCTAAAGTTACTAAGACTGTATTTGCCTGTGTGGTGCTTGGCCAGCCTGGAATGAAAATGTGGGGACATCTGGACTAGTCACTGTGTATGACATCACACCAGAGCACAAGGTTGCTATTTAACTCCAAACTGCTGCTAATGTATATTTGGCTCAAAAAATTAAAAAGGGAATATGAAGAGATCCAAGTGTTTCCGTGTTTTGTTGCCTCACAACACGTGAAAATGAATCTGAATGCCAAAAATAAGAGTTTTGTTGTATAATTCAGTACTAATAACACTTGTAGTGAGATGATTTTAAAATTCTTTGTTTTGATATAAAGAGTAAATGTCTGAGAATTGTATAAAATACGTTGGATTTCATGGCAATCATCAGGTACATTTTATGTCAATGTGTTTTGAAAACCTGAGGATTGCTTAAAGGTTTACAATCTGCTTTTATTTGCAGGAGGAAAATCCAATGTTTATGCTTCACTGAAATCATGCAGCTCTCAGTTTATGACATGTAGATATGAGAAACCTTTAATCTGCAAATGGTGAACTGAAGAAGAGGTCCTGAGCTGCTACAATGAGCAAAAGCATTGCATTACAAAAGGTCTCAGTGAATGCCCTCCCCATTATTCTCTGTATGATTCTGACAGTGTTACAAAATGGATCCCAAAATAATGTCATTGACAGATGTGCAAACTGCTGTAAATATATATCCCTCTTTTTTTAGATTAAAATAAAGATGAGTCATTATTCAAAACTGATAAATCATGTCTCTTTCTCCTTTTATTACTCTTTATCGAGCGTTTCCATATCAAAAATTGGTTTCATTTCATTAGAGATACCGTGTGATCCCTAATATTTGTAATTAAGTGCAAACAGATAAACCCTAAATGACATCACCGTCCTCATTCTCTTTTTATTTGTCACCAATTACTCAGCTTGATGCCTCATGGCTGAGATGAAGGACTGTCCTGATGGAGCACGTCTTCGGGTGAAGGCTGCGGTTCTGTCTGTAAACTCTGCACCAGCTGCAGCAGGCCCCGGACGGCCTCTGTCAGGTCATGGTTTGGTATCAGCTGGCTGGCCTGCAGGGCCACGCTGCAAAATCCCAGTGCCTGGCACACAAACACAAACGGAAACAAAACACAGCAGCTGCAGCAGCAGTCAGAGTCCTTTGTGTGTGTGTGTGTGGGGGGGGGGTGGTGTAAAGCTGACTTATATAATAATATTACTGAAAACTGAACTGCAACCCGGTCAGATTAATCTATCTCGCTTTTTTTTCCTTCCGACGAGCTGATCTGCCAAGCTATCACTCTGACCTGATCTTGTGTGACTGAGAGAAAATAAGGACACAAACGCATTTGGAGACGTGCCCCAGCTCAATGTGGAATTCTCTGGGATTTGCTGCAGCATGCTTGGAATTCCTGCAGTTTCTCTTGGCTTTTTAAACAGTGGTGTATATGTGTAACCCAAGTGTTTGTGTGTTTCTCTCTCTCCTCTCTTTCTCCACCCACAGCTCATCCATTGGTTGAACAGAAGGCTGATACTCCAAACCACAGACTGTTATTAAATGCCTCCCCCAGGTCCCTGAGGCACTGTGGAAAAAGTAAAGGAATGAAAAGCAGGATTCCCTCACAAGACATCCTGATGCGACTGTACGTTCTTTACAGGGATGCATGGTGCTGCATCTCACGATGGAGCCATGACCTGGACAAGGAGAGGGCTCAACTAAAAGAAGAACAGTGCTCATTACAAAATCCACGCTGAGCGGTTGGTTTCCCCCTCTTTTTAACTTTATAATCAGAGTAAAGTCAGAGTGAACAGTCAACTTGAGACTTTGTGAACTGAGTCTTTTCAATGAAGGCGAGCACAAAACTGAATTACACCGAGGAGATGAAAGATACTTCGGTCAGCTGAAGTGGTTTGTTAATTTAGGTGTCATCTAAGCTTTATAAGTCCTGAATCCTACCGCTGCCATTTTTGCCATTCAAAGAGAATATATGACACTTGGAGGTTATTTTGGCTCTGCTTGGCACAAAGGCCCACACGGCTGAATATTTTGGCTTCAGAGAAAATTTACCATTTTATTAATAAAAGACAGATAAAAACAGGACTATGAAAAAGTACTATTTGGTTTTGTGTATCAACTGGTTTTGTTTCTTTTCACAAGGCAACATAAGATCTAAAGGTGTATGTTGTGATCCCCTCTTATACAGAGCTTCCTGTGCAGTCAGTGCTTCGGGTACATTCACTACACTCTACCTGCCTCGTCTGCTCATTCATCCCACACTGAAAAAGGTGCAGTAGCCTCAGTGGCATTAGGGACAGAGCAGACACCAAGCTGGAAGTCTGAGTTTAGAGACGTCAACACCCACTAAATCCCACCTCACCTTTACGGCTTAACCAATTACAGCTAAGCTCATTTTGAGATGGCGTTTCCAAAGACGTTGCATGAGGAGGAAGTGGGGGAAACCTCGTCAGGTGACTCACCTTCAGGTTGTCTCCCTTCAGAAACCACAGCATGGCGAGGCAGTGGGCCACCAGGGCCACCTGGGCCGGGTCCTTCCTGGAGTCGTCCTGTTCAAACTCCAACATGGTTCCCAACATCTCGTCCACCTCAGCTTGTCGACCTGGGTCTGATCGTAAGCCAAGGGGCATCAACAAAGATGGAAATGAGATTTATCAGTACATCACCATTGACATTATTAATGGGTTTATTTATCTTACAGCCTTCAATGGAGAGGTTGAATGAGGTTTATGTATGTCAACAAAATTTTGATCTGTTTATTTCCTCTGTACATTTTATGAAATCTGCCCCTGCAGTCACCTCAGCTAACATCTCAGGAAGCCTGGGAAAACAGTGTGGTTAACAGGCTTAGCATCATATGTAGGGCAGCAGCTGCGATGCAGGGCAGCGTTGAGGATGCTGCGCAGCCAGAGATGTTTCAGCTGGGGTCTCTAGTCAGCTCTTAGCATGCTAGGGTAAATCTGAGGTTTAGCTTTCGGTTTGCACAGCAAGACAGCTCAGCTAAATATAGCAACGCTGACCTTCTTTTCTTTTTTTTTTTTTTCAATGATCCACCAATGGAGCTCTTGTAGGTGGAGCAGGTAATTGATTGGGGATGTCGTTTTCTGTTTCTGCATTGATATTGAATAGTACAGTCAATAAAATAAATAAATAAATGCACGGTTTTAAATATTTATGTATATTTTATATTGTATCTATATATTTCTCCTTATTTGGCGTCACAAGACGCACCATAAGAAGGCTCAAACATCACGTCAGGGTTTTGGAAACTTTCGATGTGGGTCTTGAGGAGTTTGGACAGATGGCGGTGCCAAATATGGGCCACCTATAAAATGAGCAAAAGAAGAAACTATTAGATCAAACACATAGGAATGGCCCTCAGTAGAGCGCATACCTACTCACAGTGCCCTCTAAACCCACATTTATATTCACTAGGTCCAGTGACTTATTTGAATCTGCACCAAATCGTCTTAGATTTATTTTTCATCAAGATATTAAGTATTTTCTAAGAAATCAACAAAAATGTCGAAGAACTCGATCGTGCACCGTTGAAGAAATAGAAATAAGTTCCTGGATCTGGCCCTGATCTGGAGCCACACCAAGATTTAATGGATTCTTCCTTTGCTCCTGCCCCACCCCTCCAGAAACTTTCATTGAAATCACTTGAGTCGTTTTTGCGTCATCCTGCACAATAATGAATAAACGTGGATGAAAACAATCTCCTCTGGTGGAGGTACACACTATATGAGGTCACATCAGCGATCAAACCATAACAGCTTCATTTTACCGTAGAGTACAGGGAGCGAGTAATGGATTTCTTCCCCTGTTTGGCAAACACGTCGGCCATGAGAAAGTAGCCATCGGAGGTGACGGTGCTATCCAGACCATACTCCTCACTGGCGAAGTAAACCTGAAAACATCCAAGACATTAACTCAAAGGCCACCGGGGATTTCCTGTGTTAGGGTGAGGGAAACATTTTATATTTAAAACTGATTCCTTAAAAGAGTTTTCATGCCCTTAATTCATTTCTGGTAAGTGTGCTACTCGAGACACATACATCATTTGCAAAGTTAAGTAGAGCAGCCTCCAGGTCTCCGGTGGCTGTGTGGAGGTGGCCCAGGCTCCTGTGCAGCCGCTGCCGGACTGCGTGACCACAACCTGGGCTCTTCAACACCAGCCACTCAGCCTGGGACAGGAGCTCCGCCACCAGGGATAGATTACCCAAACCTAGAGATGCACACACACACACACACACACACACACACACACACACTAAATTGACGGTTTGGGATCCAGGCCATGCTTCAACCAAACCTCCGATCACCTGACAAACCGACATTTACCTGCTCAACCTGTCGCGCTCTCTTTGTCTCAGTCTTCTCGACCCACCCTTTCCCTTCCCTTTACCCATTCACCTTTATACCTAATCCCAACCTTCATCCCTTCAACCTCTTCTCTCTCATTCTTTCATTCCTTCAATATTGGGTCATACCGCTCACATCTCATTCTAGGGCTGTGATTAGCTCAGTTGAAATGAGGCCTCAGACAGAACCTCCACTCTTATTCTCTCCCCCCCACCCAGTCTTCATTGCACTCTCACTCAACCAAATCTGCACCTCACCACCCACTCATCTTTCCTCCACGTCCATTACATAATTTCCAGTTGTTTGGGGCATGGTCCTTGCTAGAGATGAAACATGCTGTGCTCCCTCCTCACCCATGTTGGCCTCGGCCAGCAGCAGGTGGGCAGGGACCAGCTGGACAGTGCTTGGGCCGAGGACGTCGATTGAGCAGCGCAGGCAGAACTGGGCGGCGGGCACAGCCTCTTGGTGTTTCCTCTCAGACAACTTCCTCCGAGCCACCAACCTGCAAATCTCAATCAGCTCTGCCTGAGTGAACAGCCACAACCAAGACACGCTTCAGATTATTTTTACATTGAGTCCCATTATTCATCAGACTTCCCACAGTATTATGCAACAGTTCACAGGAGTTTATTAGTGTGACAAATGCTGGTAAAATGGCTGACTCTTACCATTCAGCCTTAAAAAAAAACAACATTTTCCTCTGTGGAATTTGTCCAACGCAAACATGCCTATGATAAAACAGACATTCAGTATCCATGGAGTCACAACAAATGAGATGCTATTACAACGTTCACACGGAGACACAATCAATGACATGACTAAGTAACTGAGGGTAAACAAACCTGTACTTTTGTAGTGAGGTTGGCGCCCCGCGGCAGCTGCTCACGGCCGGCGCCCCGTGGCAGCTGCCAACCTCACTACAAAAGTACAGGTTTGTTTACCCTCAGTTACTTCGTCATGTCATTGATTGTGTCTCCGTGTGAACGTTGTAACAGCATCTCATTTGTTGTGACTCCATGGATACTGAATGTCTGTTTTATCAAAGGCACACGGAAAACTGTGCTGCACTGATGTCGGTGTTGGGACCTCAGCTGTAAGAGACCTCGCTTGGAGGAGGGACAGGACAACCCAAGTATGGACTTCGGAGAGCCACAGGATGCTGCCTATGATCCTGATGACTCAATGACAGTCTTGACTGAGTCAGCAGATGTGACGTGAGTGACTCAATATTTAATCTAAACATTTCAATAATCAGATAGATTACCATCCTACACTTTTTTAGCTGTTGCAGCCTTTTGGTGAAATCTTTGTCTTTCTAATAGAATGGAATCTTCCAACCCTGTTCATAAGACACCCACATATATTATCTATGAAAACTGCCTCCTGGAGCTGTGTCCTGTGTGTCGGCGGGGGACAGATGTAATATACAAGAAGGGCGAGTGCACAGCAAAGCCGCTGAAAGCGGATGCAGCCTTCCGTGATTCTCACAGGCTCTATTTAAAATCCAAACATACAACAGTATGTGAAACATAAATAACATCAATTAACTGCTGTCTCTAAATGGTCTTCACGATTTAAAGACCATTTATTTATCGTCTTCACGATAAATAGAATAAAATAATTATAAAAAGAAAGTAATAAATACAAAAAGTGCAAAATGTCCAACTTTTTTCCCCAATTTGTATTACAGATAACGTGGATAACCTGTTGGACCTCATCTTTCACGAGGTTTTTCAGGACCCGGCCCCATATGTGAATGAGGTGCTGAAGATCTCAAAACGTGAGGATCTCTCTGCCTAGTATGAGAAACCTGACAAGCAGGAAGTTATAGCCAGCTATGTGTCGAGTTTCAATCAAGGGCAGGTCTGAACCCTGCATAACTTCCCTGAGACTCAGGGAACACTCTGCGTATCTGGAGCACCACGCAGGAGGGCAGGACCACCCTGATTCTCCGGCCCAGAGGGCCCCAACACCAGCTCACAAAGCTTCTGTACGCCAAATACCTGTTATTCCTCAGTCATAATTTTATTGCAGAAATGACTGATATCTCATGCATAAAAAAAACAACTTACTGCTCTATTCCTTTTAGACATAAAGGCCCATAATCTGCCCTATAGATGTTGAATGCATTCTGTAGTGAGAACACATTAAAACACATGTCCTACACCTCCATGAGAGGGGGGAGGGGTGAGAAGGGGGAGGGATGAGAGGGGTGAAAGGGGGTGGGGTAAGATGGGGGCGGGGTGAGAGGGGGGCGGGGCCCTCAAAACAGCTTGATCTGAGGAGGTCTGTTTTAGACAGAGTAAAAAGGTGCTGTTTTAAATGGTCCTTGGGGTATTTTTACCAAGAAATGTTACAGACATTTTTTCTTTAAGACCCCAAGGAACCATATCAACTGTGGTGAAATGGGCATAATATGTCCCCTTTAAAATATTGTTTCCCCCATTGCTGTTACCTGAAAGAGACCACTGTCTACATAATATATTTGTCAGAATATGTGTGAATATGTTTTTTTGACCATATTACTTTGATTTTCAAACTGGAACATTCATTGTACATGGCTGCAGCGTCCAACGTTCAATTCCTTGCTAGAGGACCCTTGTTGAATGTAAAACCTCACTTTCACTGCCTTTGTTTCCTTTCCCTCATTTCTCTCCAGACCATTACCAATCAAACAAAGTACAAATTTCCCAAAAGAAACAGAAAAAATCTGGAAGCTAAACACTGGGCCTTTTGAGAAGGGCCGATGAATCATAGACTTCGGAAAGGAACATTTAAAGGATATTGTGGTAATAGCCTTTCAGAATTTGTGTTTTTCTTTGCACTGCCCTTGATAAAAAAGACATCTAATGCCATATGTAATATGGACATCCTCACCTTTTTGAGCTGCATCTCAATTTGTCCGTCCCGCTGGAGACTGAAGGCCGTTGGGGTGCGAATGGGAACAAGCAGCTGACAGATTCTCTGGTGGATACCCACCCAGTCGGCCTGCTGGTGCTCTGCATTACTGAGGAAGTTTAAAAAAACGGACCACAACTTAATTAATTTAATGTTCCTCATTTATATACTTTCACCTTCTCCTTTTTCAGACACCAGAAACCAGAAATCCACCCGTGTATCAAGATAACACTGAAGCTGCAACTCAAACTTCAGTAGAGTGATAGGAAATATCAAGAACAGTGTCTCAGAACAGTGCTATCATGGTCCCACTTCCCAGTAACCTTCAGGAGCCTGGTAGCAGCATTCTCTACCAGCAAGGACTAATCTGACCATAATCCCAGTGTACAGGGTATGTCTATGCAAGATAACATTAACAAATAGATATAAGATTTAACATTCAACTTATATATTACATGAGTTCCTGTCTTTAATGTCAGGAAAATTATGTAAATGTGAAGAAAGTGAGCTAAATATCAATGAAAAACCTTTTACATGTTGCTGTCCCATAGATTTCTGTAGTAGCCCATAGCTAGAAGGAGCTAACTTTTATGTCTGCATTGACCTGCCTGTGAAGCGTAGGGTTTAAAAAGGTTGTCAGGTTGCTTGTACTGTAGTTAATCAATTTGCTATTAAGAGCAGGAGGAACAAACTGGACACTTTCAGTCCTGCTTTAATTTAACTGCAGGAGAGGAAGTAAGTCTGAACAGTTTGGACCAGTGTGGTTTCAGGGAGAGTGCACAGCTGCATCATCTGCTCCGCAGTGGAAGTTGAACCTTTTGAATTCTGTAGACGGCGAATGCGACCATGGATAGAGGTCTGTGATTCTGCAGATGGAGAAGAGGGAGTTTACGATTACACAGAAACTTTTATTATTCATACAAATTATGATGCTGTTGATTTGAATCCTTACAAACTCTGCTTTGTAAAACCCAAACTTCCCAGAGCAGAGTTTCTGTCCCACACGGCACACATCTCCTGCGTTGCACAAAAGCCAGAGTATATTGTACACCATTACATAACTGGTCTGTAATTTAGTTTCATCTGGCGCTCCTCTCTTGCACACTCTGATGGAAACTGTCTCGGTTTCCTCTGCTTCTCTTTCCCCTGCTGTCGAGCATGTGGGCTCAATGCTTCTGTGCTTTTGGATCTCGGACAGAAGCAGCGAGCGAGCGAGGATCCGCCCAAGTTGCATCAACAGAGGCACTGACACACAGCTGGTGTGTGTGTGTGCGTGTGTGTGTGTGTGTGTGTGTGTGTATGTAGACAGTGGACACACACACACACACACACACACAACAGACTTGACGAAAGGGGTCATCTCAGGATGCAGAGCTACTGCACTGTCTTGTCTCTGCTGGGCTTTGTTTGCATGCTACTAGTCAATCTGTCCAGATGAAGCAAAACATAGCTGGGGATATTATTCAGGCAGCATGTTATTATAATAGGTCATGGCTTGAATCAGGCTTATAAGTATAATGTGTCCTCGAGACAAAAAACACTATGTGGGTCAAACAAAGAGCAAAAGCTACCCATCTCTTATCTGACCTCATGTATAACCTCTTAGATTTGCTCCAATCGGACTGAAATCAGCTATTTTTGTCCGATCAATCCCTTGTTTTGAGGAGTAGCTGTATGATAGGGGCTAACATATCTAATCTGATCTGATTCAATGCATGTGTTTGCATTAGTTCATTTGAGGGCTTAGAGGAGAGCCGGCACAGTAAGAGGCTGTAAGCTCCCTTTAGGAGACTGGGTGAAGTGGCTCATCCCTTTACATAAATCCCTGCAGGGAGGGATGTCACCACATGCTCCTCTCCTCTCCTCTATGCTCCCACCCGGTGCCTGCGAGGATTTCACCAAGCACCATCTTATGATCTGTAATCGAGTCTGCGGAGGAGGAACCCTGCGCCAACCGTCATGTTATGTTGCATGTATTTATATATATATATATATATATATATATATATATATATAAAAGAGAAAATAAGCCGATGTTGACCCATTCAAATGATCGAGGAGACGCAAGTAAAAAAAAAAAAATCCCCTACGAGTCTCAAGAAGAAAAATAATCAGTGTGGTAATTTCATTTCCAGCTGTTCCTCTCTGCCCCCTCCCTTCCCCGACTGAGAGGTCACATGATCACCGGTCATGACGACGTGTTCCGCTCCGGACACACGGGCGACACTGCCACCTAGCGTCCGAGCCGCGGACACTGTTTCAACCGAGTCCACACATTAACCGACGAGAGACCGAACCGTGACATGTGGAAGCCCGGTGATCCCATGATGCTAACAACAGGTCATGCTAACAACATGGGTCTTACCAGTAAAACGTGAGGCGGCACCTGTCGCACTGCAGGTGAGCTCTCTCCTGACACAGTTCACACAGCTTGTCTCCTCCTCGGGGGAAGGCCAGAGGAAGGAGCTGAGAAACCCGCGGCTGTTCGTCCATCGGTACAGAAAGAGTCCAGTTGAAAACAGAGCAACACAAGTCCAATGTTAGCTCTTTAGCTTTAAATTAGCACATGAGCTAACACCACAGGCTAACAGGCTAACGCCAGAGGAGAGGAGCTGCGTTTACAGTTGCTATGGCTACAACCTCAGTGGCTTCCCTCTCTTTGGGTCTGTGTTATGTGTGTGTGTGTGTGTGTGTCAATAAATAAGCATTACTATCTATCTATCTATCTAACTTTCTATCTATCTATCTATCTATCTATCTATCTATCTATCTATCTATCTATCTATCTATCTATCTATCTATCTATCTATCTATCTGTCTGTCTGTCTGTCTGTTAATCTATTATTATTTGTCACATCAACCATTATTACACAAATGTACTATTTATAGTTTTACATATATTCCATGTGCTTAATGATAAATACTTCCAAGTCATTTTATTTTTACAATATTTTATTAATTTTTCATTAACAATACATGATTATTATTACAAATGTAACACTGTGTCTTTTATTTGTTATTATTAATATATTCCTGATATAAACAATTAGTTTATTTGATATCAAATGTAAAAACAAATGTCAATATTATGCTTAAAATATATGTAATAACAAAGCATTATTATAGGATTTTAGTTAGGAGTAGCTACTAAATACACATTTTAAAGAATTTGAAATATCTCAAGGTCTACAATACTAAATGAAAAATACATCATGTTGCTTCCTTTGCTCGATGTATGACAACGATGAACGATATAAACAAAATATAAAACAGAAGGAGAGCATTATTGGATTTGAATTGATGATTTTGAATTAGCTTCAGAGAACGACAAATATTTCCAGGTATTTTTTCCAATATACAAGTATCTACAATCCATAAACATAATCACACATAACATGGACATTTTGGAAATTGTGACAAAATTGAGAAGTCGGGTCAATACTTTATTTCCTAATACTGCTGTTGGCATGGTGTTTGTTGTTCTTTTCTTGTATCACTCTTTCTTACGCAGGTGAATGTATATGACGCCGCTGCCCAGCAACAATGGGACACACACCCAGGCCAGGATGTAGCAGTAGCCAAAGTGTCCAGAGGTCAGCTCTTTGGAGCTGGGGAGGATTTCCTTGTTATGTAGTGTGTAGATGAGGGCTGCAGAGGAGGCTGTCAGACCTGGGAGGAGGATGGAGAAAAGACAGCAATGTTTGCAGCTCTGCTCTTTATTCCATGTGCTTATGAATTGCTGTCATATCAATGGGTACGTGTGAGCAGAACAACACAAATCATATCAATGTAACACAATTTTAACTTTTTGTTGAATATGTGTCAAAGAGTTGTAGTGTTGGTGTTACTTATTTAATACAGACAATCAATCAACAGGGGTATGTCAAAGTTTCGAATCAGAAATATACCTATCCCACGACCTCAACCATAACTAAGTCTAAACTTTGAAGCCAAAGCACGTTATACCATGTTTTAGTTGTAATAATAATAAGAAATACTTTTAAAAGTAGCCTATGTTAGGGATAGAAAACTGTCCCAGTAAGAAACAACACTGTATTTTGTCCAAACCGGACTCTGATTCCAACAACATCTTGTTCACTGAGACCAACATTTTCTCTTCTGCTGTTCATGACATATAGAAAATCCTGTCTGTAAATTTTAAACAGATACAATTCAGTTGCCTTCATCTTCAGTCTTGTAAGGGCGGGCATCTGCCTTTCCAAAGGTTCTCATGGAATAGACACATATCAGCAGCACATTGTTTCATTCCACTGTTACCTGCAAAGATTTGACACAACCCGGTGAAATAGAAGAGTCCGCCCTTGGACATGGTGAAGAGCTGACCCAGGAACACCAAGAAGGAGATCGAAGAGAAGACCACTGACAGAACCATGAGGACCTGCACTGCCGGGAGCCACTCTGAGAAAACATCACCATACCTTCAGAGAAAAAGTCTCGGCTCTCAAGTTTGACCTTTTCTGAGAGAACTGTTCATGTAAAGCGACGTTCACGGAGGCCTGAAATAATGAAACTTCCATTTACCGGATTCTTTGGAGGATGAGCAAAGCCAGGTTCCCGTGAAGTTGTCGAACCTACAGTTGTACCACAGATCTGAGTTCTCCAGGCCGTCCCACACCCACCAGGACTGAAACAGAGAGAGAGCAGACATGATACACACACTGCTGCATATATCGCACTTATGACATAATAATAATAATAACAGTAAGGGGACAAATCTCATGCCCGAAATGTGATTATTACCTTCTCCATGGTTGCAATGAACAGCATGGCCAGGGTGATGAGATGCAGCAGGGTCACAAACATTAGCAGGTAAGCCATGTTCAAATGTGCTGCTTATTAAAAACAAACAAAAACAGGTTAAATATGGGTTCAGGCTACATCCAGCATCCACCACTGAAATAGAGTGTGACTGGTTTTACACATTTTCAACTTCCATGGGGGGAAATAACTGTTTGGGCACTTTCCTGTTATGCCTTGAAACACTTAATGGAAAAATTGAGTCGTGCCGAACAGAGTATACTCTGTGTTGCATAAGACCCTGCTTCCAAAACAGAGCGCAGCCAGTTGAATTTAAAACTTCTCTGTGACTGTGGTTGTGCGTCGCCGCGGTTAAGGCAAACCTGCAGAGCAACTGGGCGGGCCCAATCGAAAATCCAAATGGTGCCAAAATATTTACCCAATTAAACTCCTCTGAATGGCCGTGTTTGAGGCTGTAATTCATCTTCCATTTGGATTTCATTAGTGCTGCTCCACTTGTAAACTTTCAGAGGAAATTAAAGTCTGACGGAAAAGCCTCTGAGTCTCAATCCAACGCCGCACACACACACACAAACACACACACACACAGAAATAAGGCACAACAAACAAGTTAGGCTCCCAAAAAGGAGTCATACTGTGAAAAGATAGAGAGGCAAATAAATAACAGCATGAAATAGTCCATGAAGATCTTTATCTGTAGGAGAGGTCCATTTGGGTGGGCCTGTGGAGTCCCTGTCAAATTAGGCCTGAGGAGTTCATCCATCACATCGAAAGGAGTCAATCATTCAGGGCAAGTTATTTAAAAACAGAACTGATGGTTCTGAAAGAGTTATTTGAGTGAAAAAGATCTACCTATCATTTAAGATACACACATAACAAATATACGAAAACATTGTGTTGTGCTGTTGCTCGGTTGGTAAAATAAGTTTTAATCATTTCAAGAGCAGTGGTAATAAAAAAATGGATCTTTTGATGACAGGACTTTTTGCCCATTTATTTTAGAGAGTGTCTTACAAGGATATGTGATCCAAGAGTCACTACCTTTGTTGATACATATACAGTTTCTCTTGACACTCTGGTTTGTTTTACTTCTAATGTTTAAAGTATTTTCTCTCTTTATAATGAGCTCTTTTGGGTTATCCAATTTGACCTTTCTCTCTTTTCTTACTCATATTCCCCATATGACATAGCTCTCATTGCTTTGCTGAGCTGACCTGTGCTTCTCACCCAGCACTTTTCATTGTGCTGTTGACCATGTGTTAATCTACACAGGACAAATAAAACTTAAATGTAATCTACTCGTATCACGATTTATCAAGATTAATATTGAAATGCTATCAAAACTCAAGGAAATGTCTACTCACCACAGGTATCGTCCGTTGCTCTGACTCAAACCTCTTATGGGCTGTTTCACTACTCTACAACATGTGTGTGCCTCTGTGGTCCTCTCCCGTCTGGCATTGCCACACCCCCTCTGTTTTTTTCAATCCCTCCATCCAAACTTTCCAAGGAGAACGCCCATTTCCTCTGTGCAGAACAGAGCTCCCTCTCAGTCCCTCGGAACAACATCACCATCCAAAAGAGACTGAAATGAGAGACCCACCCATGGGCCGCAGAGGCACGTAAAAACCCACATGAAAAGACCTCCTCTGTAAACAGTCTGCTGGAACCGCTCTGTGGTATAATGAGCTTACACCAACCTTGCCTCATTACATTCACTACTCTTCTCGGTAGGTAATTATGAAAAGTTATCACAGAGCTGCAACATAGCTCACATTTCTACACTGGGGCATGATGAGTAATCTGAGTGCACTGGTCACTATGAAAACATCTGGGTGGGACACAGCTTGCAAATTTAGCCTGAATTCATGTTGTAGCTTCAGTGGAGCAACAGGAAAACAACAAATTATCAAGTTTTATTACACCAATTTTACACTGATTTGAGAGCATATTTCAACAAATTGAGCTGCAAAATGTTATTTTAAATGTGTATTTTTCTATAATCACTTCTTTTTTTTTACCAGATTTACCACGATGTTTGTGAACTTTGTCATATTTACTGTTAGGTAAAAATCATTCAATGATGACGTCATGCAGATCTAAATATTTAATTTAAACATACATTTTAAATGTTAAAGTTAAACGCAAATGTCAACTTTAAAACTAATCAAATGTTAAACCTAAATCTTAAATTTTACTCTTATTATTAAATCTATATGATAAATATAATAAATGCTTTACATCAAGGTAAAACAACAAGCAATGTACAAGCGTATTCCTTTATTTGAAACCATGTATAATAACGTACATATTGCTCCATTCATTCATATTATATTTCATGTTATAATTTAAATATATCATTATATGAATGAGATGGAATAATGGCAAATTTCTCAGATAGAAATGATCAAATAATATTTAGCTATCCTATTTTAATTTATTGCGTGTACTCTATACGTGCACCCCACAATACAACAACACATATAAACACTGTTCAACAGACTTACAAGCTGTTTACCAAAGACGAACCCAATTTTGAGCAATGTTTATTTCCCTTAAAATGTTTACAGGCCTACATAAACGGAGCCTGATTATTAACTGTAAACAAGTCAGTTACATAAGTTTATTGGAACATATTTTTCTTGATTAAAAAACAGCATCTCATTGGTTGCAACTTCCAGGACCGAATGTAGGGTTGCCAGGTTTGTGTTAAAACAATTGTCACTTTTTTAGAATATAGACTAGATGAATATCCCTTGGATGATGCAGATTTGATGCCATGGAGCCAGTTTCATAGATGTCGATCATAAAAGCAAATTTTCAATTGAACAGATGTTATTTATTTGAAACACATGAGATTTCAAATTGGCGCCCCCCAACATACAAACATGTAAACTGTCATGCATCCCCAATACATTTTGGACTGTATACAGATGCACACACAGGTAGACAAAATTGTAAGCTACATAAAATGATAAAAATATATAATAAAAAATATAAAAAGAGTCTGAAATCAGCTGTACTGATAGCATGTCATGTCATGTCGACAAAAATAAACATAAATGATGTCCACAATTGGGGTGATTCTTACCTCTATTTTGTTCCTTCTTCTCCTCCTCTACTTTGCGGTGCTTTCTGAATTGTGCACCTGATAATTTTATCTTTTTTTGATTCATCTTTGACTCTAACCACAGTCTATCACCACAGCGTGTACGTCAGGGACACACCTGAGGCAGAAGCGCAAATTCTGTGCTGGCTGCCACCTGACTGTTCACACAGGGAGCCATCCAGGAGGATGTTTTAGATGCTGGCTTGCCTACAGTTGGTACATGTGCACAAGTGATAGGAATCCGAAAGCTGTTTTTCAAGACACAGCACACCTACACTTTGACAAGTGCATGTTTTATTAAAACTATTTCAGATAATTGAATGTCTACTGATGCATGTTGAAATTATTTAATTCTTTGCTTTGGGTTTTTAAGTTATAATAGGATTAAGGTGTAAACAGAGACAGTTTCTCCGTTAGAGATGGAAATTCTCTTCTAATATTAATGGTTTATCTAAATTCTTCTAATAGACCTGTAGTTTATCTACTTGATGGTTACTTATCCAAGAGGTAGGTCTTTTCACAGCTCTTTTGTTTTGAATACACAAGTATCCACCATCACTACAACTGTGTACCCATCATCCGTATTGCATTGTGTATGACTTTGACAGAAGTTTTCTCCTGTTAGTACAAAACTTTTTTGTCGCTTGTACCTGTATGCAGTGTAATTCATTTAAATTTTCACCCTGACACAGTATGCTTGTTCCACACAGAGTACCAAAGGAGATGTTTTGGTAGTAACATTTAAACCAGGATGCTGTGCTCTGGTTTATGTGACAATGCAGTATTCTTTCATTAGCAAAGCTCATTCAGGACAACAGCTGGAGTGCAGCAGAAATATGGCAATATAGTATGTTGGGCATGGACTGCCTGATATACCCCTGTAGTGTCCATGTTTAATTCATTTTCATGCCAGTGTGTTTGTGTCAAAATGTTAAAAGTGTTTTTGGAAATGCAGAAGGGACACGTATACTTGAATTTCAGGGACGCAGGTTGAGTAAAACTTAGTGTAAATACTAATTTGTGTTGGTTTTGAATTCTCTGGCATTTTCATTAATCCCAGTTCTTATATCCCTTTGTGTGTCTAACTGAACAGAGCTTTATTAGTACCTGAAGAGATAGAGTAACCTTCATCGTATAACTCCATCAGGTTGTCCTGCTGCTAACGGTGAAATGAAAGTCCCTTCTTTTTTTTCTGTTCATGCTGAAATAAAGTGGATTCACTTGGTCTGACGTGTTTGATCACATGTTTATAAAACACCTCATCAGCTTCAAACTACAAACCCTGTGGGGGGGTAATGTTTTTTGATAGAAGATTCCAGATTCATTCACTAGACTGGCACTCAGTAGAGCTCAACAGAGCCGGTTAGGTTCATCTCTGATCCATGCAGCTTCCTTCTATCAAGCTGTGTGGTTATTGGTCCAGTATTTTATTACATAGACCTGTTGATTGACAAATCAGAGATGAAAACATAACCTCCTTAGCAGAGGTAATAAAACCTCCACGCATTTATCAAGGAAATGTCACCAACATTAACAATAATTAGAAACACAACAGGAAATTAAAAGTAGAATGAAATGTTTCTAGAATATCTAAATAGTTGACGGGTAATTTTCTTTTAGTCATTTTAGCAATTAATTTATTAAAAGGTAATTTTCCCCTGCTACTTAGTTTATAGGGTTTTTATATTGTGTTTTATTTACATGTTTTATTTTTGTTGTGCACTGGTTGCTGGTTGTACATCAAATTGCCCTTGAAGGATAATAAAGATTTTCTTTTATGACAACTTTAGTCAATGACAAGTTTCAGAAACCAAGCAGGAGCAGCAGAGGAAGCCAGCAGCCAGCAGGGGGCAGCCTCAGGACATCACATGGAAACAAGCTGCAGCTGGGGTTATTCTCTAACAATAGTTTTTTAAAGTATGTTAAATCATCCAGTATCTAAAATCCAAACATATAAAAGTAACTTTTAAGTAAGGCTGTCTTCCATCTTCTTAGTGTATCTTAGTTCCTTATGAAGATCAGCAGGTGGTTTGGCCTAGTCGGCAGGGTCACTGTTCTACATCCAGAAGGATGTGGGTTCAATCCCCACCCTGGCAATAAAACGAAGAATTATCAAGATTTCAGTTACCTATTATTCGCAAAATATATTATACTATGTATGTTTAAATTAAGTAAATATAAAAACGGAAAAAATGTAAATTCAATTAAATTAATAGAACAAAATAATAATAATTAAACAAAAAAAAATGCGCGCGCAATTCCTGCGCAGTGGTCTTCTGCACACGACCTGCGCAGTGGGCTTCTACGCAGATTGTACGCAATGGGTTTCTGCGCAGGTTGTGCGTGCGCAGTTTTTTTTTTAAATTTAATTTAATTTAACTTTAATTTATTATATTTTCATTATTTAAATTTAAATCCAGACAGAAAAGTCATCTGACCTTTTACTTTTACTGTCTCCTTTCGCGCTCTCACTCAGTCCTTCCCCTCCTACTCACAAAGCTGGTAACCACCTGGACTATATTTTCACCAGAAACTGCTCAACATCTAACCGCACTGTAACCCCTCTTCATGTCTCCGACCACTTCTTTATCTCTTACTCTCTCCCATTATCTCAAACTGACAACCTTAACACATCAACAGAGTCTGTAACGGTCCGTCGCAACATTCGTTCCCTCTCTCCTTCCTCTCTAGCCTCCTCTGTTTTACCAGCCCTCCCTTCCACTGACTCTTTCTCACTCATGCATCCTAACTCTGCCACTGACATTCTCCTTTCTACTCTGTCCTCCTCTCTTGACTCTCTCTGTCCTCTTACGTCACGACAGGTCCGCAAGTCCCTCCCAGCTCCGTGGTTGTCTGACTCGGTGCGTGCCGTCAGAGCCACTATGCGAGCATCAGAAAGGAAATGGCGGAAATCTAAACACCTGGACGACCTGCTAGCTTATTAGTCTCTTCTCTCCTCTTTTTCTGCCTCTATTTCCACAGCCAAAAGCACTTTTTACCAAACTGCAATTCAAGCCTCATTTTCTAACCCCAAAAAACTGTTCTCCATCTTTTCCAACCTCCTCAACCCTCCCAGTCCCCCTCCTCCTTCCTCTCTTCTACCAAGCCACTTTGTCAACTACTTTACCAAAAAGATAGATGACATACGCTCTTCATTTTCTGATCCTCCTTCTATAACCACACTTCCAACAACTTCATCTTCATCCCCTTCGCTCTCCTCTTTCACCCCCCTGTCTCCCAATCAAGTTCTGACCTTGGTAACCTCCGCCCGCCCGACCACCTGCCCCCTTGACCCCATCCCTTCTCACATTCTCCGGTCTATTGCCCCTGACCTTCTTCCTTTTCTTACCCATCTAATCAACACTTCCCTGTCAACTGGCTGCTTCTCTAATTCTCTGAAGGAGGCAAGAGTAAATCCTCTCCTGAAGAAACCCACTCTGGACCCCTCTGAAGTAAATAACTACAGACCTGTCTTTCTCCTTCCCTTTGTTTCCAAAATTCTTGAGCGTGCTATCTTTAATCAACTTTCCTCCTATCTTAACCACAATAATCTTCTTGACCCTCACCAGTCTGGTTTCAAGGCAGGTCAGTCAACTGAGATGCCCTCCTTGCTGTCTCTCAGCAGCTTCACACTGCTAGAGCAGCCTCTCTCTCCTCTGTCCTCATCCTTCTAGACCTCTATGCTGCATTCGACACAGTGAACCACCAGATCCTTATTTCCTCCCTTCAGGACCTCGGTGTCTCAGGCTCTGCTCTCTCCCTGCTCTCTTCCTACCTCATTGCACGCACTTAGGGTAACTTGGAGAGGATCTGTGTCTGATCCTTGTCCCCTCACTACTGGGGTCCCTCAAGGTTCTGTCCTTGGTCCTCTCCTCTTCTCTTTGTACACCAACTCCCTCGGCTCTGTCATTCACTCACACGGCTATTCCTACCATAGCTATGCCGATGACACCCAAGTAATCCTTTCTTTTCCCCGATCAGAAACACAGGTAGCAGCACGAATCACTGCCTGTCTGACCGACATCTCTCAGTGGATGTCTCAACACCACCTGAAGATTAACCTTGACAAGACTGAACTACTTTTCCTTCCAGGGAAAGACTCTCCCATCCACGACCTGACTATTAACTTTGACAACTCTGTGTTAACCCCCACTCAGACAGCTAGGAACCTGGGCGTAACACTCGACAGCCAACTCTCCCTTACTGCCAACATTACTGCAACAACACGGTCCTGTAGATTCATGCTGTACAACATCAGGAGAATACGCCCCCTTCTCACTCAGAAGGCGGTGCAGGTTCTGGTCCAGGCTCTGGTCATCTCACGTCTAAATTACTGTAACTCGCTCCTGGCAGGTCTACCTGCTACTGCCATCCGACCTTTGCAGCTCATCCAGAATGCAGCAGCTCGACTGGTTTTTAACCAACCTAAATTCACTCACACTACTCCTCTCCTCCGCTCCCTTCACTGGTTACCAGTGGCTGCTCGCATCCGATTCAAAACACTAGTACTTGCGTACCATGCTGTGAACGGATCCGGTCCATGTTACATCCAGGACATGGTCAAACGTTACACCCCACCCCGTTCACTCCGCTCTGCTTCGGCCAATCAGCTCGTTGCTCCCTCACTGCGAGCTAAACACTCATCAAAAACACGACTGTTTTCCATCCTGGCTCCTAAATGGTGGAATGAGCTCCCCATTGACATCCGGACATCAGAAAGTCTACACATCTTCCGCCGAAAACTAAAAACACACCTCTTCCGACTTTACCTTGAATAAAAAATAAACTAAAAAAACAAACAAAAAAAAAACAAACTAACAACTGTTTGAAACTAACACTTTAGTAGCACTTAAATGGCACTTACTTAGCAATTTGTAGTTTTGCTTTATTTGAAGAAATTGTACTTTCTTGATTCTTGTCGTCCTTGGTATGTACCCTCAGGTTTGAATACACTTATTGTAAGTCGCTTTGGATGAAAGCGTCAGCTAAATGAAATGTAATTATAACTTTATTTTTAATATATTAAATTTTCTAATATTAATTTTTTATATATATATATATATTTTAAATATATATATTTACATATATGTATACATTTATGTTTTTTTATAAATTTTATTTTTAAATTGATAGAATTAGATATTGTGCAATAGGTGGTTGTAGTCAGGCCAACTCGACAGCCTGCCAAACTTTAGCAATTACATTAACATTAAGGATTGGATTACCTGCTCATTTCCTAAAAAAACTAAGCACAGGAAGAAGATGCACAAATTGCACCTGTAGACTTTTTTGTTTGTCCTGTGCTTCGATTTTTGTGAAGATCGGTCAATGTGAAAGCGTTCAAGGGGTGTCGGGGGCACCGTTACCACGCCCATCGAGGATTCCTCCAGAATAAATCACAGGTGACTGATCATAACAAGCCTGTAATGCGGCTGTCCCCTGTCTCTCCTCTGAATATTATGATCCGTTGTCCCCTGTTTCTCCTCCGAATGGTATGATCCGTTGCCTAGGTAGCAGTAGAAGCCAATTCGCTCAACCACGCCTGTACTCGAGCTTTATTTTCCTCCTACCCGTGATGGGCAAATCCCCGCCTCTGCCCTGCCTCTGATTGGACCAGGATTAGGCACGAAATGTGGTCATTGGCTACAAGTACAGACAATTACAGGATAAGCCAATCAGCGGCCCGGTAAGGACGGCTCCTCACTCAGCTCGGGTGCCACTAGATGACACCGTTTCCCTGCGCTTGGCTTTCCATGTCGCTGTTGCCGCTTTAAAGGTGAGTCAAACTGTATCTGCTCAGGTGCTGTTGAGCTCCATCACCTCCAGGGAGCCAGCGGGGAGGCTGGAGTCTCCGGGCCCCGCTCAGAAACCCCCCAGGGCCGACCCCGGACCGAGCCGAGCGGCCACTAGAGAGAGCCATGGCTACCGTTAGCCAGCTAGCCGAGTGTGGAGTGAACCCACGGTAACTTTGCCTCGAACTTCGCTGACTAGCTCCCGCTGCGGCTCGTCCCCTCGGTTCTTTACCAGCGGGTCAACACCAAGCAGTTTAACGTGAGCGCGGACATATAAGCCGCGGACATCTTTGTGACTTATAATGAGCCTGCGTGGTCAGAAAGGAATGCGAGTAAGTGGCTGTTGTCCGAACATAAAAACATTTGCTCCTCCTCGTCCGACATCTTGCGGCAGAGGGCTCAGCCCGGATTTAAAGGTCTTCGATCGTCCCCCATAAAGTGAAAGTCGTCCTTTCTACAACTTACAACTAACAGTTGTCTGCACATTGTAAGAAAGCAGTGTTGCTTTACTATACGCACCAGAGTCAGGAAGACGCCTGCGCAGGAGATTGAGCTGTTACTGTCCATCATGTAAAACACTCCATGATAACATTGCTGCAGATAGCGGGTCAGCATGGAGCTTTGCATAGCCTCAGGTGATCCAATGAAGAACATCTGCTACTTTGGGTGTGTGCACTTGCTTATTGGAAAGGAGGGAACTGCAGTCGAATCTCAATTCACGCGCCTGCAAGTCCTGACACGACCTGACAGCATTGTTCTAAAGTTTGTTATGTTTTACAGCTGAACACGTGGACGAGGAACGTTGTCATGGACGAGCTGTAACAACAACGGGAGTGATGGAGTATGAAGACGTACTGATCATCGCTGCAAATCGAGACTGGTTCTGTGTCGATACGATGTAGGCTGCGTTGTTTCCAGCACCGAGGAACAAGTCCATCAGTCACATGCAGCTTTGATACACCTAACACAGGATATCATGGATCATGATGAGGTAACTTAAAGCTTTAATTCCTTCACAGATAACACTTTTAACATGCTTTGTTTTAGTTTTCAACAGCAGACATTTGTTATTCAACTTTAACAAACTATTTCAATCTACACAAAACAGTGACATTGTTTTTTGAGTTATTATTATTAGTTTCCTCTTATTCTCTTATTTAGTTTATCTTTTTGCTAGGGCTGTTGGGATGTGACCAAAAATTATCCTCATATCAGTTGAGATCAATAACTTTTGCGATTAAAGATCACATTTTTATTCTTTTTAAATTTAATGACTGGATTTTTCCCCCAGAGTGAAGGGTGTGGTTTAAACTCCTCTTTTTGGGCAGAGAATGACAAACACTTGATAAACATAGATCAGTCCTGTGTTATACCTCCTTACTGTTCCCGCACAATGTATACGCATTTTATTGATACAACTTGGATCTTTGTCAGATTATTATTGATGACAATTTTACCACAAGAATCTTTGATCTTGTGTTGTTTGACAATGGCAAGAGGCCGGAGTAGTTTGTGTGATGTTTAAGTAAACCAGCGACGGGTGACCCGATCCTGAGCTGGAGACAATATGTGGCATGTTGTTGGAGCTGTAATTGCTCCAGTAGTGGTCTAAATGCTCCATGGAGGGGCCGGCTCAGGTTACAGCCCTACACAGCACAGTATTGAATTCAGTAACAGGTGTTTAGCGCTGGCATGCCACACTGATGTTGTGTCCGTGTCCTGTGTGTCACTCATGATCAGATCAGTTTCCTGCGAGGCTGGCAGCCTTGATGTTGAACGCTTGTGTCAATGCTGTAGTTTGCAGGATAGGGTGTTGTATCATTGTTCGGCGTAAGTAAGAAACAAATGTACAAACAAGTAGTTTGCTTATGTTGCAGGTGTAATAGCATGATATATTCAAACTAGTACTCTGTAGAGCAAATACCTCTGCCCAGGCCCATCGGACCCTTTTCTATTTCATTCAAGCTGCACCAAATTTCACTCATAAATGGACCTGATTTCTTTCATCAAGATCCATGATTTATTTTCAGGGAAAACTTAGAAATTGTTGAAAAGCAGTTGTCTCGCAATGTTACAGAAAGTGAAGGAAATCCTGGATCCACCCCTGATATGGATCTGCACCAAAGTTGAATGGGTTCTTCCCTGACCCATACCCTATCCTGGAATCATGGAAATGTATGACGTAGCTTTTGTGTACTGTTAATTACAAACAAACAAATGGACAGGGTTGAAACATTCCCTCTGACTTGGTGTTTGGAAAACCAGACTGTAGAAGACTACAACACCACAATGCATGCAAAAGACGAAGACATTTTAGACTATCAAGCAATGGAATTTTATAAGCCTGTCGCCACGTGAAGCATGAGCTGAAGAACAGCTGTTCTATAATAAGCAAAGCTTTACGGAATAACAAGCCGTGCGCCCAAGGCTACACATTTACACGTTAAGGTTGTTGGTATTCATCCTTACAAGATGCCACTTAATTCAAGAGCTCAACAGTGAACTGATCAACACGATATCAGATCCCATAACATTCAGCCCCTCTTCTGGGCCCTCAGCTGCCGACGGAGCTGGACCAGATTTCCATGCGGCTTCAGGAGGATGGCTTGGCTCCGGCCGCCAGTGCGGAGGAGCGGCAGCGTCATCTGTGGCAGCAGCTGCTCCGAGGTGAGACGCAGCTTCGGTCTGTCACACAAGAGCTGCAGACCTTACGGACCCAGCAGGCCAATGAGATGACGGAGGTGAGACCCTTCAGTGTTTTAAGTTCACCAACAGCTGAAAAACAGACCCATAGACCTAAAGTCTCTGTGATTGAAGTTTCCCAACTATCCAGTTTCATTGAAATTTAACTGCTATAGTTATGAGTGGGCTACGATAAGAATATTCAATCATTGTTCTTTGAACTGAAGTCACAGATGAAATATATCTTGTGTTTTTTCTCTTCCTGTTCGTCAGGTGGAGAGCTATGTTGCACATATTCGTGGTCTGCTGGAAGAGCGGGAGTGTCTGACTGCCGACTACGAAAGAGAAAATGAACACTTGCGACACGAGCTTCACCAGACCAGACAGCAACAAGGTGAAGTCAGTGCAGATGTAGTTAGTATTCTTTGCTTTGGGTTGTAGCGTTGCTGGGATCGCCAGGGTTTCTTATCAGGATGTTCTTAAAACATCTCAAATAATTATTTTCATTCGCCACAAATGCTCCTTCATCTGTCATGTAGTTATTCTTCCACCTGCTGCACCAACAACTGACCAGTGTAAACCTTTACTTCAGAGAGTCAGGCCAAAGAGCTGGCAGAGATGCTGGCCCAGGAGGACCTAGTGGAGATAGGCTTGAGCAGTCCCAGTGAGCAGGTTGCTTACCTGCTGGTGGAGAGGGCCACGCTGCTGGAAAGGTTGGAGGCGGCTGAGAGGAGACTGGAAAGTCAGAACCTCACTGGAAACTCAATGGAGGGCCACCACCAGGTAAAGACCTGTCCCAGGGGACTGTTTCTCATGATATGTTATTCATGGATGGCTATCACATATAACCACTTTGAAATAATTTAAATAATTTATATAGTATGTAAAGTCAATTTCCACCATCACTGTCTTCAATCATAGAACATTTTCATACTTCATGGTGAACTATCCAAGGCAAATCCGGAGGCCTTGTGAACATGGTGAAGTGAGTCTCTGTTTTTCATATGGCATTAGGGACAGCAACACATTCACCACATGATGGGCGATGAGCTGTGGCAGCGGAGGGAGCATATGCAGAAGAGCCTAGATAACATGACAAAGGTGAGTGGACTCTCACTGTGCCCTGGCTACAACTCCTCAAAATAGTCTGTTTGATTTAAGGTTGTGAAGAAAAAGACAAATTCTAAGTTTTTTTCCCCAGATAAAGTATGAGGATAGTTTGGTAGTTATTTACTGTCTGTTGTGATTCTACCCAAACTGGTGTTTCCTCTTAGCAGTGCCCATCCCAGAGTCCGTGGAAGAAGCTGTTCGGGCTGCGTAGGTCTGGTCAGAGCAAGCACAATATTACCCCTGTAGGTCTCCACCTCCCAGCGTATACTAACTCCGTAACTAACACCAGTGTTGTGATCAAACTAGGGCATCACTGGCTTGTCTACAACTGTTTTTACCTTTTTGAAATTCCACACTGAAAAAGGTGCCTTGAAAGCAGCACTGCCACCATGATGCAGACAACCTCGCTTGTCTCTGTAACGTGCCTGCCAATACAATTTTCTAACAATGTACAGTGTACAAAAATGGTGTCAGGGCAGAACAGTCCTAGCATGTCGCATGTGTACTTTTTGCCCCACTGCTTGGATGAGACTGTCCACTCACTGCACCCCGCTCCTTTCCAGGCCTGCAGCGGTGATGAATCTCCACCTCCAAAATGCATGTCTCTCAAAACAGCATGGGCCCCCTTGTTTTCGCTCCCAGTATTCTTTCCTGCTATACTCCTCCCACTACACAACTAACTCCCTAACTGCTTCTCAAACATCAGGCCCACAGCGAGGAGATTTCACAAGAGCGGAATGAGCGCCAGCGGCTGGAGCGGGACCTGGAGGAGGCGTCCAGGAGGCTGGGGATGGCTCATCAAGATATCCGTCGACTCACCAATGAGCTGGATGTGGCCAAAAACAGCCCAGACTCAAATGGTATTTTACAGACATAACAATGTGTATCCATGAAAGAATCATGAGTAGACTTTGAGTGTTGTATTGATATTTCTTAAGAATGAATACTCTTACAGTTAACAATTATCTCTACACATTGCTATGTTAGTGGTCATAAGAAACACACATGATAGCAGTTACTATGAATGTCACAATACATGTGCAGCCCCAGTGCATTCATGTTGTTGCCTCCAACCAAAAATGTTTGGATTCCCACATACTGTTATAAGACTACAGATTTACAGAAATAGTCTTCTTATAATCTCAGGGTCTGGGCTTCAGGGAATGGTCCAAGAAGTAGAAAACCTGAGGAGGGAAATGGACAAACTGAAACACTGTGGTGAGACAGACGTGGGTGTGACGTAAAATACTGCAAGAGACACCACCTGAGTAGGAACTTGATTTACTTTCACATGTCTCTCACCAGTGGCGATTCTATTATTAATCTTCTTCAAAATTATTCCCCCTGTCTCCCTTTCTGGGAATGTTTTGTCTGAATCTTAGGCCCCATTTAGATCTGCTACATGTGTTCACACCCATTTGAAAGAAGTATCCCTCATAATGTCGTGTTGATACTGTGGTGAGGGCAACAAACAAATAAGATACATCATCTGTAGAGCTGGTCCTTCATATGTGGCCCAGGATGCATTTATGGCTACACAACAAAATTATCCTGGTCACATTCATCCATTAAGACTTGTACTTGCTGCTGTCTACAACTGAACGGATCACTGAGGACGAATGTTATTACCAGGTCGGAGCGAGGTCTTTGTCTTTTTGAAGAGGCTCAGTCATATATTAAAACAAAAGGCATAACAGACACAACAAATTTAAACAACAATGTCACATAACCAGACATATGTAAGAATCATCCTATCAGTAAGTTAAAATGCATAATGGGGTTTGCTGTTATGACTAAATTTTCAATCTCCTGCTTTTTATCACATCCAACGTTCTTGACAATTTGACCACTTGCCTTTAACAACCTCTGTGCCATATAGGTGTTTGAGGTTACACTTACATATACAGTATAGTCATAGTCTGAATGTTTTTTTTTTCTCTCTCCATAGATTTGATGAAGCTGCAGCAAGCGAAAGAGCAATACGAGAGACTAGATGTTGAGAACAGAGCTCTGAGGGAGAGAGTGCGCACCAAAGAATCCGAGAAGAAAAATCTCCTTCAGGTTGATATTAACTGAATTTATCACCATAGTAAAAAATTTGAAAAAATACAGAAGTTGTTACAGCTGCTTGGATTTTGTTTGTTGTTGTGTTTGTTCAGTTGACAATAAATGACGCAGACCAAGAATTTGTTGCTGAGGAGGATCGAAAAAGCATCAGCATCGAACCACACAACAATCTGTCAGCCTCATCAGCTCAGGAAAAGGATCTCATTCACAAACGGTTCATAAATTAAATCCTCAACTACTTCAAAATATTTGAAATTAGGTTCTCATCCAGAGTATTCCCTCCAGCTAATTTCTGACTAATATCATCATCATTTGCCGTTAGGTGTCACGAGGCGATGGAAGATGGGCTCGTGCAGGTCAGAGAGCTGCAGCGGCAACTCCAGAGGCTACGCAAGCAACAGGAAGAGCTGGAGGAGAGGAACGAGGAGCTGGAGGCCCTGCTGGGGGAAGCTCAGAATGCCAAAAAGGAGGAGAGTCATCGCCATGAGGGGGAACTGGAGGGGCTGCACAGGAGGGTAATGAGCAACACTTAATTCTTGCTTAATTTCTCAATGTTACATAAGATTGCGCTCTAATTGCTGAGAAAATAATCTGAACTGGTCGTACAGATCAGAAGCCTGGAGGCAGAGCTGAAGAAGCCAGACGCCCATGAAAAAATTATGAGGAATGGAGAAGAGGTCAAAAGCACTGAGTCCTACCTACAGCTGGTAAGATCTTTAATGTTTCCTCTGTGATTATATAACAGCAATTTGTCTAGAAAGACCAGGAATAATTAATCTCCCTCTGAAGTCTGAATGCTTTTAATGCCAATAGTAAAAATGTAAAATGAAGTAGGTTTTAAAAGAACTGCATGAGAATCAGAAATATTTCTTTAGCTTTTATGTAAATTCATTGTAAAGCACTTTGAGCTGCATTTCTTACTTAGTAAAAGACAAAATAAAGTTTATTATAATTAATTTTATTATGAATAATGCTCTATCTCCGTTTCTGCCATACCACTACATTAAATTTAAAACATTAGAAGAGGTTATATACTTTCCATGGCTCAATGCAACCTGTAAACACTTTGCCCTCTCCTTTCATGGCGCGCGTGAAGCACTTGAGGGACAGTAGCCAGGAGAGATTGGCTCTGCTGGAGGCACGGCTGACCGAGGAGAAGGACTGGAGGAAACAGTTGGAGGTGGACCTCAGTGCTGCTCAGGCTGCCCTCAAGAAAGACAAAGGGGTAAAAAACGTAAACGCAAACAGAAGTCGAGACCTTATGCACAGTGGTTATTTTAAACCAAACAGTAACTGCATGTGATTCCTTCATTCTCCACGCCAAAGGCTTTGCAGATAGGTGAGCGAGAGCTGAAGAAGCTGAGACTGGAGGTCAACAGCCTTCAGACGGAATGTCAACAAGGGAAAACGCTCATCAAGAGTCTCACACAGGTCAAAGGGGAAAAAGCAGTTCTGGAAGAAAAGGTTTGTACAATCTACATCACAGGACATATTTGAGTTGATGTAAAAATCACAAAAGAATTGAAATGCACCACTAGAAATGACCAGTAAAGCCAATAAACATAAAGCATAAAGGGACCAGTCTCAGAAGTACTGCTGCATGCATCATTTTGAAATGTACGCTAAAATAAGCTTCTGTCTTGGACTCTGTTTCTGTCAGTTGTCCCAGATGGAGCGCGCCCACAGTCGACTCCAGAGCGAGCTGGAGCACCATAAGGACAATAACCGGACCCATGAGGACCTGAAGGAAAACAGGCTTCAGGTGGAGCAGCTGCAGGAGCAGGCTGACCGCCTGAGTGCTGAACTCCGCAGCCTCCAGACGGCACACAACACCCTGAGGTCTGTGTCAGTCCAGACTTCATCTGTAGTACACAAAAACTGCTTAGGCAGTAGTATTTCTGAGACAAGTCCCTTTATCCTTCTCACAAAAACAAAAGACTTAATAAACAGTAAAGGTATAAAACTATTTAGATTTTGCAGATTCATTCCTGTAGCAGGGGTGGGTATTGTCGTTTAGTATTCTCTGGTTTCTGTGCATGCTCACCTCACTTTTTATGCCTCAGCGCCGGCGACAGCTAGTGGCCAGAGGCATCATGTTGTCTGTTCATCTTTCTGTCCATCCCATTCTTGTTAACATGATAACTTAGGAACGCCTTGAGGGGTTCACTTCAAAATTGCTACAAACATTTACTTGATCTGATTAGAATTTTGTAATTAACGCTCAAGGTCACTGTAACAGAAAAAAGCAAATTTTTGGTCTTGCGAATGTAACATCCTAGGAACACCTTGAGAAAATATAACAAATATTCATGTCACTCACTGATGAACTGATCAAGAAGGTCAAGATCAATGTCACCCTTTGTCCCATGTGCAAATTGTCTAATGAACACCTCGAGATAATCCTTTCAAATGTGGCACTAATGTTCACCTTAGACTCACGGGTTGAGTAATAAGCAAATTAATTAAGTGGTCAAAGGTCAAGGTCTTAGTTGCTCACAAAACAGGTTTTCGGCCTCTTGAACATCATATCTCAAGTTGGCTTTTAGACATCATGTCAAATTGTTGACCAGTTGTCACTTCAACTCAAAGATGAACTGATTTGATATTAGTGCTCAAAGGTCTCAGTGACCTCATAAGTTTTAAAGAATGTATGTGGACTCAGGCGGTACTGGTTGGCAAAGGCACACAAGCACAGTTTGGCTTATTAAAATGTTATATGGGGGAAGTGATTTGAGAACTGTAGAGTTGCTCTAGCTTTATTTTTCTACAGTTTTTTTTTTTTTATAGATGGAAGTTGGTTGGAGAAGCAGAGAAATGGGACCCAGGTTTAGTCATGTGACTTCTGATGACCCCATTAATGTCTTGGGCATTTTCTGAATATTCATCTGGAGGAATGTAAACGGCAGCAACAAACCCACTGCTGATTTCATGTGCGTTGAAATATATTGAGATTGATTTGGGCTAGTCATAAAGTAGGACTGGAACACCGGCTCGTACTTGTGTGGAATGACTGTGCATGTTTTCCAGGGATGAAATGGTTTCTGAGCGGCAGCAGAGTGCAGAGCTCCAGGCCAAGCTGAGCTCCAGTGTCCAGGAGAAGCTGGCAGCTGTGGGGGAGAGAGAGAGACTGGAGCTCAAGACCGAGCGACTCAATGAGCAGCTCAAGTGGCATCAAGAGCAGCTCGCCTCCACAAAGGAAGCACTTAGTAGCAACCAGAAGCTGGAACTGCACACAGCTCATACTGAAACTAGACTAAGTCCAATGGAGAGGACCAAGGATGAAAGCTTGGATCAGGTATGGGACATGTTTGCTGGGATGTGTGAAATCTTTTTGTCTGACTGTTTAGGTAGATAGATGTTCACCAAATCAAACAACAGGGCTGAGTAGAGAGGATGTTCCTCAGCATTGCTGCTCAGGTTCAACGTGAGGCTGTCTGGTATTGATGTGTTTTGAGGGAGGCACCAGATCCTCAGTGAAAAGTCATGTTTCTGTAGCAGATCAGTGTCGAACTGCTCGTAACGATCCTGTAGAATTCATTTATGTGTTGTGGTGTTTGTAGCTTTCATGTGTGAAACAGGAGCTGAATCATATGCAGGACAAGCTGGGAGAGGAGCGGCAGCTGGCCCTGCAGCACCAACTGGCCCTGCAGGCTCAGGTCAAAGAAGCCCAGGCACGCATCAAAGTACGTATGACACGTACACAACTATGTCCCACGCTCACGGTCTTTCAGTTTTAGAGGAGGACTTATTGATTTCATGCTCAGAATATGTAATGCTCTCACTCAAAACCCTGCACTCCTACTCACATAGCCTCTGCTTGTGTTTATATCTGCTCTGCTGGTGCACTCAGATATTTTTTAGCTTGGACAGATTTCCTGTGCCTCAGCTCTAATCCGTACAGGACTCTTATAGAGGCAAAGCTAAGGCACCCACATGAGGGCGAGGCAATTTAATTTATTTTCCAATTTCAACAGCAGAGGAGAATTCGTAGAGCACATGTTTCACATGTGCACAGAAGCTGCCTGAGTGTGAGGAGAAAAGCTGGAGCGCAGGAAGTCTGTCCAAGTACTGTTAGTATTTACATGCAAATCTAGGGTTTTTAGTGAAAGTATTAGAAAATCTGAGCGTGACAGCAATGTATTTTCTGCAATTCAATCTAATTAAGGCGAGGTCTGTTCAGTATTTGATTTCCAGTTGTCTTTTGGTTGCTTTAGTTTTAAAATCACTACAACAACATTATACATCAATATTTAAGGGTATACAACTGGAAATTGGTGATTTGGATAAAATGCAAATAAATCTTTTTAACATTTATAGCTTAGCTTGTAATATCTTCTCTGTTTTCCGTTCATAATAAATTCTGATGGTTATCAGAAAAAGTGGCCTCCCAACTGTAGTGATTTGTAAGGATTTCAAATTTAAACCAATCTTTTCTGAAGCTGAAGACACTTCAGGCTACGTGTTCTGTTCTGATCTCCCCTGGAGCATAAACCTGTCTGAACCTCGTCTCTCATTTTCTTCTTCAGTCCCAGGACTCGGTGCTGAACCAGAGGACAGAGGAGGCCAAACAGATGAAGCAGGACCTGCAGAGGGCCAAGAGCCTGTTCACCTCAGCAGAGAGAGAGCTGCGCTATGAGAAAGAGAGAAACATGGACCTGAAGAGGCACAACACTCTGCTGGACCAGGAAAAACTCCAGGTTGGTGTTTGATTACCAAACACTGGGAATTGACCTCTTAAACACTCTCTTAGTTTCTCTGTAACCTCATGATTAAGGTAAATTACCATGAGCAAACACGAAGTTAAAACACCAGCCTTAACAGTGAAGGAAGGTGCTGCGGAAAAAAAAAAGAATAGCTGTGACAGTGGTGTTAGACATCTATTTTTTTTCTTGCATACTCATGTGTTGCCTTTAGCTTTGTGCAGAGCTGAAGCAGGTCCAGACCAAGCTGGTTCAGGTGGAGCAGACTCTCCACGCTCAGTCGGCTCAGAGCGAACGGCAACAGCAGAAAATCAGGGAGCTTGAGCTGGAGCTGGCACGCAACTCCACGAATCGCAGCGCCACCACCAGTCTGCAGGAGGATCTGCAGGCTGAGAGGGCTCAGCTCATTGCAGCTGACAAGAAGGTCAGTGCTGGAGTGAGTAATCAGTGCCCGTTGGTCCCAGGGTTACTGTATCAAGGATATTTTAATATATTTTAGATTTAGATCCAACTTTACCCTCCATCAACCTTAATTTAACCATGGGGATCAACTGTCAATCAATATCAGAGAAACCTACATTTTGAGCTCTTAATAGATGTGGTTTCCAGTCTATTAAGAAAAAGTTGTGATATTGTACATGTCTCCATACATATTATTCCCTTCTTTGGCCTGCATATTTCTTATAATTTCCCTGAGTGAATCATGAGACACTGTTGCGACGGCAGGTGTTGGAGCTGCAGCAGCATCTTAAAGGTGCCCAGCACCAGCTGCGTGTGGAGGAGGCTCGGGCCGGCGAGAGCAGCCGCCTGGAGCGGGACAGCAGGGACCTGTCTGACACCTTGTCAGCCCTGAGAGCCAAGCAGCATGAGGAGCACATCACCAGGTCACACGCACACGCTAATGCTGCTGACACTGCCCACTATCACTTGGTCCCAGTTGTGGTAATTGTGCCATAATCAACATTGCGACTCTTTCTGTTGACCCTCAGGAAGCTGTTGGAGCAGCGTGAGGAGGAGCTGCAGCAGCAGGTTCGCTCCCTCAGGCTGAAGGATGCCACTCTGACCAGGACCAACACGGAGCTCAGCCACCGTGCCCAGCAGCTGGACACCCGTTTGGCCATCCTGGAGGCCGAGCTCAGCAAGGCCAGGGAGGAGGTAAAGAAAAGTGTACAGCAGTTCACTAGATTCCTACCACAGTAAAGTGACGTACTTTTAACAGGTTCTTAGCTTGTACTTAGCTTTGAGTGTCATTTCAAGTACTTAAGGATCAACTTTGCATTCCTCATCTCACAGGTAAAGTAAAGACAAAAAATTTTCCTCCAGATCTGCTACAATATGTTATAGGCTCTTCCTCGGGTCATGGCCGACCCCCCGCACAAACTTTCATGGAAATGGTTTTGGTAGTTTTTGAGTAGTCCTACTGAGAGACAGACAAAAAGACCATGTACAACCTCCTGTCAGTGTAAAGTTCCCAGGAATGATTGTGTTTTACCTTTGCCCCAAATTTGACTTTTTCCAGTTAGAATTTTAAATCCACATGTGTGTGTTTATATGTGTCTTTCAGGGGAGAGACAGCCAGAAGTCCAGGCACAGACTGCAGGAGGAGCTGGCGGCCAATCAGCAGGAGTGTGACAGACTGCAGGGAGAGCTGCAGCAGATTCTCCTCCAATTTGACATGCACGTCAGGTGAGACACATACAACATCAGTGTTTTCATTGAATGCAATATTATGAACTCAAATCTTGTACTTGTTGTATACTTTTGATCAGCTCAGTGCAGTAATTGCATAATCAACAATAATTGGGGGATAAGACGTTAGTGCCTTTCCTTTGATTTAAGTTCCTTTGCTCCCTCAACTCAGGAAGTACGACGAAAAGCAGAGTCATCACAAGACCAAGCTGCGTCAGGCCAAACAGATCTTTCTCAAGGCGACTGCACAGAGGGACTGCACCATCCAGAGACTGGAGAACGACCTGGTGTTGGCCTCCAGCCTCTCGCACAAGGTCGTACGCATCTTGCAGTATGACGTTTGAATCCCACATGATAATATTTGAGCTTGAAAACAAATTCTAACATCGCTCTTTTGTTATATTTCCTCCTCTGGTCTCCTTGGTGGTGTCTCACAGGAGAAGGAAAGGATCCACACAGTGATGGAGGAGAATGAGAAACTTTTAGAGGAGAAGAGGGAACTGCTTAGGAAGATGAGTGACGCAGAAGAAATGGGCAGCAAAGGCATGAGGACCGCCTCGACCATTCAACACAGGTATGTTCACACACATTTGTTTATCACAATTATTAATCATGAGCTAAAATAATAAATAAAGTAAAAAAAAAACTAATAGAAAATGTTAGTTTATGTAATGAATGTTTTCTATCAAAAATCAGGAATTCCCGGGGTTTCAGTGAGAACATTAAAGACAGACAATAGTTCAATAATTTTATAGTATTGATCTTTTCAAGGGTCAACGTCTTAGAAGTGGAAAACAGACAGCTACAGGATCGGACCCTGAAGCTCTCCAATCAAGTTAGTTCCCTAGAGCGTGCCTTGAGGAATTCCCAGTCATTCTACAGCCTGGAGGTAAGACTGCACAGCACTTATGTTTATGACATAATGGGACATGCCACTTCACAGGTGTGTTCTTTTACAATTTAAAAACAGCTCATACAGCAAGTTTAAAGGAGATATTTGGCTTTTTCAGTTTTACACCTTCCTATTGTAGTGTGTTGTAAAGTTTTTGTGCGTGTGTGTGTAAAAGGTCGGCAAAACAAACCACAGTCTGTAGTAAAGTGCTTTGTCAGTTGTCTGAATGATACCAATACACATCTAGCGTCTAGTCTGGTACAGCCCCCAACAAAGCCCGGTAGAGCCAGAGTGAAGGGTAACATTTTCTATATGTGCGAGAAGAGGTGGACCAATTACAACCGACTGGCCCAAATATCCAGTCAGAGCCAAAACCAGGCGTTTCAACCCGATTATGAGCATAATGTCTCTTTGAGTTGAAATGGTTGTGGCAGATCATCTGCAGCTCTTTTCTTAAGAGAAATGTCTTAGTATAAAATGGGTGACATGTGTCTTCTTTTGTTTGTGTGTTTTGTTAATGGTGAATATGCTCAACAGAATGCCAACAAAATGCACCCCTCTGAAAGTCTCTGTGACAGCATCCTACATGCATCTACGCTAAGGTAAAGCAGTTCATCGTTTTTGGTTTAGCTTCCTATCGGACGATGATAAAAAATGTATTAAGCCATTTTGTAAAGTTTTTCAAAGAACTCCCGACTTAAATACTCTTGTCATATCACCCACTGGTTGCATTCACACAGACGTGTATGCTTGTTTGTGGCTTTACTTCCTTAATTTCTCATATTCGTGTCACCAGTCTGATGTCAGGATCTTGCGACCCACTGGACATCCTGGACAAAATCTGCCGTGGGAAGGTGGGCGACCGTGCGGCGATGGACAGCACTCGAGCTTCTGTCTCCTCACACCAGCTGTCGGAGCAGGGCTACCTGAATCTCACCTCCCCTCTGGTTTCTCTGGAGGCCAAGGGCTCCGAGGAGAGCTCTAATAACGGTGACAAGGTATGAAAGCGCTCTGACTGCGGCTATGTTTGCAGCAGGAACGTGTGCTGTGATTCAAAGTGTTTTTTTAAAGCACTTCGTATTCACCACCTCCGCTCAAATTAAAAATCAGATTTGAAAAAGAGTGAAAAAATATGTTGAATTGATTATAATAATCAATAATTTTCAATAGAGTAATAAAGAGTTCTGCTCAGGGTGATATCACTTTTGTATTGCAACGAAGATTCTAGTTTGACTTGCAAGTGCTGCATTTTGATCCAGGTATGAAAAATGTTTTGTATCGAAAAAAGATAAGCCAGTGTAAGTGTCAATCAAATGTTGGGTGACATTGTTAAAAGGGAACAGGATGAAAAGAGATTTAATTTGGAGGCTGACACAATATTGTTTGTATGTGTTCACACGCCTGGAGAGCTGAGGCCTGTAGCCTGAAGCGAGTTCAACATCCACCGGATCTGTTTGTGTTATCCAGACATCAGACTGGATAACCTGTACTATGAGGCTGGTTATCAACTTGACTCTGGGTTTTCTTATCCAGCTATGAGCTTGTTCATGTGGAAGAGGTGGAGTCGTTGCTTACAGTATAAGCCACTTAGTCAGAACCATAAAGAAAGTTGAGTTTTTGATTCTTTATCTTGAACTTAACCTTATTTACTGATAACTCAGAGTTAAATCTGACCTTAGCTCGAGATCGTGCTGCTTTGTAGTACAGGCCCCAGGTCAGTTGTTAACAGCTGTAAATCGTGGCAAATCTGGATTCTTTGAAAGCCTTGTGTTTTGTTTCATGGGAAGGATATTGCTTTTTTTTTTACGTAAAGACACAGGTTAAGACACTGTACTCCACACTTGTGCAGTAAATGTCAAACACACGCTTCACCTGTGGATTTGAATGAGTTTAAACTGAGCACTTTATAAGATGTTTGACTTGTTTACATTTGAGAAAATGTAGCAGTGAGATTTCAGCGGTACATATATCTCCCCCAGCTAAATTGAATCTGGGCAGTGTTTTCTATGAAAAAAGCCCTGAGGTGTTGTATGTTTATGGTTTTACTGTGTCAAAAAAACCTTCACACATTGATAGAGTTGTGGACCCACTTTGTCTAACATGACACTGTGTGGGTAACGGTCTTCCTCCTTTCTGAAGAGCGGGTCAGCTGCAGCCACTCCAATATTTACATGCTGCAGCTTGGCTTGTGGTTTGAAAAAAAAAAAGAAGAGAAAACATCCAAAATGTGGGAAAAGCCACAGAAATCCAGAAGTTAGTTTGGTCTATTTTGAGCCTTCAGAGCTGTTTGTTTCTATTACAACCTCAAGGGTTTCTTCCAGTGGGCACTCAATCACAAAGTACTTGTACTTTAGCCACAAAGCAGAGAGGTGAGTTTTATACATGGCATTAATTACCACTTTTAATATGCTGTATGTCAGTAATGGTTTTATACAGTGGATGCTCTGTAGTCTTTTGTTTTCAATGTGCCTGAAATGATGAAGTGTTCCACTTTGTCGTCCTGCTGCCTGCGTGAACAAGTGTAACAACAAAAGCCTATTACGCGACAGACATGTAAGCTGTGATGTAGCTGTGTAAATATATTTTTTTTCCACAATTATTTTCATAAATAAAAGCAAATAAATAAACAGAGTACTTGGTTTTATTTTTCCTTCCCCTAGCTCCCTACGATTAAAAATAGAACTGTTGGCAGGATCACGTTTCAGTAAAGCCGAGTTATCACTGACGAATTTGTAACAGTCTGTTTATTAAACAAGGTAAAGATACAAAGCTTTTTTTTCCTTTTTTAAACATTGATAACCTTAGTTTAACTTCTCAGTCTTGTCTGTGCATATTTAGTCGTTCTAGAAACTGTATATGAAACCACAATGCAAGACAGGAAAAAGTGTAATAAATCTACGCAATATCTTTTCATCGAGAACATGGGTTAAACAGTTATCATACAGTTTACAGCTCAGGAACTCCATGCGGAAGGAAAGGAAATAAAAAAAAATGTTTACACGATTGAATACTGCAGAACACAATACATAGTCATGGAAATGGGATGATAGAACAGTTAAGGCTTACATGGAAATAACTGATATAAAACATGAGTATTAATAACATACGGGTAGACTAAAATAATTACAGTAAGTCCATACATAAGCTTTTACAAAAACCCAAACAGAGCGTGTTGATGAAAACTTAAAAATAGGTTCTATAAATGAGTAACATGTTTTACAGTACAGCAACATGTACATTTTCCCACTATCTCAGAAGAGAGTAAAGTTGAAGAGGCAGGGTCTGTTGTTGGCGTAAAATGTCTTGTTTTTCAGGCCAGTGGCTTGAGTAATAGGTTGTTTTTTTTTAATTCTTTTGAAAACATACTATATACTGTATATGTATTTTACATTTTTCTCAGTTCCATCTCAAACATAACATCTAGCTGTAGCACCTTATTTTTTTCTGAAGTGCCCTGAAGAACACAGGGTACCCTATTAGTACCATCCGGAGTTTAAAGTTACAGTAAAAATACAACAAACAATACTGTGTACAATAAAAAGAATACTAAGGAGAACAAAACTAATCAAAAGGAGAAGCATCCACTCCACATAAACTCAAAATATAGGCCTATGGAATATGACTTATACTGCAGTTTATTTAAAAATAGGTAAAGCTTATTAAAGGCTTAAAGAAAAGATCCTACCGGGGAGGGTCAGAGTTCATTAACTTCACATTTTGGTCCAGCGGCGACATTTAAAAATTGGCCACTCGATTTAAAATTTGATGTGTATTCAAAAGTAGAGCTGGCATCGATGCATGTGCAATGTTTTCAACCTCTGCGACAAAATACTTCTAATACTAAGTAAGTAAAAGCTTAACTGAACAGAGAACGCCGACAAACACGATGAAGAGAACTGCTTTCTCTTGGAAACAAGGATAATTGTGAATGGCACGAGTTCTGAGGACGTGAGGGAGAACGTAATGTAAAAGCAGTGTTTGATTGATCCTGTGTTATGATCATAAAAAGTGCCGTAAAAGTGAAATATGTCAAATGTGGAGTGAAAGATATTGGAGATATAAAAAAAACAAAAACATTCATCTTTCTTCCCTTCCGTGTTGCTCTATTTTTTTTAGTTTTCCCTCCCCAAATCAACAGTACACCTTGTTAATACAATCATGAAACGTTGAAATTGTCATCTACCGATTGCCTTTCTTCAAATTTAGACGACCCTGTAAATGTGTACTTGCACCGAAAATGCGAGTAAAAGCAAAGAAAGTAACAGAAACACTGTTATCTATACACAGTCGGTACTCTTAGCTGCCACAAGTAATGCCCTTTGGCATTTTCCATCCAACAAGATTGAAACAATTTGAGCCAAAACCACGAGGCCTAAAAGTGCTTTAAGATTATCTTTGGATGTCTCCAGAATACACCCAGCAAACATTTACTTTTTTCTACTTTCTCAATTCTTTATAAGGGCAAATATCATCTGGCACGTTTTAGAAACCCATTTGATGGAAGAGGAAAAAAAACAAAACAAACTAAAACATTTCTGATGGCCAATGCATCCGGCAGTTTACATGACGCTTACGAAAGTGCTTATTAGATCTGACGCAAGACATTCTTTGCCACTCGATCCTCAGGACAACATCTAGCTGTATTGTTACATTCACAAAATAACGCTGTGCTCATTTAGGACAGGCGGCCTGTGTCGGGACGAATTGAGGCGGTCCGCTCGCTGAGCGCTCACAGCGCGTTCAGGGCCTTTTCAGACCTCTTCACTGTTTTCACAGTTTAAGTTACAGCCTCGAGCTAATGTAGTTTTAAAGTCTTCATTAATCTCCTCATCAATCTGCACTGAGCAGCCCATCATCACAGCAAAGACAGGGTCCTCGTTCGGATTTTTCAGATATTTCTACACAATTGGTGGTAAACTCCACTAACAGGGTTGTGTTCTCAGCCCTGTCTGTGTGTTGGTTTGTTTTAAGAGCAGAACATAAAAAGTACAACAGATTTCCACCAAACTTGGTGGAGGGACGGGACATGGTCCACTAACAACTCATTAAATTTTAGCCCAGGATTTGCACGAAGGGGCAGATCTAGGAATTTATTATCTGAAATAAGGCATTTTTTTTTGGACTGATATTTACGAGTGAGTGCAAATCCACAAACAGAATTGGGGCAGATACCGGATTCCTTCTGGATCTTGAAGGAAAAAAAAATCAAGCACAGTTTGGAGACTGATATTTATATGGTCGTGCAATTTGGTGCAAAATCCTGATTAAGTGAATTTAATTGTGGTTTCATGAGGGGACAGCTGGGCCTTGATAAAGATAGTTACCACACTGTGCTATACGTCCATGACTTGGAAGGCGACACATCCGTTCACTTTAGGTAAGTTCAAATACAAGTGTTTCCTCTTTTGCTTTGTCAGAATGGGGCACTTAGTGTAGATTGACGAGGGGAAAAAGCTGATTTCAATGATCTTAGCAGGACTGATTACAACATTAACATTGTTGTAACGAAGAAAAAAAAAAGGGTATAGGTCTGAATGTACTGAATGTATGTCAGCTGTCATAATGCCAATGTAAGCCTTATGTAGATGGCCGTGGGTGCAGGGCCTCACAAGCTCCAGCCGATCATAGACTCCGAATCCGACCTGCTGCCGGGCTGCCGGGGGGGGAGGCTCAGATGAGGGAGATCCGTATGGGGATGTTCGGGGACTCGGTCCTCTGGGGCGACTGGTGGCTCACTAGGTGCTCCACCACCGTGTGTTTGGACATGTGCTTCATTAGGTAGGTCTCCTGCAAAGACGTGGAAACACAGGAAACGGTCACAAGGCGACATGAATCACATTTTGACGTTTGACCCTTTTTCTTTCCTCGACCATCAGCTCAAACACGTTTTATCTGCTGTGTAAAATGTGACAGAAACAAAACGCAGCACATTAGAAACACCACCATGTGTCGAGTCGGAGGTTTGAGATTTTAAAAACCGTTATTTTGATTCAGATTTATAGCCTGATGGGCTTTAGGACGGGGTTTCTCACACACACAGATATTAGCTCGCTGTGATAAAACTCCAAACAACACCAGATTGATCTCATTCCTCATTACGGTAAAGACGATGGCGGCTGTCTCTGCTTGTAGACGGCTACTTCACTTTATCTTGAAATACGGTGAGTGCAAGTAATTCTGGATTTCTTAAATTAACTGTCATGCTTGACGTAGGTCTTGAATTATATTTATTATGGTTTTGAAAAGTTTAATTTGGTCAAACCATTTTCCAAAGGAAAATGGGTAAAAGGAGATTAAACCCGAATCCTTACCACCCCTGGTATTTATTAAATGCCAAAATGAGAGTGGCAACATGTTCTCACTTTGTACAAAAATGAGAACATGTTGCGTGTTTAAGAATTACAAACAGGAAATGACTTTCAGACCAGAGTGTCATGGAAAGGCCATGGAGATAAGCGATCAGTCGGGGGTTTACTCACTGAGGTGTATGCCCGGCCACACATGCTACAGCAGTAGGCCTTAGCGTTTTTGATGGCGTGCGCTGACAAGTGGATCTGCAATGAAGCGGAGTCGGAGTAGGCACGGTAGCAGTTGGGACATTTGTACGGCTTGTCTTTATTGTGCTGCCTCTGGTGAGACTGTCGGGGGGGGGGGGGGGGGGGGGAGAAAAAGAAAACACAGGCGAAAAGGTGTGAGAGCAGGAATTTAAATTTGACCTCATTTAGTTTTAGTTTACTGCAAAGTTTTAACTGGGTAGTTGGGTAATAGCAAGAGGAAGATGTGGGATGATGTACGGACCTGGAGGTTAGACAGCTGGGTAAAAGCCTTTTCACATCCGGGGTGAGCACATTTATAAGGCCGGTCGCCGGTGTGGATTCTGCAGCAGGAGACGCAGATGGAACAGAGTCAGATCAACACCAGTTTAGCATTTTACAGACTTAGATGACAGCGATATCAACAGTTGAACCACAGAAGTGCATCAAAACAAGGCCGAAGCAATTTCCCATTAGAGTTCACATCCAGAAACGTATTGGTGCATATTTGAGTCCAAACCACAGACTGTCTATAAAGATGGACGGCATGGCTCCATGTCTGGATCGCCCCCCAGTGGCCGCATGCAGTATAGGTCAAGAACCCTGCCTTCTCTGTGTTGTTGTATGGGACATGGACCAAACTAACACCTCAAATAAAAGTTTCTCATCAATGGTGTCTGTCATTTTAGGGAGTTCTTGTCACACTGTGGTTATGTTCTGCTATAAAACTGATTGAAACATCATTCATGATTGACAGCTGAGAATGAATCATGATCGGTCGAGCGTGTGTATCCATCCGTTGGACCTTGATACCAGGTTCAGATTCCAAATGCACAAGATGGCGGCGTTCATATCAGTGAAGACACATCCACATGACTTTTCAAAATGCTGTACACATCTGTTTAAGTCTTGAATCTCTCCCCCCCACCCCCCAGTGTTCACAGCTGGACAGACCTGGTGTGCTGCTGCAGGTGGGACAGCTGACGGAAGGAGTTCTCGCAGTAGGAGCAGTGGTAGGGTTTGATCCCCAGGTGGATGCGCAGGTGCTGCGACAGGTAGGAGGCGTTGGCGAACGTCTTGGTGCAGTGGGGACACTTGTGTGGTTTGGCCTCCGTGTGAGACTTGGAGTGAATCTGCATCTCGGACTTGGACAGGAAGGTGAGTGGGCACACTTTGCATCTTTGGGAGACAGAAGAAGGGGGAAAAATGCAGAAACGGGATCAGACCAGGCTGCTTCAGTCAATTCGGGTGAGGACGTTATTTCTTTTTGATTAAAGTGATGATGTCATTGTCCGAATTAAAACCTTAAAACAACCACTCTATGTAAAATCATTAAAGTATTAAGCATTGCTATCTCCATTCAACAAACAGTTCTTATTTTGAGACAAATCATGAAAAAATATGATCAAACTTTAGTCATAATCAATTCTATTATTCACTCTGGTAGAACTGGTAGAAGTCCTGACCAAACTCAAAGTGGAGTTTCATTCTAATGAAGTAGGGAACTGTTTAGGATCTAGTTCGGTCTAAAGGTATCTTCTGTAGCTCTGATCCTGGTGTTAACATCCATCCTATGAGATCCGATCACAAGTGGTCAGCTCCAAGTCAGTCCGATCACCCCTGACATTTAAATGCTTCCTGAAAGAATCCCCTGATTCTCACTTCCCCTGCTCTACATGCAAACGATCACAGACGTCATTTGTCAGTCTACTTTGAGTCATAATGTTTGGGTCTGTGTGTCGATGTTGTGCGGTGGCCACAAACAATTCAATGTATGGACCCTGAGAAGCATTAACATACGTGCGATTCATTTTGAAACTTTGGAGGGGGAAGAGGTCCTTCATATGTGGCTCAGGACTTTTGCGGTCACACAGCGAAAAACAATGTGGCCACATGCATCACAGACCAACCCCCAAATGTGATTTGAGTTAACAGATCTCAGACTCCATTCATGATGCAGTTGTTCAGAACTGCGTTTTTAGTGCTGACCACTTGTGATCGGATCACTCAGGTCAGATGTTATTACCTGGTCTATGTAACCTCTGTCAACCTCACAAAATAAGTAAAATTCTTACAAGCTCAGTTTTTGCCATTAGGTTTTACTCTGGAAGGTAAAAACTGAGAATTGATTAAGTTTGGCAGCTGGAGGTTTGATGATTTAGATAATGATCTGAAACCTCCTGAAAAATGAATGAGGTCTCACTTATGACGAGCGCAACTAAATTATATTAAATCTACTTAACAGCTAAATTGTCTCCGCCAAATAGGTATTGATCCTCCGCAGACCTCGGTTAAATCAATCGTTTGACTTTGCAATGAGAGTAAACGTCTTTCCCTCTGTGATGCAGTCACTTCTGAAACAATGTGTTCCGTGTCCCACCTGTAGATTTTGCCCTCTTTGGGTGCAATTGTGACACAGCCTTGGTCAGCTAGGATGGGGTAGGGCACCACCAGCAGAGGACCCGATTGGTTTTCAGCTTTGATCTTCTTCCGTCCCCGGGGGGCCTTGGGTGGGGGGCCCAACAGTCCTGCCAGGCCGCCGACCTTCATGTGGTCCATGCCCGGACCACTGGCCAGCCCAGAGATGATGTTCAGAGAGGGGGCGCCACCGAGGCGGTTCTGGCTGCTGGAGGTCGGGGTCGTGGGGGTCAGGGCCTCGGACATGATGTGGCTGTCCGGTCGGGATGAGGGAGCCAGCGCTGTGGAGGTGGGAAACACGTTTATTCTACTGTCACAACACATGGATTCTGAATATGATTGTAATGTAATGGCAAAAACTCACAAAATTAGGATAATAAAGAAGAAAAATGTTGCAGATGTGACAAACCTCCAAAAAGTCATGTGACTCTTTACTGATATTTAGGATAATGTGGTGCTGATTAACATTTTCAGTATTTGTGATCAAAATAACATTCACTGAATCTTAGATGTTGTTTATCCCTTTAAATGGCCCATACTCCTCGTACAAGCCTGAAAATCAAAAACTCTTTCTGTCAGTATTATTCTTATTATACTATACGTCTCTGCTTGAAGCCTTGGGACAAATTTGACTAAAGATCTTGATGTTTAATGTTTGAAATTCACTTTGTGTGTGTGAGTGTATCACAGTCTGAATCAGTTTGTGTCAACAGGGCGCAGAGGGCGACTGACCTGAGCGATGGTTCATGCGGCCAGTTTGCTCGCCAAGCTGTCTCAGGTGCCAGTCTTCCCACAATCCTTTAGCCTTCACCGCTGACTTGTCGTCCATTAATCCATCTGGAAGGTGTCAGGTGATAGCATTTTAATGGGTGATCCGTTATTTGTGTTTTTTGAAGTAGACAGACCTCGTACTGCACCATGTGATCCACGGAGACCCTCAAACAACTCAGGGCCCATTTCACATTTTTCTGCTACCTGAGCCAATATGGCAGCTGTGTTTTCGATTTTCAACCTAATCACCTCACATATACATTTGTTGTTTCACAAAACTCCTCTGTTTCACTGAATAAAGTATGCCGAACCACCCAGTGCTGTGCTGTTAAATGTTGTGTTGATAAGAACAGCCATGCAGTCACCTCTCTAGATAAAAGACAGACTCAAATTAGCAGTTTCCTCATTTAAAAACAGATGTTTTCTGCTCAACGAATAGAAGAAAGAAACCACAAGACTAAAAATCTGCACACGATTTTAACTTTTGATGCTTGACAGCTTTTCACACTGCATGCCAGTGACACATTTGGGTCTACATTTAAAAAAAATGTACTGGGGTTCAGAATCCAGGCCTACCCTGTCCCGAGCTGGAGGCGGGGCGAGCATGCAGAGCGATGTCCGGCTGTCCAGAGCCCTGTCCCTGCGGGTGGTGGCCCGACAACTGCTGCTGCTTTTGCAATGACATACCGTGCTGGTTGCCCCCGTCCTGGGTCGAGGTGGGCAACAGCAGGGTCTGCTGGGACGGGCTGGAGGTAGGCGGCAGGTGCAAGGGTCGGATCTTCTCGGCCATCAGCTGCTCCTTAATCTTGTTAATGAGCACCAGGTTATCCAGCTGAAAGGGTCAACGTCATGCTCAACAGACAACAGCCACCGTGTGTGAATGTCATTCATGCCCCCCAAAAAGGGAGAACCCCCCCCCACATCCCAGGAGAGAAACACGCCGAGCAGCACACATTACAAGCCACGTCGTTTTGTTTTTCCTTTTTCCTCTGCGAGAAGGAACTGTGGCTGATTCTCTGTCTCAGAGTCAGTCTCTGTGACGCACTGGAGCCGATTGGCCGAAGAGACATTCACACATGGAAACACTTGGCAATGAAAGGCAGAAAGGTCCCAATTAACTACATGTTACATGTGGACTCACCTGGCCTGGCATGGAGGGCGGGGGCGGCCAGAAATACGGGTTGTTAAATCGTGGCTCTGCCATCCTGCAACATAGAAACATTTACTTTAGTCACATTCAAAAGTTATATTTAAGGAGGTGTTGTGTCGGAATAAATATGTGGGTCTGGGTCAGAGATGAGATTATGATGCCAAATGCTTGTTTTTTAATATTGCGAAGTGTTTGCATAGAGACAGAGTAATGTGTGTTAATGTGACAGAGTGCAGCTGTAAAAATGAACAAACAAGGGTTCATGTTTACTAGAAAAACAAAGCATTTCTCTTCAGCTCCAGTGTGAAATACAATCTACATCTTCAAACCATGAACAATTTAACTTTCCTACTGGGACCAGTCTTTGCTCAGGAACTCTTCGTTTCTGCACGTATCAGATCGCTGCACATTGATAAATGTTGTGTTTCACAAGATGAAACTGGCAGCTCCATAAAAGTTACTAATGATTTCCAAAGGACTCGCATAATTACACATTTGTCCCTTTTCAATTTCCTTTTGGACAAATACCAAGGTTATTTTTATGACGCGTCAGTACAAAGGTTGGCTTCATCGACAAAAAATACTTTATCAACAGCAAGTGTGTGCATGTGTGAAGTCACATATCAGTAGATAATTTGTAGCTTTGGCTTTTAAAACCTTAAATAAATCAAATAGTTTTGACATAAAAATACATTTAAATTAGGACAAACTCATATTTAAGACAATGTTATCACTCTGAAGCAGGTATTAGAAGATTTCAAAAACTGTGGTTTGAGTTTCACACAGCAGATGAGCAAAAATACAGTAAGATGACCATGAAGTAAAAGATTTATTTTACAGCAGAATGCATTCAAGACATAGAAAATGAATAAAGTAGAAACTAATAATAGTTTGTCAAAAGATAAAATCTCACTGCTCATTTTAACAGTGCAAGAATAATACGGTGTTTCAAAGTAAAAACTTTCACCAGATCAAACTAATACATGTCGAAACGTTTAATTAAAAACTAATAAGTTTGTCATTAGATATAAATTACATAGCTCATTTTCAATAGTGCAAGAATAATAATCCAATCAGTCAATTAGGAGCTGTCACCTTTAAATGAACACAGATTAAATTATTAAATGTCAATCAAATAATTCAAAATCTAACAACGGTTTTTCATTAGATAAGAGCACAGCTCATTTTAGACAGTGTAAGAATAATAACCCAGTATGTAAATGGGGCCCTCGGTGTAAACTGTCACCTTTTAAATGAACACAGGTCAAACTAATGTAACAAAAAAAATGAATGTCACCGAGAAATATTTCCCCTGTGTTCAAAATAGAGAGAAGTGTGGCGGAGCTGCATCTCCTCAGTGTGTGTGATCCTTTTGTCTGGGGCTGAATTTGAGGGAATAAGTGCAAGTCGCTGGAAAGGGGCAGAAACAGCAGAAAGTTTCCACCGTGGACTGGTCGGACTGGTCTGTGTCTGGGCTGCACCTCTGGACGCGGACTGATGGAGGACCGCGCGGCCGGAGCCCCCCCCACCGGTGCGTCTCAGACATTCTCAGACAGTTTGCTTAAAAACATTTCCAGACAAAAGGGGAAACAAAAATGGCAGCCTTATTTTTATAAGGCGGGACGCCATATTCTGCAGACCCCCCTCACAAAATATTTCCGAAGGAGCGAGCGTCGGCGAGGGGAGGCTGGCGGGGAGGAGAGGCGGCCGAGGCGGACACAAAAGGTGTGTTTATCGCGTCGAAGCCACGAAGGATTGTTTACGGCGATATGCAGGTTTGAATAGCCCGGCCTCCCCGGCTCCTGAAAAAAAAAAACACCCTGACACTTCCTACAACAACCGTGCCCTGCACAGACAGCGGCTCGGACACGGACCAGATGCAGACACATCGATTTTCCCCCAAAAAACACACAAGCGTGTCGCTGCGTGGAGGTGAAGACGGCGCACACCGCCGCGCCTCGGCGCACGGACGCTGTGCCATCGTCTTCATATCGCACTTTTTTAAGGCTCTGCTTTTTTTTTTTTCACATCCTGCAACTTTTGAGCGAATCAAAGGACAGCGGCTGCGTTTTTTTGTGCACGATCGCACGCATCCGGCGAGCGTTCGGGGGGCTAATGTGAGAAATGCACGGCGGCGAAGAGGCGAGAGGAGCATGCACAAATACCTTGTGTCCCGGCTGCAGAGATATTGTGTTGCGAGCGCAGCTTTAATATAAAAGCTTGATGTTCTGTCTCTGCCTGCCTCCAGTCCCACCACCGCTTCCGGGTCGCTTTGTTCACTTCTGGGTGCTGCTGTGTTTCCAGGCTCGATGCACACATGCACACACACACATGCACACACACACACACACGCGGAAATATTCAGCTAATGTCGCTTTGGGTTTTTTCTCTTTTTTTGCACGATTGACCTAGTTTGTTCACGTGTAACGGAGCCCCGTGCGTTCCTGGTGAATGTAGCAGGGCTTCTCTCCGCCGCGTGTTGGGTGGATGTCTGCACATCCGACTCCGGAGCCTGAAATAGCACACACCACAATACTCCAAAATACCAGCATTTACAAAGACATGAAGCCCACTGCTGCCCTCGTAACGTCTCTGTAGTGAATGGGGCATGGCAGCTTCATTTATAAAGCTCCTTTCATAACCGGGGGATTCGAGGTGATGTACAGGGACATTCAGAACTACGTGAAATAAAAAAAAAAAATCATGCACAATAAAAAGAGTAGAAGGAATTGGTAAAAGGATGAAAGGGAATAAATTTATAATATAAAATGTGATTTCTTTTTTGATTTTGCATTTTTTTGCTCTAAAGGGATATATCGTTAAAGTATGCATGGAGAAATATAGTTTTTTGTATTTGTTTTAGGAAATATGTACATGATAATTGCATCATTACATTCCAATGAGAGTGTTTAAAGGTCCAGTGGGTTAGATTTAGGTGAAGGGCATCTATCGGCAGAAATATTTTTTCTTTAACCTAGAATGAGCCCTTTATATTTAAATACTAAATATTTACATCTGGAGCGGCAATGTTTTTTACAATAGCCCAGACTGGACAAACTAAACACTTTTTGAGTGTTTATGATAACTGAAGGGTTTGTCACGTCTGAGAGGGGAGGATGAGGTGCAACATGCAACTTCACCACTAGATGTCACTCAATACTACACAGTGAACCTTTAAAGGTTCACACTGAACTGGTTCAGTGTGCTAAAGGATGCTTCTTCCTGTTTGAATGTTGCCCTAAAGGTTTCACTGGCAGACCTCTCCTCAGTGGTCTCACAGGGTTATATTGCACTTTCATGTCTGTTATGTATTAGAAGCAGCTCCACTCACAGATTCCAAAATAAGCTTTACAGTTCTTTAAAATTCAATCCTGTGGCTGACAGTGTAAGGATTTAAGAACAGTGGTGATCTGGGCTGTTCTTTTACTTTTGGTTCAAACTCCTCCTTTGTCTTAGATGAGTTGTAAGTGCCTGATTGTCTCTTTAGAAAGTCCTTAAAAAAGAAATACTATAATAGAGAACAAAACCGTGACTGTTCAATGAACTAAATGTAAAAACAAACTGTCACCAAGAAAACCATGGTCAGGTTGCTGAGAGTGCTCCAAGTAATGTTGTAATTTGAAATTGATACTTTACTATCTCATCCTCAATGTAATGCTCAGTATGAGAAATTTTTAAATATGGAGGTGAAAGCACAGAAGGAAAACAAGCAGCTAAAAGTGACGAACCAAAAGTCCTATCTAAACCATTGGAAGTTCTGCTATCTTTTGCAGGTTTACCTCTATTTAACAAAAGGCACAGCATACAAAGTTAATTACAACAATAAATGAATAATAAATAATAATAAATTCAGTATTATCAATAAATTCAAAACAGTATATTCTGTAAACGGGAAAAAACAACCGTCACATGCTTCAGAGGAAGAGAACGCATAGACAGGGAGAATGATGCTCTACAGTAATTTAATTGTGTGTGTGTGAGTGTGTGTGAGTGTGTTTCCTGTTACAAGCACTGTTTCTCTGAAGTCTCCAAAGAACTGACTACAACAGGTTGTGACACACAAAATACACTGCAGTTGACTCAGCTTCGCAGGAATTCACAGAAATCTCTAACGTAAGAATGCCTCCGTCTTTCGTTCGATTTGGTCGCATCTTTCTCCACTGTTGTGATCACCGTACTCACTCTCGTCTAATGTTGTCTGTTTGACCTCCTTGCAGTTTACACTCTTTGGAGATGGACCTTGTCTTGGTAAGTTTATCCAGTTCAGTTGTTTAATTTGGATCTGCTGGAAGTTCTTTCCTTGCCTGTCTCTAAGTCGATTTTGGATCATCGTCAGTGTTCATTAGAGGAACGGCTGTCACATTACTGCTGATGCTAAGAATATGTGATGCAGTGACTTATGTTCCATTATTACTATAGGAGGGCAGTGGAGGTCAGTAAGCATGTGACTGCGCGGGTAAATCTACAACCACCTGAGTTGAGGACTATTTGACAGATTTAAGCTGTATGTGCAATCTCACTGTTGTTGTGACTGGTAATGAAAATAGAGAAAATAGAATTTAAAAGGTAAGAGGAAAGATGATTTTACTGATGTAGATGTATTATTATTATTATTAGATAATTAGATGCCAATTAATGTCCACAGTGCAGTCGCTCACTGCCAATGGGAAGTTGCCTTTTGCCCTCTCTTCTCTAACTGGGGTACTAGTGTTCATATATGGTGTGGATTAAGGCGGGTGATAAGTATAACCTGGGAACTCAATAGAAATATCCTTCTTTAAAAAACAGAAACCCTGCTAGATATCCAAGGTGTATGGACATTTTGAAAAAAGCAAAATTTAGATAAATTTCAGTCCTTTAATATCGTCAAAGTGACATTTCCACAATCGTCCCTTAGATCCTCAAACCTCTTTTATTGTGTCTTTCAGGATTTTCTTCTGATACTTGTCATCCTCTCCGGTGGACAGAGTTCTGATGACAGTAATCTTTGTTATTCAAAGTGCCCAGCTGGTAAGCTATGACCTGACCTGATGTATATGCATTGATTTTGTGTTGTACATTTATAGTAAAATGATCGTGTTCACATATTCCCTTTTTCGCGGGTCTCCACCAGGGTATTCTAAAAAAAAAGACTGCGACAATCGAACTGGGTATTATGAATGTCAAGAATGTGTAAAAGGGACGTACACAGCGAGAGAAAACACTGTTAAGAAGTGCATACGGTGTGGATCCTGTCGAGGTAAGTATCTCACTCGGGTGGACTGATAGAAACACATGCTGAGTAGCTTGTGCGATATTGTGCACTCTCATAACTTCACCCACATATTGGTTATGTTTGTTTTTGTTTTTATCGTTAGTTATTTAAGTGAAAATATGATGAGACACATGTTGCAGGTAACTTTTGATGTCATTCTCATGAGGTTTGGAAAATTATAATAACCCCAAATGCAATTTAGGTAGTAGATTTGCACTCTGTTCAACTTTGGCCTCCTGCGGGCCAGGAGGATGGTTGCTTTATCTTGGAGAGAGACTGAAGTATCGTCTACACAATCTTGGATTAGAGAGATGGCAATGTATGTTACATTAGAAAAGCTAACCTATGTAATCAGGGGTAAAGCACAGGAATTTGAAGAGGTGTGGGCACCCTTAATGGACTTTCTCAGGCAACGGTAGATTATATCTATCTGTAGGGATATCAAGTGTTACATTTTTATTTTATTTTATTTATTATTGTTATTATTTTACGTAGGTATATATGTTTGTGTGCGTGTTTATCTTTATTTATTTTTTATTTATTTTTCTGTATGTATGTGTATGCAGTGAACTTCACCAGCATTTAATTGTGCAACTTGTGTGGTACGTGTCAATGTGTTTTGTAGGTTCTTATTGGAAATGAATAAAGAAACATTGTTCAAAAAAAAAAATAATTAGTAGATTTGCAGTAAAATCTTGTGATGTTTGAAGCGGTGTGAAAATGGAATGGAAAGCATATTTTCCAGCAGGAAATTCTGTAGGCAGCTTTTCACGACTGTGTGTTAACCCTGTGGATTGAGAAACACATGTGTTTAGATTTGTTGTTTTTTTTTCTCCCCAGGGGATGAGGTTATAATATGGCCCTGCAACTCAACCAGAAATGTGGAGTGTGGATGTAAAGAGGGATATTACTTGGAAGGCACTAAGTCAAATGGAGGATACTGCATTCAGTGTGACTGTCAATATTGTAAAGGTAAGGGCAGTCAAAAAGTGAGTGAAAGTGTTAGTGGGCATTCACGGCTGCAATATTCATTTATATACTGAGTCATTTTAATTTGACATAAACTCTGTGCCAAAGGAAGCTGTGATTTCTCATATTCTCTCTCATGTTCTAATTCAGGACCTGATGCAGATCGTAAGAAGTGCCAGCCATGTCAAAGGTGGGAGATCTAACTAAAGACGAGTAAAGAGAAATAATTTGATCCTGTCTTTTTAATCTCTCAGGGCGGTTTTAATACTGACACTTTGCAGCTCAGCATGTTTCTGCTCCGATCAAATTTCAGAAAGATGAATCTGTTTCTCAAAGTTTATGGACATAGAAAAAATCATCTCGTCTTGATCTAAACAAAGAAGTCATATCAGTCGCGGTATGATTGATGGTCAGGCTACATGTTGACTTTGTCGTGAAGGCGAGGAGATCTCTGATAAAGGCTCTGCAGCATCTGAACTGTGCTGAACACTGTGGATTGGATAGATAATCAAAACACAGTGAAGATCTGGTTCAAGATGTCCATATGAACACTGAGACAGTTTTTTATGTGACCTAGTCACTCCTTCAGTTCATACTGGCTATTTAAAGAACCCGTTGGTTTAAAGTCATGCAGGAAATGTATTTAGAAGTTTACCTGAAGCCAACGTGGGGCTGCGGTCGCCCAAGTCCGATAAATCAAATATAACTATTTTTCAAAGTTGCATTTAATAAATCAACGTCAAAGAATCTAGACGGTGAGATAGGAATTCAAAAAGACGGTAACCTAAACCCAGACGACTGAACCCTCGTATTAGCTTCTACAAGAAACTCCTTTGCAATATATTTCTACATACAAAAAAAGAACATTAGAAATGCATTTTCTCGTATGAACTAGAATCATCATTATAACAAGCGCCAAGTGTTTCAGTGTTCACAACAATGTGACATTTAAACAGTTTCAACGTTTCCTTTTAAATTTATGGACGCTCCTTTTTTCAGGGCATGTGCAGAAACTCCAGTTTCATCTCCACCTACAACTACACCAAGAAACTCCACTAGGAGGGTAACGGAGAATCCGAAGATAGTTCCCAGTTAGTATAATACATATACTGTTCTTAAACAAAAGGGGCACTTTCACGATGGTTGTGGGTTTATTTTAATTCAATGCTCAAAAACATTAAGGGAACGCCTTAATCCAACCCATCAGATCCTGATGAACGAGTTCTTCAAGGTGGAAATCTCTACTGATGTACATTGTATAGTGTGTTGAGAACAAAATGACGTTACAACTGCCGGTGTATATTTGAGCCTCCTTTTGTGTGACTATTTGTAGATTCATGATTATGCTCATCATTGCAGAGCTAGAATTCTTGAACATGATGCCGATTGTGTCGTGTTACGAGTTGTGTGTCTTTCTTTGTGTCCCACAGAACAGGGGCTTATGCCTATGTGGCTGTTAGTCTTGGTTGAATTGGGGATATCTGTGCTCCTCTGTGGGCTCCTGCTGCTGCTGCTGCACCTCATCCGGAAAAAAAACAAAAAAACGGACATAGTCCTCTGCTGCAGAACCAACATAGGTATGGAGCCACATGCCGACGACGCCAAAACAGTTTTTTTATTTGGATACGCAAAGCATGATTTTGCTGGACATTTATAATACAATGAAAACCTAGAACAATGAATACAAACGGTCCTCTGAAGACAAATAAACATTTTTTAGATTCTGCATTTTTATTTGCACTTCCTGGTTACCGCCTTCTCGTCCACGATACAGTACCAAACTCGAATTTGAAATATAAGTGCTAAGAACTAAGATTTTACAGTGCAAATAAAGAGTCCTTTGTCAAACGTGAACAAATAAGATCAATTTCAATCATTATTTGAAGTCTTGCAATAAGTTAGTTTTATGTATGTATTTGTCCAAAAACAGAACAGAGTACTTCTTCCACCTTAGACACTAAAATGAGTAGCTACATACAGCTAACTTCATATCAAATGTCAAGATTTGTGTACCTTCTTGACGTGTTTAAGCAGGAAGCTTGCTGATTATATCTGCTTTTTTTTTTTCCTACACAGAGCAAGGCGGCTATCAAGGCAGCAGCTCGACCACACTGGTTTGTATTTAGTTTCATGCGCTTCTTTTGAGATAAAGATCTAGCCTAGCATCAGAACTGCAGTGGGCAGTCAGTAAAGTTCAAGAGAGCAAAGGTTTCCTGTTGATCACATTCAGTTGGATCTCTGTCAGGTGTTTGAAAAAAGGTTGGAAGATTTCACTCGACACTGTTTAACATGTGTCGAGTGAAAGAATTAGCTGCAACAAACACACTGATCTTCTTTTTCCCTTTTGTCTTCTCAAGAGATTTAACATTTCGGAGGAATCCCCCATGATGGATCTCAGTCACTGTCCAGCCCCGCCACGACACCCTGCAGCCCACACCCGGCCTCTGCTGCCAACTGTTGAGCAAGGAGGTCAGTTTCAGGGTTTGAATCTCAGCCACAATATCCCTGCCTCAGTTGGACACATTAGTTTGATGATGTTTCCCGGTAGAAGCCTGCGTTGGGTTATGATATAGGACAGACATAGATTAAGTGAGATAGGGCATATGGCCAGAATAGTCAACCAAGCAGACTATTTATTATCAATTGCATGACAGTGTTGCCACTATGACAATGTTAATGTAGTCAAAATATTATAAATGGAGCGGGAAAGCGAGCATAAGAGGCAGCTGAGAGGAGTTCTGATATGAAATCATCTCTCGACCACCAGAGCTGTTTTGGTACTGAGACGCGAAGTCAGCATTTTTCCAAATTGAAATCAGAAAAAATATCCTCAACTTAAAAAAGCAGAGTAGATGATGGATAAATCTGTTTTAGAGAATAATACACATGTGACCATGAAGTCCTCCCTTCTGCACAACAGAGATTTTGTTTCTCCTCTTTAAGTCCCGGAGTTGCTCTCAACACAAAATTAATTATATTTATACATGGATTAAAAGTGTTGTACGAGGTCATAATTGTATGAAAAGTTACTTGAGAGACTTGAAATCCTTCTTTAGATAATAAATAAAGCATACTTCACATTTACAGTTGGAACTTAGTTATTTTGTTCGACTTCGTTATAGTATGAAAAAAAGCTCTAAAATGCCCCTGATAAGGTGTTAAATCAGATTATGAAACTGGAATTTTGTCTTTAATGAAACTGACAAGAGCTTCTAGACAACTAGAAAGACCAGCGTCAACAATACAGTAGCATTATTTACTCTTTGAGTCAGCTGTACAGGATTTAGTGCTTTGCTTGAGGACAACTCGGTTTCTCCCTCAGTTTGCTTTTCACACATGCGCAACCCAGTGGGAGGATCTATGTTCACAACAGCATCAAATTCAGACTCTTATCATAAACTCTCTTGATATCTTCGCTGGTGTTTTTTTTTTTTCATGTTTGCGTCCGTCGCTTTTTAAAACTATCACAAGGGTTTTAACATTTCCGTTCTAACATCACATTCAGAGATCGATATCAACTTAATTCCCTTTGCACAGAGCTGAAGGCGGTGCCCCCACACTAGCTCGCTGTGAATCCAGCGGGGGGGATCCCCTGCTGTGCTCAAATCACATTTTCTCAACTTTCTGCAAACTTTAGCGGGCCAGGTGTAGAAAGTCTGCAGACAATCTGGAGAATCTCAATCTGAAGGTGCGGAGAATCTCATTGAAAACCAGTGATCCGATGCTGTGGTTCTTTCACACTCAACGCTGCAGCCTTTACATCTGTGCTCATTCGCCGCAGTGTTTATCACGGATCACCCATGTGTTCCAGACAGTTGAGGTGGAAACTGCAAAACAGCTCAGTCAGCAATTTGACATTGGAGGAAATGACAAATCAGATACTGAGTGGATGTCACCGTTAACTGAAGAGCTGAGCCTTCTCATGAAGCGTTGATCTTATCAGCTTCACACATGGCAGGTGTTTTTGAGATGACCCTGGGAAGAGCAGTGTCACATCTGGTGCTATTTGGACATGAGATACGTTCAATATTAACAAACTTTGAATAAACAAAGTTTGTTGATCCCTGTGATAGTAGGAGCATTAGGGGCTGTTTTAGAGAATAATACACATGTGACCATGAAGTCCTCCCTTCTGCACAACAGAGATTTAGATTCTCCTCTTTAAGTCCCAGAGCTGCTCTCAACACAAAATGAATTATATTTATACATGGATTAAAAGTGTTGTACGAGGTCATAATTGTATGAAAGGTTACTTGTTTATCACTGATGGTGTTTTGGAGATGACCCAGGGAAGAGCAGTTCCACATCTGGTGCTATTTGGACATGAGATACGTTCAATATTGACAAACTTTGAATAAACAAACGACTAGTCATGGGTCTCGGTTGAAAGAACAGGTTTAATGCAATGTGATCCCTGTGATAGTAGGAGCATTAGGGGCTGTAACCCCCAAACTGGGAGAGTGGCTCCAGCAGATTTCAAGTCTCTATACAGAAGAGTGCAGTCCTAGGACCAGCATAATCATGTGTATATATTTAAAGAGAAAGAAATACTGCCTTCACTCAAGTTTTATGAAAGAACTTTAGTACAACTGGAGTTCCCTTTAGTAATGACATCAGGTTGTTTGTGGTTGTGCTGAAAACCCCTTGTGGCTGCAGTGCTGTTAGCAGCGTGGTGAGTGTGGCATAACGTAATACCTGTGACGGTCCTGTTCACCGTGTCCTTTATCATTATGTTGCTGTATTGGCTTGTCTGGCAGATCGGTGTTTAATATCTTTTTTAGGCAGGAGGAAGATTTTCCATGCACCACATAAGTTAAAAATCTTGCATCTTTCCAGTATAGGTAACAGTACAGCAGTGGTTTCCCCCCTGTGTGAGTGAGTGTTATTTTACTTGCCCTAATAAATTTCCACTAAAAATCTACACAGCACCATACTGGTATTCTTCTTCACCTCCCATAATGTGATTAATCTCCCACACAGGGCCCAAAACAAAAATAGGTCAATCCACAATCTAAAACAAGGAACACGTCCCTCATATATAGTTTCATGTTTGAAAAAGGCTCAGTAAGTTCCTTTAACAGCTCGCCACTGTAGGCTGAGACATGGTCTTCTCAAATGTCTCCGTATAGTTTCTGGATCTGGAAAAACTAAGAACATAACATTGTGCAGGAAGTGGTTAATTCACAATAAGGGGAAACTTATGACATTCCTTTAAGCAACAACACGTTTGATCTGATTGTGATGAAGCACTAGAAACTCTTTCAGTTGACCTTATCCCTCAGCTGAGTTTTTGTGAGTGTGTTTGATTCTCTCCTTCCAGCTGCCAGGCAAGATGCGCAGTCAGTGCACTGGCCGGCCATCGTCCTCTATGCCATCATCAAGGAGGTGCCCCTGCGTAGGTGGAAGGAGTTCTTGCGTCTCCTCTTGGTGGCTGATCAGCAGCTGGAGCGTGTCGAGCTGGAGGCTGGTTTGGGCTCCATGGAGAAGCAGTACCAGATGCTGAAGCTGTGGAGTCAGCGCTCCTCCGCGAGCCTGAGTGACGTCTTCTCGGCCTTGCACCACATGGATTTATCCGGCTGTGCCCAGCTGCTGCAGGAAAACCTGGAGAAGATGCAGGTGGACTTCCCAACCAAAGTATGAACTACCAAAAGAAGAGACAACAGCTTCTCTCAGCTTCTCGAGTGGCGCCTCTGAAAAGTCAGCGGTGGAGGGCTGTGGTTCTGAAGTGCGCCGCTAAAATGTAATCATGTGAAACTCTGATTGTGTGTGTACATGAGAGATAAGCAGGGTGAGGTGAAAATGAGGAAAAAGAAAAAACAAGTTACAATTTTACTTTATGAAATTGGTGCTCATCTTTTTTTCTGGCGTACAACCAGTCAAAGTTAGGACTCCTGTTCACTCTGATCTTCTGTGTGAACTTGTCAGTGTGCATATGTGATATTTTGTCTGCGGATCACTTCCCCACTTCGCATGTCACCTTCCTGACATTAGACATGAAAGAAACTTTGGCTATTGATTCCTGTTGTACGCCCTCACAAGGGAAGAAGACTGAAAAACCCGTAGATCATCAGATTATCAGTTTCCAGCACATTAAAGGTGACCAGGCTGGGTTTTTCCTCAGCACACATGCTTTTGTTGAGTTATGTCTCGCTTTGAGATGTTTTTATGTTCAGTTCAGTAACCGACGGCTAAGAAGTTTGAATTTCCAGTTTATTACTGAATGTTTTAATATTAATCTGTTTTATTTTTTTGTCTTTGGGGTTTATGTCTGTGTATATTTAATAAATATTATGTTTCATTTTATATGTATTTTTTGTTTGACCAAATCCAAGGTGTTTAGGATTTGTATTCTCATTGGAATCACCGATGGAACAAGTGTATGGTAATATGGTAACTGTGAGAGCCAAGCGTCATCCTATGGAGGCTTGTGTCATCAATACATCTGTCGACCACAAGGTGGGAGTGTTGGCTGAGTGTTTGAACAGCAGCTGCTGGAGTATGGAGCAAAGAATCCAAACAAAGAAAGTAAAGGAAAGAAAGCAAGAGGGAAGGGAAGATGTTGGCAGGGTGAGAAGTTTTTTAATCCGGAGTACGATTAGAATAACTCATGAATTGCAAATTCTGCTTCAGCACAGAGAACAGCTGTCCAATATGTCACAGACATCAACAACAACTGCCATTCTGAGAGCATGTTTATTTGTGTATTTTTTTGAATTTTCAATCAACATAAAACCTGTTGATATGCAGTTAAGTAACTAGGATGACGGCAGTCGTTTTTACAACTGTACCTGAATGCAGCATTCAGGTAGACTTTTTGTCAGTCCTAGTCGGTTCATTTTTGGTCTCATACGTTTTTGTACAATATATTAATACAAAAAAATGTAATCTACTATTATATGTTGAATTAATCAACTTGGCTTACTACAATTGGCTATATTGTGTTTACAAAGTATTGTTGTTGAGTTGCCATTTTTTTTTTTGCTACCGACCACTGTATAATTATAATAATGTTATATACTACTGATACTAGTATTATTACTATTACTACTTCTACTACTACTACAATTAATGATAATTGTAACTATAATGATAACAATAAGAATATACCTGATTGTACTGTATATAGGCTTATGTATTGAATGTAATAGAGTTGTGGAATCTTAAATGTTCATTCAGCAGCTGAAAACATTTGAATATTATTTAAATCAAACACTGTTGGAGAAGTTAGATTTCTTTCATGTTCCGTGCAGTTAACAATACTAACATCCATCAAAAATAATCCTAATCAAAGTGATTATATGGATTAGAAAAGTTTATTTGCCACATTATGCTTCTGTGGAGAAAGTAATGGACGCTGTTCCGCTGTTATGTTGATAACCTTTATCTTTCACCCGCCGCCTTCAGCTCAGTGCAGAGGAATGACGATGTTATCGATCTTTGTATTTGATGTTAGAACGGAAACGTTTAAACCTCGTGATAGTAACTAAGGACCAGGGTTAGTGGTTGCCATTGACAACCGGACCCGTGCTCTCTCGACAACAACAGCTCGCGCGCACGGTCTCCAGAGAAGCCGGAAGCCGGAGGGAGTTCACTCATGTGAGGATCATTTATCTGTTTTAATATATTTTTCACAAGTAACAGACTCAAACTAACAAAGTAAACTCCTGTGTAGTATTTGTGGAAGACAGTGTGTGACGAATGAGCGGACGGACACACACACACCGCGTTGTCCCGGCCACTTTGACCGACAGATATTGAGTTACAGAAGCGGAACCAGACACTCTGAGAAGTGATCCAAATGTCTGAATTTGCGAAGTTGTGTTGGATCTGCTGTTGACCACAAAGGCCACATGAGCAGGTAGGTGGACTACGGGTCAAAACTCCTCCACGCGGGCAGGAGGGGCTATACACAAAATATTTGTTTGATTTCTACCAATTTATTTTGGCCATTTACAGTAGCCTATATTTATGGTCAGTCTAAGAGTAGTGGACTATTTTTCCCTTTAATAATCTCCTTAAATTTGTACATGCAATACAATAAATACACCACTATAAAATAAAATATATTTTACTGTAAACCTATATTCCATACAGAGCATATATAGTACCAGTACTGCTGGGTACATCTGAACATAGTTATTAGCAGGCAGGTTGGATTGATGGATTAATTCCCTCCCTGTCTTCTGTCTCTTCATGTTATCCCACACCGTCTGCATGATGCTGTGATCAGGGTCTGTGGGGGTCACATCAACTGTTGCACGACTCCTCTTTCTTCTTGTGACTGAGGATATTTCTTTATGACTCTAGCTATATTTGTTCAGGGTCACTGTGCAGCAGGGAACATTTGGGATTGATCAGACACCACCCTGCTGGTATACCATGATCGATTATGAACATTTGCACATTGCTGCTTTATATATATACTTTTTTTTAAAGGTTAATATATTATTTAGCTTGCTTTTGATCAGCTCTCTTACAGTAGGGCAACACTGATGGAGTTTGCATTTTATCACCATGGACTTTTTCACCATGACCTGTTTTTCATGGTGGGAAAAGCACATGTGTAGTAAAATCAATGATCGCTGAACTTCCTCAAGCTGCTTGAGTTTCAGGGTCCTGGTATTGTGTGTGTTGTCACACTGTCACGACTTACAGAGCAATTATTAATATTATTTCAGTTCGGAGAGCCTTCAGTTGAAAAGTGTACCATAAGAGAACAAAGTAATGTGATATGAAGGAGAGTCCATTAGGCGCTACCCCCCCCCCCCCCCCCCCTTCTAACTTTGTCATCAAAGTTGGAAGGGGGGGTGAGGCTTTGCACATTATATGAACCCCCCTCCCGTCCTCTAGACACGAGTATCAGTTGATGGGATCCAGACGGTGCTGACGATCTGAATGAGATGAGCGAACAGTGCAGACTAGATGATAAGGGAGGAGGACAGAAACCTTACAGTAAGAGAGGAGAGCAGATACAAATTTTGGCATAACGACATGATTGGCTGATTGAGATCACAGTAGAAATCTGATTGGATAACTGCAAACACCCAATAGTCAGCTGATTAGAAGGTGTTGCAGAGTGAGAGAGAATTGTGAATTAATGAGAAATAGAGATAGTCTCATGTTCGGTCTTAAGCTTCATCAGTAACACACTGTAAAAAATGTCTGCTGTGAAAAATTCATGTCTTGCTTTAAACATCATGGTTACACTTATGTTGTCTTCACTGTGACCAGGTGAAGAGAGAGAAGCAAATCGAGAGGAGCGTGCTGCCTGATTATGACGGCTGTTGTTCGACCCGGAGTCAACGTGTCAGGGCTCTGTGCGGATGGAAACAAGTTCCTTGAAGCTGGAGAGCTGGGGAGGGCTACCTCTCTCTACATGTCTGCCTTCAGGACCCACGCTGCCTCCACCATGTCCCATGTGCGGAAACTGGAGGAGCCCTGTCTGGCTGGAGTGATCTATACCCTGGAAAGTTGGCTTGATGGTCAGGGTGAACACCTGCCTGCCGAGGGTCTAAATAAAGGCTTGGCCGCAGTTTTTCTGTCCACACTGTGCCCCAACAATCTGTCTGCCACCATTTTCAAAATGGAGTCTCTCCTCCAGAATGGCCAGCAAGGCTGCTTGCAAATTGTTGCCCGCTGCACTGCTCTGCTCGAAGGGAAGAGAAACCCTCACCCAGATGGACCGACTCGAATGCTGCTGGAGATAACTCGAGCTCTGGCCTGCTTGTTGGCAGAGCCTCACAGTATCAAGGGGATTAAGCTTTACCTTAAAGCTTACCAGAGAAACAAATCTGAAATTGTCATGCTGGTGAAATCTAGACAGGCTCAGCATCTATCAAAAATAGTCAAGGCCTTTACCATCCAAATACTGCAATTGCATCCTTCTCTGTTGTCTGTTAACAGCGAGGTGGCCGTAACGTCAAAACAGGATGATAAGCTGAGTGCAGAGGCTTCTTCTGTAATCATTGAGTTTATGTTGGCTATCTCACCTGTTAATAGCGAGGTGCAGGAACTTCAAGCAGCATATCTGTTTTTGACAGGCAGGTTTGGGGACAGTGCAGATGTCTACTCTGCTCTCCTGAAATGTGGTCACTGCCAGGAAATGTCAGTGAGTAGCGCAGACAAGCCTGTCCATGACAGTCTGGAAAGGAGAGCTCGGCTCTTAACCAGTCATGCAGCTGCCTGCTTCTCAGCAGGTGGACGGACTGCGGAGGCATGTGGGGATCTGGGGGAGGCGTTTGAGATTCATCCTGCCACTGCCCGAACTTATTTCCAAAAGCTCTTCCCAGATCACGGCACAGGGATGGCTGCTCGCAACCACCTCCGTCAGCAGGCAGAGAAGGGCCTGTGTGGTTACAGAGAGAGGGTCCTTGTCCGTCCAGACCTGCGGTCCACCGAAGGAGTTGAACTCCTGGACCCTGCCATCACGCAGTTACGAGCCCTGTGCCATTTACAGCCTGACGGGGGAGGCAGAGAGCTGCGGGTACGACTGGCCGACTGTCTTCTTTTCCGGGGGGAACACAAAGAGGCCCTCTCTATCTGTAGCCAGCTAGCAGCTGCCCAAGGTCAGCAGAGCTACCAAAACACAGTCCAGGTTCTTCGAGGGTATGCAAGACTGCTTTGCGATGACCACAAGGGGGCGTTAGAAGACTTCCAGGCTGTGATTGAACACAATGCCCCTCATCCTTCCAGCTGCGTGCGGGCACTGTGTGGCAGGGGGCTCCTGCGCATGATGGGGGGCTCAAACTATCTCACAGCTCTCGACTATGTGACGGCCAGTGGGCTTCAGCCTCAGGAAACAGCACTTACCGTTCGCTGCTTGGTGCCATGGAACTGCCGGGGACTGCTGTTCACTGTTTTAGTGGAGCAGGGACGAGTCATGCTGGAGGGGACTGGAGAGCACGGATGCAAGTCCAGATCCACTGAAGACTCCCAGCAACCTCAGCAGGACGATAAGGGCCCTTCAAAGAGAGACAACCAAAGATCAGGGTATATGATGTTTGTATTTTGGACTATAGGCCTTTTGGCATTCTCACAATTTCATTTACCTGTCTCACCTGCTAATACACTGTCATGGCATACTTGGGACTTGAATATAATGGAGATATATTAGATTTCTTGGTAACACCAGTGCTTACCCTACTATGACAAATCAAAATGTAAAAATGTCTGTCCAAGTGTGCTCGCATCCTATCCCACTTAAACAAATACAGCACCTTCCCCCCCTCCTTTTGTGTGTTAGGACTCCTGCTGGAGTCCAGTCCCTGGCGGCTCTGCTGATGGAGCTCCAGCCAGACGCTGATGGGCCTCAGATCCTGGCAGCTGATGCCTTGTACCAACTTGGCCGTGTGGAAGAAGCCTACCGGCTAATGCTCTCTGTTGGGCCCACCAGTCCTCGAGCACCCATTCTGGCTCGCCTCGCCCTGCTGCAACTGCACAGGGGCTTTCTTTATGACACCAATCAGGTTTGTATTGCAGGGCAGACTCCTAATCATAACCCAGGGAATTTTTCTGCACATCTTGATAAACTACAGAAACATGAGGAAGTACAGAGCGGTCCGGCACATGGGAGAAACATCAGAGTAGTCAAAATCAACTGTGGTATCACTCATATGGTCAGCCTCAAATCAATTGATTCAGTTTCACTATTTTCACTAATTCATTTAATGAACACAAACAATAAATAATTCTTACGGAATCAATTAATTTCTTACGTATCCAAGCGATTTTAAGGGTTTTAATAGCTGGTGTTGTCATGTATTGTATTTCAAAAATTCCCCAAATTTGAAGATGTAGTTGCTGGGCTGTTATCATTTTTGATATTTATTGTTATATTAAACTGTTTAGTCTCAATCTCACACAATCAGCTGACCTGAACAACATTGTTAATTATGTACATTACTCTGAAGGAATGCAATTACATCGGCTAGCTTAATATCTTTAATCCTTAGTTTAAAAGCTTTTGCAGGGATAGAGATAACATTTTCACATCTGTCCATTTGTACCGCAGCTGCTGAAAAAGCTCATTCAGTGCGGTGACACGAGCTGCTTGCGGCCCCTGTTGGCGGTGGCACAACGGAAGGACCGTGCGTTGCTACAGGGACACTGCCACTCCAACGCAAAACGCATCCTGACCAACGCGAGAGAGGAGGGTGCTGTCAGGGAAGCTGTGGCTTATCTGTCCATCGCCATCATGGCATCTGGTGATTACAATATGATTGATTAAATATTTATGATTCTAAATGGTCTCAATCTGATTGTTGACTTAATTAATTAGAAGGATGTAAGAATTGAATCTGGATTTGCTTCAGTTCAGCAGAGGTTCGTGAAAAAAAAATTGTCTGTGCTAGTTAAAACCAGCCAGACAACCTGTGTAGAAACGTATACATTTCAAGCTAGTCTAATATGTATCCTACCTGCTTCTCTTTGTATTTGGATATCTTTTATGGATACAATAATATCTTACATACCACGAAAACAATACATGTATTGCTTCTTAAGGTGGTGAGGCAGCAGACTCCTTGCTGGAAAGAGCGAGGTGCTATGCCGTGCTGGGTCAACGAAAGACGGCCATCTTTGATTTCAGTGCCATTCTGAAGGAGCACCCGAAACACGTCCAGGCCCTCTGTGGAAGAGGCTTCACCTATCTCATGCTGAATCAACATACGGTATTTTAAGCTGAACCACTTTGTAAATACTGCTTCATGTACCTGGAAGACTTTACTCCTACTTTTCATTTCTTTCCCAATCAACTTTACAGTAATAGGTGAACTTCAGTAGTCCTAAAGTATAGTTGTGAAAACTGCAGTAAACCGAGTAAATCAGGTTTACAGGATCTCAGGTTTCAGGATCTTGTTTTCTTCAGACAGATGTTGCTTTACACAAAATTTCTGGTGCCGATTTTTCTTTTCCATAGGAATGCACTCATGATATCCTGTCAGCACTTCAGATAAACACTGACATAGTCACCAAAGACATTCTGTCACTCAAGGACAAGGCACAGAAGCTGGTCTGTGATTGGCTGCATCAGTTCTGTCGGACCAGTCTGTCAGACATCCTGGTAACCAGTGCCGTCCCCTGCCACGACGAGCAGCTCAGAGAGGCTTTTACAATCAGCAGAGCTCTGATGAGGACTGACTGCAGAGAGCCCAGATGGCATCTCCTCTACGTGGACTTGCTCTTAGCCAAAGGTGAGACGGGAACTTAAAGTCACCGGAAATGGTGGGAGTTGAATGTACAAAAATAACTACCGAAGCTGGCACTCCTTGTTTACAGTAATCCTTACTCCTGCTGATGTGGTCCATCCGCCTCAGGTGACCTTAAGGCTGCAGGCGCTCATCTGTGCCAGGTGTTCGGCCAGGAGCCAAGAGACGCAGCGGCCCAGGGCAGGGTGGGTGTGGTGGAGGCCTGGCAACAGAGCTACCGCAGCGCAGCGTGCAGGCTCAGCAGACTGACGGAGAAAGACCCGTCCAGTCTGGACTTGCTGATGGCCCTGATCCCATTCAATCAGCGAAAGCACACGGCACAGGTAGGCCTCAGTGCTGGAGTCCTCGATGATCAGTTTTTTAAGAATGAGAATCAAAGGCAACAGGATTTGTTCTGAGATTATGAGAATCAAATGCAGCAAACTGGTTTTATCATTTAGCTTGAGAGACATTTCATCACAGAGGATAAATGTACCCACATGATCTTCTTTGAGATTGACAGAGAGGAAGATAAATTACTGTTTCAATTAAATAGATAAACATATTAAATAAAATAAAGCATTTAGGATCATAATATGTTCAATTCAAGTCACTAAGACTGTAACAAGTCTTCACGATTTTTGGGATTTAGACAGTTTTGTATGTACTGTCCAGTATATTTATACAGAGTGCACTCTCATACAGAGACAGAATGAATCGAGGACCCCCTTGAAAATGAGGTGATTTTTCTCCTGTTAGTAATTATGTGTGACGATGAAGAATTTCATGCTGTCTAATAGGTGGTGTTGTTTTTCAGTCCAATCCCACTGACAGAGCTGAGCTGTCTGTAAAACCTCTTATTTTACTTTACATTGCAAACTGCACAAAACAGCAATGGCATGATACGTATTTCATATGGTCAGCAAGTTCAGAGAAGAAACTGATGTATGGTGTTTCCATAACCTATGCATCATTTTACATCTTTCCCTCACATTGCTTCAGTGTATTTACTGTGTATTTGTTGACAGCATATTATTTTTTCTGCATAAATATCAAAACAGGCAGCCGCGCAGGAGGCCAGTGGTGTGTCATCAGGTGGCCAGTGGGATCAGGCCCTCACTCTTCTGACTGTAGCTGTGAAAGCAGTGGGTAACCACAGACTCCAGTATTTTCGCCAGCGGGCCGCCTGCCTCGCTCAGCTTGGCTTGAATGAACGAGCGATAGCTGACCTTGACATCGTTATCCAAAAACACGGTGGCTCCGACTCCGGCCGCTCCGATGACCAAGTCTTGGCGGAGGACCTGTGTCGGCGAGGGCGCTGCCTGGTGCTCTGTTCCAGAGAAGGAGCGGCCCTGAAGGATTTCACTCAGGCCCTGGAGCTCCACAGGGACCAGGCCATCCACTGTGTGGAGGCTGGTCTGGGGAGGCTGCGTCTGGCTGAGTGCTACCTGCGGGGGGCGCTGCAGCACTATGGCGAGCAGCAACTCAGCAAAGCCTGGACATTGATTGAATGTGGCCTCGCTATGGACAGTGAGAACCCAGAGCTCCGCAGACTGAGGGCAAAGGTCAAACGGGAAGTGGCCAGCCCCTGCAACGTCAACTAGCGTTCATAGTCAGAGAATCAGATAGGACACAGCAGCTCCAGCTGAGTTTATAAAACGAAAGTGCCTGAACCCGATGTCATACCGTCAAACTGATGAGAAATCATACGTGTTATAGGACATTCGCTGGTTCTTTAACGACACAGTGTTTTAATTAATATAATGTCCTCCAAGAATGAACTGCAGTTTTATTAATCAATGTCTTTATAATCACAGCATGACAGAACATTGATAAGATAGGAAACTGTGAATCATGGATTTTGTAGATTTCTTTTATTATCCCTTATTAAATGAACCACTGAACTTTGTTAATTCATACATTTGATCCTTGTAACATCACTAATTGAATACTTGTGGAAATGGAAAACAATACATGACGGTCATATTGATATTATGGCATCAAGAGAGTCACTCATCATGAAATAGATAGCCGGGTTTATTTCAAACCATCACACTCTGATAAATGATTTAAGAAAGTGCCTGACGTGCAGGATTTATCTAAAATCACAGAAGGCACAATTTTCTTTAATGATATTTAAGCATAATTTGAGTGTATATAAAAACAGGAAAACAGGAATGAATACTGGAATTTAGTTCATACCGCTGACGTTAAAGAATGATTTAAAACATTACTACTCCTTTAGGTGCACCTGAAGCAGACATTATAATTTGGAATATAGCTTTAAATGTGTACATAACCTGTGTCACAGGTTTGTAGAAAGTACTCTGGTGTTACACAGACACAGTGATGTATCGCGGTTCCATGTTTCCGAAGTAGGATTTTTCCCACTCGCTCATGAGGTCAAAATGCAGCGGGCGGTCACAGAAGGTGCAGGAAGCCGTGGCCGGGCTGTTGAGCCGGAGCCCCACCTCCTGCCAAACCTCCACCAGGGAATCTGTGAGCGGAACACACACGCACATTAATGTGAATCGGCAAAGAAATAACAACATGTATTTCACAGTTGTGCAAGTTACAGCTCTGGCTCTTTTACCTGCAACACACTAAGATTATGATGTGAGACGACAACATGAGGATATTGTAATTTTTATTGCATTGCCGTATTTGGTAACAGGTGGGTGCACCTGTTACCAGTATACGTATAAATAAGTATAAACATGAATCATACAGTCCCCAGTTCACTTGATTTAACATTAATTACAACAACTTATATGAGTCAGGATCCCCACACTCACCCACAAAGTACTCCATCATGGCGGGGTCGTGATGGGGAGACGGAGCTAAACGCAGCAGCTCCTCGCCACGAGGCACTGTGGGGTAGTTAATGGCCTGGACATAGATGTTGTGTCTCTCCAGCAGGATGTCGCACACCTTGGTGTTGAGCTCAGCGTTACCCACCTAGGAAACAGACCAACGATTTGTGACATTAACCATTAAGAAGATGTTTTGTATCTGCACAATCAGGTTACACATCTAGAAATTAAAGTCAGTACTGGGATATATACTAAATTAGTTTAATTTTAGACTCAGATATTTGTTTATCACTTGATATTAAAGTGATGCATTTTGAACAATGAAGTACATTTACCCATAAGCATCAAAATGATGCAATATAAAAGTGTTTTTTTTTATCTGTCACAAAGGAAAAATGAAGGCCTTCCTCATATCATTGATTGTGGCTTTGTATTTTTAGTGACAGTGAGTCAGCAGGAACAAAACCAGGACATACAAAATGCATCAACTTAATGAAATTGAATCATGTTTGATTACCTCCACAAAGGAGGTTATGTTTTCACCTCTGTCCGATTGTTTGATGATAGCATGATTACGCAAAAACTACTGGACAGATTTCCATAAAACTTGATGCAAGTCTGTGATATGGGTCATGGACGAACCCATTCAATTTAGGTGCGGATCCAGGATATTTTTTCACTTTCTTTAGCATTGCATGATAGGGTGTATGGGCAGACATGTTTAGGGAACTGATATTTATGAGTGTGTTTGCTTTGGTGCAGATCCAAATCTGGATCACGGGAATTTAGATGTGATTTCATAAGGGAACTGTTGGGTCTGGGTGGTTTGGTTATTTTCACCTGCACTTTTCCTACAGTAACATGGGAAAAGTGGAAAAGGCCTAAACAACAAAGCAACCACTTATAACTTTGTAGGTTGCCATAGATTTATTATACATCATAATCACGAGTTCACAGAGAGAGATGATACAGTAGTGAAGGCAGCAGCAGTGCTACGTCCTCCTACCTGTATGGGGATGATGTGGCTGGGGCAGTTGAGCACAGGCAGGCCGTTATCCAGGAGCAGCTGCCTCATGTGTTTGACGTTCCTCTGGTGGGCTCTGCGGAGCCCCTGGCCTTCAGGGCTCTTCAGCACCCGCACAGACTCCAGGGCTCCAGCCAGGACCATCGGGGGCAGAGCAGTGGTGAAGATGAAGCCTGCTGCGAAGGAGCGCACTGTGTCCACTAGGGCGGCGCTGCTGGCGATGTAGCCCCCCACACAGCCAATTGCCTTTCCTGGAATACAAACAGACCACAGGGGTTGACAGGAGGGAATCAATGAGAAGGGAGGAAGAGCAAATCACTGACCATCTTAGATTTCAGAGAGGAACAATTATACAGCTAATATTACATAATATTTAACTTTTTAATATAATGCATTGTTGTAGATAATACAACCAAATAATAAAATAATATGCACTGTGGAGTATATCATTAATATCATTTTGAATTTAGCACTTTTAGTTGTGACTAAACTAAACTTGGTGTATTGGTGTTTTGTTAATTTTAGTAGTGTTGAATCAGAGTGATATTTTATTAGTTTATTTATTTGATAGGGACAGGTGTAAGTGAGCCAGAGTTGAGTTAGCTGCATAAGCTAATTTTGCTTATACGTTGTCCCTGTAGCCAGTTCTTACAAGGCAACCCAAAATAAAATAAAACTGCCTTTGTTGTATAAATGCTAAACAAATATCTATGAAAAAAGTTCATGTGTGTTGTACAAACTAGCTTTACAACAAACCCTTGATCGAAACACTACATCCAATACAGTACAATACTGATGATGTAAAATAGGTAAAACAAAGAAAACAAAGAAGACTATTAGATAAAACACAAATATATTCTGTTATGAAAAAAAAAAGGACTTCAACACCACACAATTCTTTCTTCAGTATTTAAATGACTCGGCTGCTTACAATCACTTTTTGAAGTCCCAAAGAACAAATAACTTGGTGAATGATAAATAACTTTTTATTCTTGTTCACATTTTGCTTTATTTATTGCCGGGAGTGAACACTTGCCCACGTGCCTTGATAAAGTCTTTTGAGGTCATTCAGGGCTAGTTGAAACGTGACCTGTGGTTGACGGGGATAAACCTTCCAGTCGTCATAAAGGGACTCGCAGCACGGACTCTGTGATGATGGTTTTTATCAGTGTGGCCAGAGAGGGAGCAGAGCTGGCACCCAGCTGATAAAACCTCTCCTTCTTTGGATGAGAGCTCTCCTGGCCTCTTTCTAACCAGCAGGGGAGCGGCATCATGCTTGTTGAGTCCTAATGCTGCGGCCTGAGGACATTGTGCGAGGTTGTGAATGGGAGTATAGCCAAGAGGAGAGCCAATTAATCTCTGGCAGTTCGGGGCCGTTTGCCTTGCCCTTCTTGTTGCAGTGGCGAAAGGACATGGTGGTGGACGACTGATGTGATGTTATCGGTGAGGGAGTGTGCCTTTTAATGTCTTTAATAAAACAAACCAGTGGGGTTTCCCTCATCAAGTACTCACCCAAGGTCCCAGACACAATGTCGATCTTGTGCATGATGTTGTCCCTCTCCCCCACTCCAGCTCCGTGGAGTCCGTAGAGGCCCACGGCGTGAACCTCATCAACAAACGTCAGAGCTCCGTAGCGGTGAGCAACATCGCACAGCTCCTCCAGAGGACATATGGCACCTGAGAGCCCCAGAGAATGAAGTGGCTTAATTAGAAGTGTCAAGTGAAGGTGAACAGATGGAGATTTGGACGGTAAATGTCACCATGGTGTAGTGTCTACATACATATTTGTGTTTTATAGCAAGATGAGGATGTTTTTCTCTATGAGTCATTACTTTTTTCTATTAAAAGTCTTCTGGATATAGTCACAGCCATCCGCTCAGTCCACTTTTGCTTGTACGTAGCTGTACGAAGCTGTCACATGATGTAATATCAGATAGAGAGAAAAAGCTGAGAGTAACATTATTTCCTCCCATGGTAGCCAGTGATGGATGAGCAGATACTGCAAACTGAATAACTGTGGATCATAGAAACGGACGACCAACCAAAAGTTTTAGAACAGCCCAATTTTTCCAGTTTTTTGGAAAAAGTTTCATTAGGAAAAGCCCAGTGAAAAACATTAAATGAGGATAAGCAAAACTACTAAATAACTATAAGTTACAGTTTTCCTGCAGCAGTAATATCTGTCTGTCTGTACAATGGCAATGTGGAACATGTAACAATAAAATTAATAATAAGAATGCTTATGATTGTTATTAACACTATTACAATCCTATAAACCCGTCAATGATTCATAAAAAATACAATTAACAACTTTTTAGTTGACATTTCTTCTCTTTAACAGTTGTTTGAAAAAGGGCTTTTGATCCATACCTTTAGTATTTCCAGAAAACAAATACAAATCTTAAGATATAAAGAAAACAGAAATGATTCCATTCAAAGAAATCAAATCAAATTTTAATGACAGTTTATCAAATAACACTGACATTGCATGTTGAACTCCAAATTGTCATCATTTCGTTTTTGCAGGATATCAGGTTGATCTAAGTGATCGAACAGCTCACTTCCCTTACACATAAAAAACCTACTTAAACATTTTCAATAGATTCATCCACTATATATTGAACTAAATATTCAAAATATGTTAAATCTAAACAACCCTGACACATCATCGCACTCACCGTCCATCGAGTGCACCGTCTCGAATGCCACTATTTTGGGAGTGTTGGGGTCTGAGTGCTGCAGCAGCTCCTCCAGGTGTCGGCTGTCGTTGTGGCGGAAGATGAAGCGCTTTGCTCCGCTGTTCCTGATGCCCTGAATCATCGATGCATGGTTCCCTGCATCTGAGTAGATCTCACAGCCTGCAGGTCACAGAGAACACAACAGACCCGTGGAGATAGAGCATCAAACCCCGAGAGACACCGACAATGTATGAATCATGAGATGTATATATATATTTTTGTCCGGTATGTGAGTCTCGAAATTGGTTACAGCTCATCTGGAAATGTGACAGTGACTTGTCCTGGCTGTCATCATCTGATGTAGTACTTTACGTACAGTGTGTTACTGTACAAATAATATTATCTTCTGCACTGAAAATTGTATATTAAGTTAATATTCCCTTTATTTTTATTTCTTATTATGTTTTCTTGTCTGCCTCATTCAGATTTTCTGCTGCTGTAACAAGTGAACTTCCCTCAAGCTTTGGATCAATAAAGTTTAGCTTTAATCATCTATATTTACCTGGCAGCATTTTAGCTAAGGTGAAGAGGGTGGAGTCGTTTGCCACGAAGCAGGAGGAGAAGACCAGAGCTGCGTCCTTCTGGTGCAGCTGGGAGAGCTCCTTCTCCAGAGACACGTGGAAGTTACTGGTGCCGGAGATGTTCCTGGTCCCACCGGCTCCTGCGCCGTGTCTGTCCAGAGCGTCACTGAGAGGATCCAGAGCAAAATGGAAAATAAAACACCAGCCTCACAAAATCCAGGCCAAGTCCTGACACTTTCTTTTAAATGTTCTTTCAACTTCCCCCTGAAATAACCTCTCAAAAAATGATTCACCTCGAACCCTACGGATAAAAACATCTCCTTTTCAGAAAGATAGTAAGAATGGACAGAACCCCACACGTACATCTGCCACTGAAGTACAAATTGTGCAATGGCTAGATTCAACTTCAGGTTTAGTGTTTTGTTTTTTGCCAGAGCCAGAGATTCATCTTTGAATTAGAGTATGATACAAAAGAAGTGAAATTAAAACTATCTTTACTAATGTGACATTTGACACCTTGAGTTGACCTGAGACATGACAGAGGGATGTCTGTCATGACACTAGTCTCTAGTTAAGGCCTGCTATAATCATGGAAGAAAAATTAGACAATGACGGAAAAGTCCTGACAATTATTAGTCCTATGCATTAAAAGGCCTGATCTCTACTATATATATAAATACTCTTTTAACACAGCTTTGAAAGGAAATTCTGAGTCACACTTACAAATGACTTGCAGCTTACTAATTAACCTGACTTTAACTTTCTTTGACAAGCCCTGGGATTTAACTTCCTAACCTCATCTCCTCTGACTTGACACTCTCTGTGGACTTCCCTCTGAACACCTTCGTCTGTCTCATTGTACCTGATGCCCCTGAGGACCCTCGGGTGCCGACTCATTCCCAGGTAGTCGTTGCTGCACCAGACGGACACCTGGGAGCCCTCCCGCCCACGGACGGAGTAATCCTCTGCGAAAGGGTAGACCTGGACGCTCCTGTTCACCGTCTTGAAGACCCTGTACGTGTGGTCCTTCTTCTTCTCGCCTATCTTCTCAGTGAAGAAGAGGTCGTAGTCGTAGCTGGGGCCAACTGCAAGGTGGATGAGTTTGACTTTAAACATCCAATTAAGCACATATACATTTTGCACATATCATTGCTGCATTAAATTAGCTGTACTGGAGGCTTTCTGCCCTTTTAACATGTAAAAACATACCCATGTTGTCTGTAAGGAGGTGGGTGATGGTGTTGGTTTGAGGTGATTTCGGGAGCAGTGAATCTTTAAACCCCTTTAACAGAGATGTCATCAAACCTGTGAGAGAGCAGAGTAGGTCTGTCGGTTTAAAACGTTGATATTTTTAATCTTTGCTTTTTCTAAAGTTCAATTTCAGTCACTCATGGTGTTGTGTATGTTCACTGCAGCATCACGTCCCCAGACCTTCTTTGACGTCCTCCTGCACTTCCGGACTGGCTTGGACCATCCCAATCTGAGAGGACACGAAAGGGCAGCCCTTCGACACGGACTCAGCCAGCTGAGAGGCCGTCTGAGTCGACATCATCCTCCGGTCCATCGTGGGAAGATGGTTGCTCTTTGACAGACTCAGCCTGGAGTCCAGGGAGGCAGAGCGGCTCACGGTGATCTGGCGAACGATGATGGGGCACTGATCAGCCAGAGACAGCAGGGAGCCTCCTGTCCTCCGCAAAGCTGCCTTAGGCACGGCCTTCAAGAAGGGGCAGTGGTGGAGGAAGGCGGCCATGGTACTGCAGCTGTTTAACCCTGAGTTAGGACATGAACAAATATTTCAGCATCTGCAGTGTATTCGTTTGTTGTAGTCATTGATTCAGACGTAACATTAACAGCCACACTAACACAATTAAATAGTCAGCTTGTTATCACCTTAAAGGGATAGTTCACCCAAAAATGATCTTATCACCACTCACCACTATGCCGATGGAAGGGTGAGAGAAGTGTTAACAACATATTGAGGATTAAAGGACTTGGAAAAACTTGTCCATACATTCATCTCTTTTGTGTTCACAGTCTCTCTACAAATTCAATCAGAAAGAGGCTGTTTCTAAATGTTGACGCTGGAGTCCCCACAAACATCAAGAAGGTGGCGCATATCATTGCAGTTCCGAGATCAGTCTGTCGTTTTTTTAAAGATCTTTTATACGCTTATGGAATTTATTTTAAATGCCTCTCAAAGTTGCTTTTACAAATTGTCATAATGCCTTTTATATTTTATGTAATGCACTTTGAATTTCCTTGTTTTTGAAATGTACCATACAGATAAACTTGCCTTGTGTGAAACAGTATTAAATGTTTATTTTTCCTCAAGAAACAGTTTCCCCCAAAGAACAACCTCTGTGCAGGGGACCAAAATATAAAACTGCAGGAGTGTGACTGAGCTTGACAAATTGTTTCATAAAACTAAAATCCCATCAAACTTGGTCATGTTATTAAAAAGTCTGTAGATGTAGGAGATGGTCCAGTTTTACCCCAGGGAGCAGCAGGTGCCTCCTCCAGGGTGTGGCAGGTTGCTGCTGCTTATCTTCACCCTGCAGGCCCTGACAAATGTCACCCGCTGAAGCTGATCACCGTGGAACAGCTATCAAATATTCCTCTATAAAACACAGCAGGGATGCATCTGCTGCAATCCGCTTTACTATTGTCGCACTGCTGTTTTAAAAAACCTGTTTCGCTCCAGACTCTGAGGGGAAAAAAGGAATTTTGTCTGAAATAACAATCGCTCCGTGAATAAATGATGCCAAAATAAGACATGTGCTTCATCCAGACTCTAATTAGCTGATGAGCTCCTTTGTGTGTAGTTGAGTTTAGAAACAGAGGCCCAGCCGTATCATTTCCCTCCCAATAGGCTGCGGTCAGCAGATAAGGCAATTCTTAGAATCTGTGGATTTCTCTTGTGGTCAGATGTTATCGTTAGACGCTCTGTCAAACACCAAAGCTATAAACACAACAAGTAGGTCAAACTTAAATCCAGCTTTTATCGTCGACATGTGACTAGGAATAGGCCCCTTACAAAAAGAGCACTACATGTCCTTAAATTATCTATGGACTGGTATATACATGTATATTAATTATTTAAACATTTTGAATCCTTACTCATTATTTACAAAAGGAAGAAAATGCACGATATGTTAGCCACTACATGAATAAATACATAAATACCATAAAGAATAAATAACAGCAGCTGATACACATTTTAATGAATGCCACCGCAACCTTTACTTACATTTGAAGTAATGAAACATGATAATAATGAGAGTAATTATAACAATAAATAAGTTATGATGAATAATGAGAATTGTGAGGAAGAAGCTCACCTGTTGACCTGCACTGAGGACGAACTTTCAAACAGCAAATAGGCAGCTGGTCGGAGAGTGTCAACAGTTACTGGTCATTTAGTCCAAGTGCATCATGCAATCAGCTGGGCTCCCACCCCTCAGAGGGGTCATATGGGTTGAAGTGCGTGGGGCCACCCACTGAGTCATGTGTGTGTGTGTGTCTCTCTGGGAGTTGCAGAGAGGCTGATAAGCTTCCAATAAAGTTTTTCTACTCCCTCCGCCGTGTTTCATGACTCAATGATCGACGTCTCATTTTGATGTCTGAGTCGTTAAATGCAGAAATGCTGCATTTTCCAATAACAACTCCAAAAAATTCCACAATTATGTAGCTGGAGAGAGTTACTGATATTTACCTCCTGTGACACAAGGGTATCCCGTATGTATGATGCCTACCAATTATGTTTTTTCATTTTCTATTTGAGATCATTTTTACTCAGGCACTTGATTGTCTTTTATGATTATTGCTGCTTTTTTGCACTTGCACATGGGTCCTGTGACATCCAATTTCTTTCCACTTTATCTTTAACATATTTCCCTTGATTGACATAAATTAACTGGACATTTTTAGCTGACTTTTATATCCCTTTGTTTCCCCTGTTATCTGCTTCGTTTATTGGAAAATTCAATACATATCTTTTTTAATAAGCTCATGGGAAAATAATGGGAGTAATGAATTGTCAGAGAAGTATTAAAATGACACTTCAGATAATACAAACGCACCCTCTGTCATCCAGCCTCTAAACTGTTTGTCCTACACTGTATGTTTGTGTGTGTGTGTGCGTCTTCGCCAGCAGATGGTGCATTCCACAGGATCTTCTTGTTCCACTGCTGCTGCTCCTGCTGCTCGTGTAGAGGCGGAGCTGTCGGTTGACGTTGGGCATCGAGCAGCAGAGAGAGAGAGAGGGGGGGAAGCAGCATCAGCATCAGGGATCTGTCTCATCCTCACTGGATCACAGCACCAACAGCCTCAACACCAACATCCTCCGTCCACCCTGACAAGGACAACGCTACCCGGGGACACGATCTGACATTTAGGGATCTCATCGAAAGAAGCAACCATGCTGGCGTGCACAGAGATGATCACCATGTGTCTCCAATCTGCAAAGCACGAACGCTTGAGGAGGCAGCAGGAGCTGGACCACAACCAGAACCAAGGCGCCTCTATGTTCCATGATGTAAGTCTGTACTGTTACAGCTTCAGCCGTCACACTGTTGTCTTTTTATTTCCATTGCGCCGCACGGTTTAGAAATGTGGTTCATTTTACGCACGAGTATCCCCACGAGCGTCCTTCATTCTGCTCTTATTCCATGAATGGTTGACCTGGACGCATGATGTACAGTAGCCCTATTATGAAAGAAAGGTGAGTGACTGTCCGTGCGTGAACAACAAAAGACGTGCCCGTCGTCTGACACGCACACGCTTCTGATTCTCTCTTGCATTTTTCTCTCATATGATAATTAGGGTCATGACATTGGTCGTGTGCCCTGGATGATGACACGTGAATAAAACATGAGATGGTGTCCAGTATATTACTAATGAGCAGCCTCCCCTTCATAAACATAAAAAATAGAACGATGTTACAGTTTGAATTATTTAATCAGGATATTGCATAGAGGGTTGGATCAAACACTCAGCTGTATTAACATACAGTACTTCCACATAGCTACTAATGTGTGCATGCAATATTGTATCTAACTATATGTAGGTATATGATGATATTACCCTTCAGGTAGATTAGTGGCCAGCAAAGAGAACGTCAGACTCTCATTCATGAGAAATGCAGCATTGGGCTGGAGAGAACCGATGCTAAATGCATTTAAACCAAATTGCTGCAGTTAGCATCCGTTCTCTCCAGCCCAATGCTGCATTTCTCATGAATGAGATTTAGTCTTTTGTGATCTCACTAAAGCACCATTCCACTATAATCTGTTCTATCTATAATTGTACTCTTCCTGGCAAATAAATAATCCTCATGTGCTCCAATTTCTTCCTGTAAAATTCTGCTTCTTTCCTTCTGACAAATATCAGAACTGCTCACTCATGACTTGATTAAAATATTCTGTGTTTTTCTTTTCCGGCTCTCACCGTTTGTCTCTTCATGAAATTAGATAAAGTCTCTAAGTGGTTTCGCTGCCGTGCGAAGGCTGTTAAAGCTTTTCCGTCCCCGAGAGTCATTTTGCTGCCGATTCTGAGATAATGATCTCCAGAGGCTGACGGGAAGCTGTGTTGTCATTCAGTGCTGTTTGGTGTAGCTGAGATGCTGGACATGTCCTCGCAGTGTGGGAAACTCCTCTGTGCCGTAGTTTCATGGTGATCAGCAGGACCCAGTGTGGCATATTACTGGCCCAGGGGACCGGCTGATATAGGACTTATACAGCCGAGGCCCGAGCAGCACGGCATTTAACTAATATTGCTCTTAGAAGATCTTCATCAGCTCTGTGGGATGAAAGCACCTCCATGGACTTCCCCCGGCCTCTCACTTAGCAGTTCAAAGGAGAAGTGAAGGCCAGTAAATCACCGCTCCTCAGGTTTTCTCCAGGGCGGATGTTTATTCGCTCTCATTTTGTTTCCCACATTTTGTTGAGTGACAGGATGCCCACATCAGCCCTTCTACAGTTTAGAGGAGAATTTACGGCTCAGCTTCCAGGTTCAATCCCGTCCCCTGCGTTCAGAAGCTGTGATCCGTGCTCATCACATCAAGACCACGCTGGATGTTTATTTGTTTTAGACCTTTCACAACAAAATGAATTAGATCTCAGTTAACCTTCTATGCACAACATGTGTTTCGGACCTGATCAATACTTCAGCACCAATCATTTATTATCTCACAGAGATTGTTGAGAACCAAGGGTTAGCAAGGAGCCGCAGACACAGAGATGCCAAAGAAAGGTTTTGAAAAGATGATGAGGTTAAATCTGTTAGACTAAATTGACTTAAGATTAATTTTACATTCATAAGTACCATCATATAAAGCCTTTATCATAGGCTATCCTCACTTACACACTCATTTAAGTACTGATTTCTATTACTTCAGCTGTCTGAGTCATACTTTTGTCACTGACAACACACTATTGTTTTTTTATAGATGTAATTGGTCCTAGTTTAATTACTACTGACTGTTAGCATTTAAGAATTACAGTTAAAAGTCTAATTTTCAACTACTTTCAATTCAATAGCGAATATATCTTTGTGACAACCCTTTGGGACCCAACTATTCAATGACACTTGAGCTGTGTAGTCCATTTATTCTTTTCAAATAAAATTCTCATTAAACTGTTTACACGTCACAGTAATAGTGTCAATGAATTCAGACTTTCACAGTGAGTCTCCTTGACAAAAAAAACTGTTAAAATCTGTGCACTATATATTGAAGCATATATGCCTGATTTGCAAATGCTCCTTTAAGTCTACTCTGAATTAGACCTTATACATCCTTTACAGGTTATTTCAAAATGCCATACCATCTTTTGTGTGGTGTATATTTGTTCAGAGCTATTCTCACTGGAATGGATTTTCTGGGAGTCTCAGATGTCTAGAGTGGATGATGGATGTAAAGCAGAGTGTGTTCAGGTCTTCACACACAGATGTGCTTTAGAGGTGACAGCTGGATGTGAGTGCACCGCTCCACTCATTAATCAACCTGCCACTGGACTCTCACTGTCCACACGTGATTGGTGATGGAGCAGAAATATGAAAAGAATGAGGTGCCACTCTGATCTTACACGCGACACCTCACGCTCCACAAACGGTGACTTCTCACAGGTTCGGTGTTACATTGCGTGGAGGTTGATTAATGCTTTTATTGCTGTGTTCACTGCTTAAAGGTTCACTGTGTAAGATTTAGTTGAAAGGGATCTATTGGCAGAAATGTTATATAAAAATGTGTTTCATCTAAATTGTACAAAATGTAGTTTTACTTCCCAAAGAATGGGCCCTTTATATTAAAATACCTTATATTTACATCGGGAGTAGGTCCTCTCTACGGGGGCCGCCATGTTTTTTACAGTAGCCCTAACTGGACAAACTAAACACCTTTTGAGTTTTTTTTGACAACTCAGGCTACCACAGGTTCCCTTTAATGTTTGGAAGGGGAGGCTAAGTCGAGGGGTATTCAGCTGCAGCATCTAACTTCACCACTAGTAGTCACTAAATTTGACACAGTGAACCTTTAAATGAAAGAACAAGAAAAGCACCGTTGCTTTTGCTCAAAACTGCGTAAAAATATATCTTAAAGGGGCACAATCCTAAGATTCTAAGCTTCTCCTGCTGCACTCAAATGTCATCGTCTCATTTCCTGAGATTTCTCATGTCAGGTCTCCTTCGATCTTGAAATGTGGAAACTGCAGCCCCTCCTAATGTTGTCCTGTGGATAAATAAAAAGAAATGTATGAAAATGAAATGTTTTGGTTAGCTCACACCACTGCTCCAATAAAAAACATTTAATTGGCATGTGTTTTGTATTTGATCTCTTTTATATAACTACACATTTGCAAGCTTTTGCAAGTGCACGAAGACACTGTATTTCATTGTAATTGCTCAAAATCGTATATAGAGTTTATGTTTTTAATTTGTCCAGTTTATTGTGACTTTAGTGCAAATACCCCAGAGCAAAAAATCTAAACATCATCTTCTTTAATTGCAGATATTCCGCCGGGCAGACAAAAATGGTGAGTAAACAAAATGCACAGCTAATTGGGCATTATGCGGCACATTAAGTCTCAGCTGCACACAAAAAAACAAGACACAACAATGAGATGCAGAGTAAAACCAGGCACTTTGATGGCTGTGCTCAGACAGGCGGTCTGTTTCAGCTCTGAGGGGATTGACGTGACCCAGCTGGATCTTATCTTTCTGTTTTGTTGTCATCCCTGAGAAATCCACACAGGAAGGAGTCAAATAACCAAGGTCAGGGGCAGCTGTGTATTTTGGGGGCATTGTGATGTGGCTGGAGTTTGCAGGATGAACTCTCCACGAAATATCACACAAGACATGCATACACAATTTAGCGGTAGAAATAACGTTGCTATTCATTAGATGTGGCCTCAGGTGCTACTTGAAAACACATGTGCACCCGATGTGATTTTTATGCATTCCCCCTGCAAACGTGACACTATTACGTCTGATTAATGTGTTACTGTGTTACATTCAAATCCCCTCTTTACTTCAAAAGACACCCAAGGTCTTCTAGGAAAAACACATGGAGCATCCAGCTCTTAATGAAAAGCAGCCCTGGCAAACAGGGAAATGTTTTTGCTCTCAATTTTGTATTCATGCGCCGCATCTCGATTTAATGGAGTGTTAAATGCGAAAGAGGGAGGTTATTAATGCACGTATAGACTATATGTACTCGACTGCGATAAATTTCTTATGTAGGAGTGGGAATCTGTTACATAAGAACATGTGCTGCAATGTGCAGAGGTTGGTTGGGGTGGCTCACAGCTCGTGTCAAGATATTTAGATATAAAAAAAATCCTGCAGTTGAATTATTGAAGAGACTGTGGGAAGAGATGTGTTTTCTTTTGGGCTGTTGTTACGGAAGTGTGATAGAAGTAAAGGACTTTTCTGTCTCGTCTCAGGTGACGCGTTTTGTGGATAAGCAGTAAAACATAATGACAAAGTTGTGACATTTTAACACACGTTGTGCTTATATTAAATGCATTTTTCATGTGTTCTTCAACCCCGCCGCTTTCATCTTTCCCTCTTTGTGGAAGGAATGCACATGAGGAGAACTCAGTCGTACGTTCAGTGTAGTTATCTTTAATTTGCAGCCGAGCTCTGTTTGCTCCTCGTCCTCTTCACAAACTCACTGAGTCGTGCACCCGTGAGGAGAGGGCCTCCTTCCAATCAGCAGCGAGTGGGCTGCCATGATACGCCTGGAGCGCTGCAGACTTACCACATAATGAGGGCTGCCTACCAACCTAATGTAATGAGGAGTTTTTAATAAAAAAATTGTTTTCATGCAAGAAAAGTAAAGATCAGAACCTTTTTTTTTCTTTTTGACAGCAGCCTCGTGCTGAGATTCATTTCCATATCATTTATGTTGCTGCACATTGAGCACAGAGATGAACACGTGGATTCACGATGTGACAAGATGAAACAGAAAGGTGTGATCAATGGTATCTCATTTTGTCTTAGATGTGTCATTAGGAAAATCCACTCAGAGTCATGATAAGTCAGCAACTTGTCTTTTGAGATAAATGAGCTTTGATGGGAGGGGGGGGGGGGGGGGGGGGCTGCAGTGTTCGATTAGTCACAGAATCGCCCTCAGGGGACAATCAGAATATTATCATGTGAGCTGACCTCTTAACACCAGCAGTGAAGTGAAGAAATGATTTGTCACGCCCGCTGACTCCTTTCGTTTTAAAACCTGAACGTTAAATATCATCATTATGGATTCGTTCTTATTGTATTTAAAAAATAAACAAGCTGCTAATATTTTAACCTATCCTATTTTATTTGTATATCTCATTTTCACAATCACATTTTGCTTCATCTAGGGTTTTACAAGGTGCTGCACCCTCTGCCCTTAACCCCACACGAGTTTGAGGGAAATCTACCAAAATCTCCCTCTTAAAAAAATAAACATGTCGAACCTCAGAGAGAGTCACATGTGAGCGATCCCTCTCCGAGGACAGACAGAATTCCAATAGATGCCATGTTCATCAGAGTTCATCAACACAATAATATTTACAACGTTCATAAGAAAAGCCAAAGTCGAACATAAATGGAGAGCTGTGTCAATGTTTGAAGTATATTCAGGATAAAATGTCTGCCGGCAATGAGCAGTAATGACTATTGTAATGAGGTACTCCCACTAATAGTATATGTGAGTAGGCATTTTGTATGTTTAAGCAATCTGGTTGTAATTTTAAACTACGATCAGCTGCCACCACCATCACGATCCACGATCTGCAGCAATCTACAAGGACTCCTGGGAAGAAGTCGAGTCAGTATCATGCATTGATGAGTCGTTAATGTGATGATAACAAACTGATACAAAGCACGGGGAGGATGTTTTATAAAGGTGGCAAATCAGTGCAAAATGTGCTTTTGCATTAAGCCTCTAGATAGAAGAAGATGACTATCAATGTGAGGTCTCCCCTCCACTAGTCTGTTCACTTGCAGTCTGTTTAATTAATGCTGTATTCAGCGCTGCAGCAGAGAGGAGTGTGGAGCGCAGAAGAATCCTCTCAGGATGCAGAGACGAAGAAAAGAGCTGCAGCTCTGGATGGTCGATCAGTCATCGGGATTCAGATCTCTTTTATCAGTTAAAGCATAAAAAATCTCTTCATTAGTGGTACAGTGTTTGGTCTCTATTTCGAGAAGCTCACGTGGATGTTTTTTAATTTGCTTGTATTTTTGAAACATAATCGACATAGTGTTATTTAGGAAAAATAAACTATCACTCACCCTGGAAAAGCTGAAAATCAAAGAAATTATGAACTGATAGTATAATAGAATAGATAATCAAGGATAGTCCAGCCAATGTGAATGAACCCCACATTGATTTGTTTAAAAAGGTTTGTCTGGTCCTGACAGGCTCAAGTATCCACACTCTAATGCGCAGTACTGTAGGCTTATTTAGTTATGTGACTTTTTTATTGAGGGCCTGTCTGCTTCATTAAAGTTAACTTCACTAAAATAAATAAATAAAATTGTATTTAGTTATTTTAATTCATCATTTTAAGTTGACCGCACCTATTATTTTGTTCCAATGACATGTTTTAGACAACCAGTTTATGTTCTGTCTTTATTTCGAGAAGCTCGTGTTTTAAGTTTGCTTTTATTTTCAAATCAAACATATTAAGAAACTGTAAGAAACGACAAAGTGACTATTAAACCTCTAACTGTGACAAGCTGAAACACAAGAAATGAATAATTGATCATCACAATATAGATATCTAGTTATTTTCCGTCAATCAGTTTTTGCAAATCTAGTCCAAACATTTTTGACACCCAGACTTCGTACAGGAAGTTCAGAACAACACTGATTAATAACTCATAATTTGATTTCAATGTTTACTCTTCAGTCTGCTTTTATCTCTGCGCTGCGCCGCAGGACTTCATGGGTTATTGTTGCTGCTTTTGTTTTAGCAGTTTTAGTTTTTGATTCCCTCAAGGATATATGTTCCTGGAAAGATACGAACTTCACTACAGGGGGACCTTTTCATTTCAAGTCACAGTTCGATCTGCGGTTTTGCTCCGTGTGAAATGAGACAATTAGCTGCCTTGTGTCTGTCGGGAGACACTGATTTATCACCCGTCTGAGCAAATAACAAGATTTTCCCACAGAGGTGTTGAACAGGCAGTTGTTAGTCACGGATCTCGGGATAAATTACAGCAAAACGTGAATGTTTTCTAATAAGATCTGACTGTGTGAGAGCTGAATGCTGAGGACATTAACCAGTTCTTTCCTCACATAATTCTACAACATCAATTTTGTCTTAGAGCAGCAGTAAAGTTGACAAATCACGTTGTATCTTCCCGTTTCTGCATTGTTCACAAGGAGAAAAAGACTTGTAATTGGCATTTAATAAAAACTTTTTTAATCAGCTTTTAAAAATGAAAGAAAATGATTAAAATTTGCTTGAGAAATTAAAAGTGAAATTGATAGTAAAAATGATTGCTGATCCAGGAATCCACTTAATGATCAATGAATAGATTAAAGAACAGACGCTCTGCCCCCATGAGTTTTAGCTAAATTGAGGTAAAGAGTTCACTCTAATTCATTATGAATGCAAACAATGTGTCTACTTGAATCATTATTATTAATTTAATATTTATTCCAAAATATATACTAATCTTAATTTAATTCGTTTTTCTACTTACTCCTAGTTTAATTTTTTTTTAAACATACTTGTTTCATTTAATAATATGTACTTCATTTTTTTTCAAGAGCTCAGCTTCCCAGCATGCTCCGAGGCAACGTATTGTTATCGAACCCGGCCAATGTTTTAGTTTCTTCAGGACGGGGTCGCACTGATTGAATAATATTGAATAACACTTTCTATAATAAACACAATGTTTCTCCTCCAGTGCTTATTTCTGCACATTCTATTTCGATGATGAAATCTGCAACAAATCCTCCCCATGCCGGACAGACCGCTGTCCTCCAGCTTTCGAGACAACCCCTTGTACCACTGCAGCTTCGCTCTCTGAGAAACAGTGGACACTTTCACAATGAGCCATCTGAGCTGTTTGTGCACTGTGACTTGTTTGCAGGATGTCCAAATTGGTGTGAATCTACAACAAGGCAGCTTTGATGGAGAAGGCTGCAGAATGAGTCAGAGGTGCAACAGACCGTGTTTACTCCTACACCATGTGGACAGACAATTCATTTCACACGGTATAGTTGGAGAGAGGAATTATGATTCTGCCTCCTCTAACAGCTTCATAATTCCAGCCGAGGTTTATTTTAGCCAGACCTCGACAAATGCAAAATACTTTAATATTAATTTTTACGTGCAGACTATACCAAATCTCTATACCAAAATTTGAAAGGTTTAAAGGATTCAGTGTGTAAGATTTAGGTGAAAGTGTGGAAGGGGAGGGTGAGGTGAGGGGTATTCAGCTGCAACATTGAACTTCACCACTAGATGTCACTAAACTCTACACACTGAGCCTTTAAACAAATCCTTTGCTGCAAACTGCATCATGTCTGGAGCCGTCCACAGTGTGTTCTTACCAGCTCACGGATGATTTCCTCTTGGCTCAGGCTTCCATCAGCCAGAGCATTGAGGGCTGGCAGGAATCTGAGATCCGAGTCTCCAAAGGTTTCAGTGCTTACAGACCAAAGCTGATGAGATCTCATTATCATCCGAAGTTGCTGTGTTAAAGGGAGCTCAGCTGTGACTGCTCAGCCTTCAGACACTGCATGTTCCCAATTTCATCAGTACGCCGCGAGCGCTGCAACAAACTGTCCCTGACACTGCTTCTCAAAGGAAGACAATGTTCACGTTAATGAAGCCTTTTTCTATTGCTGCCATGGAGGAAATTATAATTGGTTAAAGCTCAAATCATCTGTATGTGGTGGTGCAGGGGTTAGCACTGTCGTCTAACAGCAAGGTTTGCATGTTGTCCCCTTCTGCGTGGGTTTTCTCTGGCTTCCTCCCACAGTCCAAAGACATGCCGATTGGTTTTAGATGGACTGGAGACTTCAGAATGTGGGGGTGAACAGTAGTTTGTCTCTGTTGACCCTGTGATACACAGGGCGACCTGTCCAGGGCGCACCCCGCCTCTCGTCCAATGTCTTCTGGCTCCCCTCACTACCCTGAAAAAGGTGTAAAGATAATGAAAGGGTGTATCACAAATAACTAATCACAAATAAAGAGAAGATTTCATGACAAAGCTGATTGGTGCACTGATACTTTCATTTGCAGCAGTACCTTTGTCTGCATAGGATCCTGAATCCGTACGAGCCTCGTCCCATCGTGTTGAATAATTGATAGACTCTTCATTAAGGTGATAAAAAGGTCTCGGGGTTTGGTGGGGTATCATTTTAACGGGTGTGTCTCCTTTCAGACGACGGGAAGCTGTCCTTGGAGGAGTTCCAGTCTTACTTCACTGATGGTATCCTCACTGACGAGCAGATGCAGGAGCTGTACTACTCCATCGACAGGAAGCAGACAGAGTAAGCTCATCTTCGGTTTGGACGTCGTCCAACTCTGCAGCCATCTGCGGCTCCTCCTGCTCTCCTGCTGCCTGGCTCGGAGACGACAACACTTCACTTCAGTGGAGATTATGTCAATATTGCAGAGAGAGCCTCAATTCTGACATGAAGGACTTTGCAGCACAGTGTTTATACACTGATGAGCAGAATTAGATTTTCAAATATGTCAACATTTGCCTGTGCCATCGGATGACAATTATAATGATAATGAACATTTGGCAGCACAGCATATATGTGTCTCTATACAACAGTGCAGTGAAATGTTGTGATGTCATTCTGCCCATCGCTGATGTAACAACCAATCACAGTGAAGGGCACGATGAGATCACATATCTCTGGCCACTTTATCACTACATTGAATGAACATGCATTGAGATCAAGTAGAGCTTATCTGACCTAATCTGTATCCTTCCACAAAGTATTGTGATAATCTGTCCATTATTTTTTACAGAATCCTGAAAATAGACAAACAAACTAAGGTTGATAAAATTCCTTGGCTGAAGTTCTAAAACTTAGTTATTGGAGCTTTATCTCTGCCCTTTTAATATATCGCTCAACTTAATTTGCACGTTTTCAACTTCAAAAATTGAAGTGCATTAAATCATTAAAATTATATATTAACGCTAAACGTACAAATGAAATTACTGAAAATAAGTATACAATGTCCAGTAAAGTCAACTCAGTATACTTCATCCTACTGTGCTAATGTTTACATCATCACAATATTAAAGTTACCGTGCTGATTTTAAACAGGTACAATGTTTACAGCGCTAATCTAGACTACCTCATTTTATTGTGTTAGCCTGATAGTTAGTACAGCTCAGGACAATGTTTGGTCATACAAATAATAATAAACCAAATAAGAATTTTCTCTCAAAAGTGACAGATGAAAAGTCAGATGATCACCAGAATCATTACACATTTTTTTGTTTTTCTTATTACAATGATAAAAAGTAGAATTATGTTAAATTGGGGATTGTGTTATGAGAAAAGTGTGTTTTAAGCTTTGATATAAAGGGAAGCTACTGACTCAGGCTGCCATATTTCCTCAGTCAGGGAATTCCAGCACTTATTTCAATATCTCTGTCCCTCTTAGTCTTCAAAAAGACAAAACACCCAACCCTGTCTGGAGGAGGCTATGTGTATTTCTGTCATCTTATGTTCTTAACTACAGTAACTCTCTCTCTCCTCTTTCCATTGCCATCCTTCTTCACAGGAACCTGGACATAGACAAACTCTCAGGTAATTATATGTCATTCATGCATCATCTTATTTAGTGTTCAGTCAATATCACGCCAAACTTCACAGTACAAGGTTTCATGGGTTTAACTTTTCCATTGAGCTTCAGCTGCCTGATGATGACCGTAGCTCAAGCCCAAGCATCTCAGTGACTCAGTATTTAAGATGTAATTATGGCGTGGGCCAAACAGCTTTAATTCTATTTGATGCCATTAGTGTCAGTATTGATTCACTTCCCTCTTGTGGGAAAACACCACGGACCAGTGTGCTGGTCACATCAGCCCCGTTGAAGGTGCTTAACGTGTTTTCTCCTCCAGAGTACTTCAGTCCACATCTGGGAGAATATGTCAACGTCCTCTCTGCTCTGGAAAAGCTGAACGTGGCCATTTTGAAGGCCATGGACAAAACTAAAGAGGTGAGCGATTTCTTCTTGGCACTGTGTTGAATTTTTTAATGTCAGGACATTTCAAAAGCGATGACGAGCAGTCTTAAAATCACTTCAACAATTTTCAGAGTCAGTATCTTTCAGGCCTCCGAGCAGGCTTTATTTGTTTTTGCATCATCTGTCAGTTTGAAACTCTCTCAGAGGACCGACTCTAGCTGTCTCTCTCTTCACTGATGAAACATGCAGAGGAATTTAACACGTTACATGGATGATGACATGAACCAAGGAAAACATTGAGCTAAAAATACCTTTCTAAATAGTTTTTATGTAATTTGACCAACTAATCTGATAGATCGTCCAACTAATCGATTAACTGTGTTGAGATATTATCATAACTTTCTGGTCCCTATACAGTAGATGGACATAATTTCAATATTGACCTGAAAATGTCCTGGTATGTTGTGTAACATGTGTTGGAACACATGATTACCATAATATGCACATTCAAGCATAAATCACCTCACATAGGAATAAGACTCCCTCTAGCAATATATAACATGTTTTCACTGCTGTTAACACTTGAGTGTTTTTCCTCTTCACAAGATCACATACATCACAAAGGGTGTGGAAGAATGATTTGCTTTTCACATTAAAACACTATCCAGTATGATTTTTCAAATGTATTAAAGTTCTTAGACCCATGGTTTTAAATATGTTCCTCTTTAAATGTATTTAAAGAGGGAACATTTATTTATGAAAAGGCTCTAGAATTAAATAAAGAAAAAAAACTTGTATTTTCAGTCAATGAGACACAAATTCTCATCGGATGTTCACCCTTAGATTGTGAAACATGCTAATCAGAGTGATTTGAAATGTTTGTTCTGCTTAGCTGAGCAGAACTGTAAACTATGAGATGCTGCAGGGCTTAAAGACATGCAGAGAGCCCTCCTGCTGTTGAAGGGGAAAACAAAGAGTTCAGATCATGAGAGAACTTCCACTAAGACACAATCGATAGCTCAGCTCCGTCTTTATTGGCGCTTACATAACCCTCCATGTTCAGCCAGCTAACAAACATGGGGCGCAGGCTGTGAACAGATACGTGTGTGGACGCAGTCCTATAATGAGCCTGTTTCACTGCAGTGACTTATTTTCACTGCAGTGCACCGAGTGGGTTTTACTGAGAGGAGAGAATAGATCGATCTGATCTGACGTCAGATTACCTCAACAAAACTGCATCACAAACTCATATCTGTTTTCATTTCTCAGCTGCTCTCGTCTCTTCCTCTTTCAATTTATATCCCTCTTTTTAATTCAGACCATAATTTAGTCGGACACATACTTTCCCTCTCTGCATTGTTATCTTCTTTTCTCTGTTCATCCATCTACTTTGACATTATCTCCCTTTTCATTCTTTCTTGTACTTTCCCCTTAGATATATACGGTAGCCCTGAGGGCTGAAAACACAACATTTCACTTCGAGAACATATATTTCAGATTAAGGAAATATGGATAATACTTGTCTTGTCTGTGATTGGACAGAACCCAAGTCCCAGGTGCACACATTTTTTACGTTTTGTAAGAATGGAAGAATGGGTTGAGATCTTTAGAGGAATATGAGGATGCGCCCGCGGTGACTGGCTTCTTAGCTTTTTCCTCTCAACACGCTTTAAATATTTATTTGGTTTGAAATCGACCTTTATTTGTATTTCATTTCTATGTCTAATTGTTATTTCTGTGTTCAATCTTGTTTCAATGGAGGACGAGCAAGTGTTGTGTTGTTCAACTCCTATTGTTACCGTTGGCTACACATGAATCTTGTATTAAACTAAAGACTTTCATGTGATATATTTTTTCGATATGCTTTCCAAATATTATGACATCATGTCCAAGACAGCATGCTTGAGACTCCGAGTTATTTCAATCACAATCCCCCAAAAAATTCAATCGAAAGGTTGTTTTGTTTTCTGAAACTTGATCCTCTGGGCTACCATAGTGTCATCCCTGCCTTCCAACATCTCATACGTAATGGTTTCGGGTTGAGCCTCAGCCTGAGGTTGGATATTTTGTCATCCTGATATCAGCCTTAATTGTCCAATTCAAACATATTAGTCCAGGTTTTCCACTGACTCTGGTTTATTAAGCCTTCGTAATGTCTTAAATGGATCTTCTCCGTGGTTTGGTGCCCTGATATAAACAGAAAATATCCTCTGTGTTGCCACAGCTGCTCTGTCTCTGGAAAGGGGGGAATTGAGAAAAGGACTGAGTTACATCACTCGTGTATTAGTGTCTGGTCTCTGCTGCTGAGAAAACAAGACACTTAGAACCAAGGATTCCTTTACGCTCAATGGTCATTTTTCAAACTTCTCCTTTTCATTTTCTCCCCAACCAATGTGAACCAATGTCAAGAAAAACTGTGAATTTATTTGCACCATAGGAAGCTGGTGAGGATCATAGGCTCCATTGTCCACAGCTACTGAGATGGCAGAGCTGTGTTTATGTGGAGTGAAAAAAACACACACAAGCTGTTACACTGAAGCAGAGAAAGGTCCTTGAAAACCAGGACCAGGCATCAATACATTATTATAAAAGCTCTTTCCAGCTATCTGACTACATCATTATCACCTTTTGTTTTTTGCATCCACTAACTGTGACATGCAATCACCATGCATGTTTGGACTGTTTAAATGGGGAAGGTGGTAATACTTTTATTTCAACTCTGCTCCTTTCGTCAAATTACTGCAATTAAAAATAATAATCCTACAAATAGAAGCCAGAAAGATTTCTAGGACCTAATAGAAGAATTTTGTATGTACTTCTTGGTCAGTCATTTTCCTTCATTGATCCTCTACAGGAGTATCAGGGCTCATCAGTGCTGGGTCAGTTTGTGACGCGCTTCCTCCTGAGGGAGACCACCACCCAGCTACAGTCCCTGCAGTCGTCCCTGGACTGTGCGATGGAGGCTGTTCATGACCAAGGCTGCACAGGGAAGAGGACACTGAAGACGCCCCAGGACCTGCCCATCCAGAGGGTGGCCAAGCGCCCGGGCCGCCGCATCCAAAAGAACATGTGTCTCTCTCCTACTGACCCCTACTCTGGCATGCTCACCACAGGTACACAGCAAGGTTACACGGAAATGAAGATACTGGAAAAGTAAAGTGCAAACGTTTGAAAAGACACTGGAGCCCTCCTGTTTTTGTTGTTGGCTCATATCTTGTTTCTGGGTTCAGGGGTCAGTGTGGAGCCGGACAACCACTGGGGCTCCCAGATCAACCAGCTGGAGGAACTCATAGACAAACTGGAGTGTGAGGTTTGTACGAAATCTAGTTTGTTTGAGTGGAAATGGCAGCCAGAAGGTTTCGCTCATGAGGCAGAATTGCTCTTTGCAAAGATCAGGTTTAACTACAGAGGCTCAGCTGTCACAGGCGGAAATGTCAAGCAGACTGTAGGAGCTTTACTCTGTTTGTGCAGATGTACAGTGCTTGCTCTGTTGTCAGAGCTACCATGTTGTCAGAGAGAGAGGATTTAACGATGGCCAAGACGTCTCATACGAGCAGATTACCAGAAAACGTGATTGTAAACATAAAGCCACACAACGGAAACACAACCACAACAGAAGTGATCAACTATGGGCATGGAGATACATTGTGTTTTTGAATGAGAATTCGTTTGTGAAAATGAGGAGAAAATAGCCACCACGTTAAATGTGATGCTTGTCTATTTGTGGTGATACGGTACAGGTGCCTTCCCCCTTTTGGGCCGGTCCATGCACCAATACCTCAATACCACAAATAGACAAGCATCAAGCAACGACTTTGTTACTGGGTTTTAACAATCGATGACTCACTTGACCACAGTACGTAACATGGTGCCGCTGTGGAGGCTTTTGTAGTTGTATTGTGACTTTTGCGTTTTTCCTGTTTATGCGACGTATCGGACAACGTATGATTTACAGAAAGCGCAAATCTGCATTGCTCTACACTCAAAGAAGAGGTTTCAGCGAACAATGCCTGTTATTAAATGTAATGAGTAACATATGCATGCAGATACTGATGCATCAGTCTGGGATCTTGAAGCATTTCGCCCACACGTTTGAAGAATGACATATAGGTGTTGCTGTTGAGATTAAACCCAGTTGGAACTTTAATAAAATCCATCTGATATTACAGAAGAGGCTTTTTCCAAGGTTACATATCAACAAACCAGCTAATGCACTAATAATTGCCATTTCTTATCGTGGCCGTGTAGAGAGGAATGAGCAGCACAGTCTGAGTGAGGGTGATCACTTCCTTTGTGAGAGCTAATGCCTTGCGGCAGACTGTAACCAGAGGCCATTCTGCGCCTCTGCTGGATTCACTTCACTTCTCTTTCTTGTTCTGCTCATGTCTGACTGAAATATTTATGCCCCGTTTTCAGAGTCCACATCTTGAGCCTCTCAAAGAGGACACGTTAGCAGGGACGTACAATTCGGTGAGTCACCTAAATAAAAATTCATCAGTGTGTATTTGTCAATTAAATGTTTTAATGCATTATATGTGAATTTTTAACGATTTTATATCTGCAATTGACATTATAACCTCCACCAGTGAGGTTATTTTTTCAATCCTGTTTGTTTGTAAGCATGATTGCACAAAAACAACTAAATTGATTTCATCTAAATTTGCTGGAAGGATTTGTTGTGAGTCAGGGAAGAATCCGTTGAATTTTGGTGCGGAGTCGGATCAGGTCCAATAATAAATAATGTTCACTTTCTTTAACATATAGCGAGAGATCAGGCCCATTTAGGGACCTGATATCTCAGGGGACTATTGGGCCCTGGCAGAGGTGCACGCTCTGCCGAGTTTGACAAGGTACCCAGTAATTGTGTTTCTCTCTCTCTGCTGTAGAACATTCTTCTGGTTCAGAGGCAAATGTCTGTGAAGGAGAGCGACGTGGAGCAGGTTCAGCAGGCTCTCAAAATCTACACAGGCGCCACCAACAGCCAGCTAAACAACCTGCAGTACGTCCCTTTATGTGCCTCGGTGCCTTTGTTTGTCCCCGGGAGCTCTCTTTGATTTTCAAGCAGCCACTTCCAATAGTTTCAATTTTCCCAAACATGCACCATGACCCTTCCTTCCCTCCCCCTCTCTCTCTCTTACTCTCTCTCTCTCTCCCTCTGTGTTTTTATTTTCAGCGTTTCAGTCCAGAACCTGCCAGACAGATCATGCTTCATCATGTATGAATTTTGGCAGGATCGTCTCTCCTGGATGAGGTAGGATCACACGGGGTCTCGTGGCGTATTAAACCAAGAAAAACAGATTCTGAGAATATCAGTGCATGAACCAAACGGTCCCACTGAGCCCGCAGGTTCTCTTTGACACATTATTTTCCTTGCTTGGGGGCAAACAGCAGTCTCACGCTTTCCATCCCTGTTTCCACTCAGCTACCTGCAGTCGTCCATCAGCAAGACTTTCCAGCGCTGCATTATCGACTCACTGGAGGATCCGGAGATGATCTCCACCATGCTCCTCCCAGGTAGAGATCAGACCTTTAAACCTTTTAACAGTCATCTCTAACTGAACTCTTTCATACACAAAAACTCCACAGTAATTTCAGTGGAATTGTGTCAATAGATTATAGAATACCAGGGCCCGTGTAAAAATTAATTTTATTGCATATACCTCAACATCCGACTTACATAATATTTATACCATGCAATACCTACCTTTACCGCTGTGCAAATCTGTGTAACACGGTGTAACACCTTCCCCTTTGTCATCTGGGATTATCATTCCCATGGAATATATAAACGAATTGTGATTGATATGTCTCTAGAAAATAACATAAAAAAAATGACATACATTTTCTTTCATGTTCACAGCCTCTTGGTGGATTATGAACAACAACTGACAGAGCGGAGCAGCTGTTATTCAACATCATTAAAGCAATTGAATTTTTTCTTTTTGGTCCTCGATATCTACTTTTACCTTGTGTCATGACCAGGATTGTTTTTGCAAAGCCATGCTCTGAGGTAAAAGTGTGAAACCAACGAAAACCTTGGATTAGAAAGAGGAGGCACTGCAATATTTTCATTCAGTGACCAGGGTCTCTTCCCAGTGTTTTTTCCCCTCTGTATTTGCACATTTCTTGCTCCCGATAAAATAGACACACAAGAAATTAAAAAAGATCAAAAATATTTGCATGCTTTCGTATTCCTCGGTGATGATTTATTTCTCCTATGTGCATCTTAGAGTAGATATAACGTCAATGAAACAATAATAGAAACATGTGAAGAACAACTGATCTGTCCATCCTTCACTATCCGTCACTCATTCTTCAGTACAAACAAAAACAGATGTAGTGGCAGGGTTCACCTGCAGCCTCCCTCATTCTCTCTGTGGCTATGTGCTTTGTTGTCCTCTTCAAAGCTCCGCTGCCAGGTGTCCGTTAGTTGGAACCAAGTGAATAAATGAGTAGTAGTAACTTGTATCATCCGTGTGACACTTTTGCACTTTAGAAAAAAGAAGAAACATGGACCTTATTGTGACAAACAGATGTTTATTGTAGATTGTCTATTGAAAATGTAGAATCAACTGTTTTATTAAGCTAAGAGTTGGACTGGAGTGTAGCCAGAAAATAATTAACCAAATAACTGCGCAGTTCTCCTGTAACGTTACTCTATACATAAAACTCAAAAAGCCATTATTTTACATTAGCAGAGTGTAATCAGAAGAGTTAAACCGCACACCGTACACACACATAGAGGTTTATATTTTGAGTACAGAAAAGAAGCAGAAACTGTTTAATGTGTAGCGATATAAGATGTAATTTGAGTAAAGATCGTGTACAGTAGATAACAAAAGCTATGAGATGTCAGTAACTGTTGTAGAACACTGGTAAATGTACAGTATGATAGTTTATGAAGCCTGATAAAGAGATGAATGGTTGTGTTCATCCTTTGTTTCTTTTCTTTTATGAATAATATACAGTGGTTATTTGGATGTTATGATTGTTTTCTGGCATGAAATAAAGTTCATGACACATTGATGACATGGAAATATGCAGTACATGTTGTCTCCTTGAGTCAAATGCTTGTGAAGTGTGTAAATTACGGTGAAAGCAGAGTGAAGTGGCCCATATATCGACAAGTAAATTAAGTATTGTGTTTGTGTTTTCAGGGTTATAGGTTCATTTCAGCAGCAGGAGTAAATAATAACTTCTCATTTGAGTCCCAGCTTTTTATACTGCTGCAAAATACCAGATTTAAATTGTATCAGAATCCAATGTCAAACAGCAGAAGAACAATTATAGAAATTATTTTCTTCTACTTCACTGAATAGTACTGACAGACATAAAGTACCTTATAGAAGCTCATGATATTAGCTGCTGGAACCTCTGGGAAACAGCTTTTGAAAAAGAAAATGGAGCGATTTCAAACCCACCTTGTGGTGAATGTGGAGCAATTATAGCTGCTCTCCCCTCTTCAAAGCCAGTCGGTGCTTCCTCCTCAGACACACAACATGAAACAGCTCTTTCAAGGAAACTTTATTGTCAAAGTTTCAACTGCAGCAGCAGCTGACAGCTCATAATCACAAACAATATTTGGTCATAATGTATAAACATCAGGGTGCATATGATTTCCCAGCATCTTAAACTGTCGATCTATTATCTTTAATGTTCATCCGGATACATCCGGTCGCCAGCACTCCACAGGGCCAACATACAGATAAATATCCATTCACACCTCCATTTAAGTAAAGTCAAAGTAACAATTTAAAGTTCACTTAAAAGAAGGCCTGTAATACCTGAAGCCTCTCATGGAAATAGATTCTCAGACCCTAATCCTTCCCTGCTGCTGTTGACAGAATGATTTCTCTAGGGACAGATATTTGTTCCAATGTGAATGTCTATATATAAAACATCAAATTGGGTCCTGCATAAAAAAAAAGTTAGCATCAATACAATATGTTGATCCCATTATGTCTTCTTGTAACAATATCTAGTTTGAATTGAACAGAGCATCAATTATTTTCACGGCAGATTATGCAGATGCTGGAAAATGTAACAAGAGAAGACGAGTCAGTCAATACGTTGCAGATGAATTGGCTGTAAATGGAGGCCATTGGGGACGTCACTGCTGCTTGATCAATTAGGAGCTTATGTGCATGTGTTTGTGCTTGTATGTGATTAAGGAGGAGTAGGTGTAGTCATTGTTGGAGATGCAAGGAGAAGAAATGTGGAAAAGGAGGGGAGAGAAGAAATAGTGTGTGAAGAGTCAGGGACATGCCGGCAGAGGAAAATCAGGGTCAACTGTCAGAGCACATCGACAGTGAAGGGAAGCAAACCCGAGCCGAAACCCTGAACAGGAGGATGGATGGAGGAGGAGGGAGGAAGAGGAGTGGAGGATTCAGATTCAGAGAATGCAGCGAAGGGTAGAGTTACATGTCTTCTAGCATTTTCCAGGACAGCTCAGTGACAGTTGATCAAGGAGGGATTACTGACGGCCTGTGGCACAAAATATATTTCCGGAATCGAGAGGCATTTTATCCGTTCTTATCAGATGGGCTCGGCTGCCTGCTTTCGTTGGCCACACTTCGGTTTCGAGCAGCAGATGACGCCAACATGAGCGGAGGAGCGCATCGGCTCACAAACGACAACTGTCGAGCTTGTGGAGACGTTTTCCCTTTAATGGTGCAGAACTGAATAAAACCAGACGTGATGCGGGCTGACATGCACCTGGTGATAAGCAGTGAGGGATTCTGGGTTTTAATGCAGATAAGAAAATGTGAATTAAAAATAGTGCGTCAGTGCAGTGGAACAACCGCACATCATTTGATTTTACTGGCTGTCTCAAGTTTAATGCAGCTATTTTATTAGGTCTCTAAATTACTTTCTAGCCAAGTGGATACAAAAAAGTATAAACAATAAAAGCTGCAGTGAAATATGCTTCCCTGCCTTACAAGCTTCATTTCACTCAATAACAAGCCTTGGGTATTTTGGTTTATTTACTGAAAATAAGAGTAGATCACAGTTCATTAATTATATGATGAATCATTATATGGATAGTCTCACGAGAAAACAGAAAATAGCAAGAGTAATGGAGAGGTTCAGGAGGATGTGAAGCCGAAATAGTGAAAAAAGAGGACAGGTAAAGGATTACGACACTAAAACGTGATTTTATGGAAGTCGTGAAGACACAGAGCAGGAGGAGGTAAAATACATCTTGCAGTGTCATCATCCTGCAGAGGCAGAGGGGCATTAACGGAGGAATATGCATGATATTTCGGTGGAGGAGGCCGTGATGAAAGGACTGATGAAAAGAAATATGAAACAGAGTGGAATATCGGTGGGTGGCGGCAACAGGAGGTGGATGTTGTTTGAAGAGTGGAGAGAGGGTAAATTGGCTCCATGAAAAGAAGGACCAAAAAGTCAGGGAGAGGAGAGGAAAGTGAGGGAATGGAAAATGGGGAGATGGAAACCCTATGGAATGAAAGGGTGTGTGTGGGGTGAGGCTAGTGCATGCAATTTGAATGGCATATACAGCATATGTAGATTCAGCAGGGAAAACCAGCAGCAGCCTCTTTTAACAATCCGTTATAACAAGTTCACCATAAAATGTGTGGATTGTGGCTGTTTTTTTCCCCTGTTTCAGCATGACAATGTCGCTGCACACAAAGTGAGGTCCACAAAGAAATCCACCCATGTATTATTTATGCTGCTTATCCCTTGAAGGGTGCTGGGTGCATCCCAGCTGACATTGTCCCAGAGGCGGGGTGCACCCTGGACAGGTCACCAGTGTACCGCAGGGCCAACACACAAAGAGAAACAATGAAGCTTACATTAATATTTAAAGTTAATTTAGAGTCTTCAAGGTTCAATTGGAGCTGGAGAAGGCAGAGACAACAAATGCCCCAGACTGAGATTGGAATCAAGAGCCCTCTTTGCTGTGAGGCAACACAATTTAACCACTGCGCAACTCTCCAGCCCGCCCACACACAGAAACATACACACATGATTTCATTTCAAATAACACAAATTGTTCCCCCAAAAGACGACAGACATTGTGGGTCTGCTTTGCCTTGTTCCCCCATATCATTTGTGTCTTTATGTTTTCTTTGATTTTGCACCTGACTTCTGTTTTATTACTAAGGAAAAACAAAAACAAAATACATTACATTTGATTTTCTTTTTTACCGAGTATATTTTTGGAGGTCTGCAGAGAGGAATGGTAGCATAGCATTATATTACTGCAACTCCATGATTTGATATAACAACATGGGGTTTCTGTGTCCACATCATAGACTGGACATGTAGCTGGACGACTACCAGGTGGTTATGGGAACACTCTGTCCTCACTTTTGGGAGCTGTCATGTCATCCATCTTTATTTACAGTCTGTGGTCCTGATCTATGTTTTGCACTCAACATCTTAAACAGTGATTAACATTAATCTTAGTTAGTCTTTTCTCATTTATGACGCCGAACACCATAATGAAATAAGGGAACTGTATTTTCAGAAAAACAATGGATGGAAGAACGAAGGAAGATGAAATCGAAAGATAATACGAAATAAAAAGAATGAAAAACAAAACACTGAGAGAAATGTTTCCTGCGTATTCTAACAAACTTTAACAAGGAGAGTAATTAAGAGGTTGACCAGGGAAACGGAGACTGCACAACAGCCTCCCTTCCTGGAACAGAGACGAAGACTTAAGGGGAAAAGATGACAGGATCAAAAGGTGAAATCAGAGATTGAAGCAGTCAGTGAAATGAGATCCCAGATACAAGACGACTGTAAGTGAGAGGGAAGCTGCAGGGATAACAAAAAGCAACACAAGAACAATGAGAAGCAGTCAAAAGAGTCAAGCTAAAAATAAATGAAAGCAAATCAAGAGCCAATAGAAAATGACGTAAGATAAGGAAGGAAAATGTGATGGATGGAGCCAGAAAGAAAGTAGATAAGAAAGGGAAAGAGCTTGTGTTGATGATGAAAAACAGATGAACGGCACTAAGAGAGATGAGTCACTTCTGAAGCTGGGACATAGAAAGGACATTTATATTGTGAATTACACTGTTACAGTCTCACATGGGCTCAACTCAGGTATTTTTACCGCAGGGTTGGCAGGAAAAAATCTAAATATGTCCTTAGCAGCTGACACTGAAATGAGCTTTTTTTGCACACAGCCCCTCTGCACAATTTCAAGAGAATATCCTGAGTTCAGTTCGTGTCTGAAAGCTGCTCTCCAGAAAAAAAACAACCACGCACATACACAGCTACAAGCAATTTAGTCTCTTTTACTTGTTGGCAAGATTATAAACAAGGTTGAGCATTTATCTACTTTTGGAATTGTGACTTTTACTTCAGGTATTTAATTATTCCTCCACCCTGGGCTCCCACTCTTGTTCTTCATTTTGAGTGTAATTTCCACATCGTGCATGTGACATAGTTTTTTATTCACTTATTGCACTGAGAACCGGAAAAACCTATCTTAATAACTTGTATAATATCCTAGTGAGAGACAATTTTCAGCACTATTGGAAAGTAATTACGTCGCATTTACACAACTTTGCACTCATCCCCACTTTCTTCTTTTAGAAGTCCAAGCAAGCCTGTAGCCACTGAGGTGGGTTTTGTGAGCAGATTTTCACCTTTGGAATTGAACATGTGAGACACATAAAAAGCTGCTGGAAACTCTTGAATGTTCAGATGGACAAAGCAGAATAAACTCTTCTGGTACAGCCCACAGCCTCCTCGTTTGACCCGAGTAAATATTCCAGAGAAGACTGCGATAACTTTTTACACACACTCCAAACAGTTAAATTTGTTACTTCATTTGCAACAAATGTCACACTGCAGCTTTGAATGTATATAGTCTTGGATGTGTATTGTATTTTATTTTAATTTAAGTATTGCACTGCTGAGCCGAGTGGTGTCCTCCTGTCCAACAGCTTTCATTGAACTGTTCATCCTGGGTCAACTTTCACATGACAAATAAAACTTAATAGTGTAACTCTGTCAGGTTTTCTTCAAAGAAGGGAAGGTTTCCTTTCTCTAGCTCCCCGAAGGCCAGCTCTAACAAAGATTGGATTGTGCTTGTTATGGTTTATCTCGTAACACACACAGAAAGAGAAACATAGGAAACAGTTTACTTCCGTGAATACAACGTGCCTCTGTACTGTGTGAACAAACAGGATCTGTAAAACCAACCGTCCGTGGTAGCCATTTATTTGGCTAGTATACCTTTAAGTTTTCCCATGAGCCTTCACTGCATTCATTTAGTTCAAGAACCAGCAGAAACAACGGAAACAACAAAGAAGATATTTGGAGGTCGACACCGTGTTTTACTGAGCAAAGCTCCCATTTCATAATCTTCGCGTTACACTGCAAAGTCAAAAAAGTATACGATAACACCCTGATAGAAAGAGAGTGGTCAAACTCCCGCTACTTATTCGCAGCGTCGCCATGTTTGCATCCGGGCATTCCGAAGACTTGCACTCTGGGCTACCAACAGAGAACCGGTTTCTCCTCTCCCCGCCCAGGGGAAAGTCCCCGGACCCGGGGCAGAAAGTGCCATGGTGGGAACCATCGTCGACCTGCGCTCCGCCGTTCTGGAGCCGAGACGCTCATGTTGAGCTGAGCTCGGTGGTCACAGGTCGACATTGTCAGCGGCGATAGATATGCAAGTACGCTACACTACGCCGAAACACAACGGGGCTCATTCTCAGAATGCACATTTTACTTCAAAACACAGCAGAGATGAGGAAAATACTTTATTAATTCCAAAGACAATTATTGTAGCAAATAACGCGACCAGTACAAGTAAGAGTTACAGAGAAGAAACAATATAAAAGTGTACTACAAGTGAAAATAAAAATATAAAGTGAACTGGAAGAAACAGAAGAAATGAAATAAAGAAAATATAATCAAGAATTTTGAGACGGTAAACTAACACTCAACTAGTGGCAGTAGTAATAATAATGAGTAAGTACTATGGGATATTCCACATGAAATTTAACATAATTTGATGAAAAAAAAAACAACAATAAAATTACTTATCAATAGTAATGTTTGACTCAGAATATAATAGTAATAATAACATTTGTATTATTTGTGTCAAATGGTCCTCCCGCCAATAGGGGGACTAGTTGATCAGTTTGTTCAGTTTGATATATATGTATATATATATATATATCACTACTATTACATATCAAAACAATTATTTGCAAACAAACTCACCCTTTCCTCAGGTTTTAATCACCTTTATGATTCCACAGGGGTCAGAGGTCGACACAGTCTATCCCTACAGCATAACAACAAACCCGCTGTTGGAATTTTTTGTCCCACTAAATAAAGAGGGTGAAACTCCATTGTGGCTCTATCGACAGCAACATAGTGTGTGTTGACTCCTCCAGTTTGTGTAGGTCGCCATCTAGTGATCGAAGTGTGACGTGCAGCCCACAAGCACCAAGCCAAGTCCCCTCCTGTAAATTTATGCCAGTCAACCTGACAATAGGGACAAACAATGTTGTTACAAAGCATAAGTAAAGGCTATTCCCTAACTATTACCCTAACAATAACCCACTCAGGAGTTTGTGTTTTCATTGGTTCTTGTTTGTTAGCTGCATGACACAAACACGACAGACTACATACACTGGTGGAAAGATGCAGTATGGCTCAGGGGAGAACCCACTGTGGACTAATTAAGAGATTTTCAATATTTGCATCATTGTCCAGGGGATTAACTCCTGGATCTCAATGAAGAAAATCAGGCATATATAAGGGACTGATATCTATGAATTTGTTAGGTCCTTGGCAGAGATATGTTCTAGTTACATTTACTTCATACACATTTGTATGCTTCACTTGTACTTGATTCTACAAAATAATTTCTGACAGATTTTTCTCTATTCTATTTATCACAGTTTGCAGCTGTCCTTATTACGGAGCAGCCTGAGGACTCTGGCACTGTTGAGCTGGGAAGGTCAGGACCTGAACTCCTACCTGACGATGACGTCAGCTTATATCGTGCAAGTGGTGGGTGTCAGGTGGTTGCAGAAGTATCACGTGCCCCATCACTTTGATTCTGCCTTGAATGGGAGCAATGCGATCGAGGTGTCCCCTTTCTGTACTAGTGATGAGAGAACAAAGGCTGTTGTGGTTCCACCTGATCACCACTAGAGGGCACACCAGCCCTGCAGCATCTCTCCCAGCACACAAACAGACTCAACAACATACTGCACTGGATTAGCCAGGACACAAAAGGATTATAGCGTCACATGGAGGCCCTCTCCAAATGGTGCCTGATGCTAACCTACTTCCCCCCTCTGAGATATCCCATCACGGATTTGGAGTGGGTGTGGGCCCTGGCAGCAGCATCACAAAGGTTCAGCCCCTCCCTGCTGTATCCTGGAGACACAGGGGGGAGGGAGGGAGGGAGGGAGGAAGAGACAGACAGAGAGGATCAGGGTCAGATGAATACCAGCCTGAGTGACGAAGGCAGTGTGTGCAAATGAGGAGGGGAGCGTGCATGCATGTGCGTGAGCGTGGACGAATCAGAGCGGGCTAGAGACAGAGAGTGAGGGGTGGATTGTGTGAGAGAAAGACAGGAGGAAATCCAGGGAGCAGGAGAAAAGGGGGCATAAAGGGAGGAGGGAAAAAAGGGGGGCAGGAGGAAGCAAGAAGACAAGACAAGGGGACCCAGACTGAGAGGGAAGATGGCTGAGCCGGAGCTGAAGTCACGGAGCAGTTGTGAGCGTGTGTCCAAGGCGGCGAGCCAGGAGAAGATAGGGGGTGAGTACAGTGGATGCTTACACTCCTGTAGACACCACATGGTGCAGGGCTGCAATAATCCGCCATGCGCTCTGATGCAACATTGCCTGATGCAAGAGCACAATCTGATGTTGCTATGGAGACGATGATCATGCTTTTGTAGATGTGGGTGTCAAGGATAGGTGAGCAGATTGGCTCTTAACCGAATACTCCACAGCAGGGTGTGTCTTCTTTGGAACAGAAGGAGGTAAACATTAGGGTAACAATCTTGAGAATCCAGTTCTTTACCGGTTCTTGACCTGTTCTTTCAATGTGCATGCCAAAGGATTAAAAATAATTGCCGCTCTCGAATTCCCATGGACAGAAAATCTCTCACACCGCGGAAAAGTTTCCCTTTACTTTGCTAATCTCTCCCCGTTTGCCTGCTCCTCCTCTCCTCCGGCAGCCGATGCAGACCCAGACCCAGATGGTCTCATCGAGGAGCGGCCAGCCTCCCCATCTGCCTCCCTGGTCCCTGCTCCAACGGCCGCGAGCCCCACCGACGTCGCCCCCGCCAAAGGGGAGAAGATCGAGCTCAAACGCAGCATCACCCTCTTCAACGGCGTGGGGATGATCATAGGCACCATCATCGGCTCGGGCATCTTCGTCTCCCCGTCAGGTGTGGTCAAAGAGACGGGCTCCACCGGGCTCTCCCTCATCATCTGGTCGGCGTGCGGAGTGATCTCGACCATGGGCGCCCTGTGCTACGCCGAGCTGGGCACAACCATCACCAAGTCCGGGGGGGACTACACTTACATCCTGGAGGTGTACGGCGAGCTGGCGGCCTTCCTGAAGCTGTGGGTGGAGATGCTCATCATTCGGCCGTCGTCGCAGTACGTGGTGTCCCTGGTGTTCGCCACGTATCTGCTGAAACCTCTCTACCCAGACTGCCCTGTGCCCGAAAGCGCTGCCAAGCTCATTGCCTGCCTGTGTCTCAGTGAGTTTTGGGCTCGGTAACAGACACCACTTTCGATGCATATCTTCATTCAATGTAGTCATTTCCTGTTCTTCTTCTTCTTATCTCTCACCTCCTGCAGCGTCCCTGACATTCGTGAACTGCATCAGTGTGAAAGCGGCCACCAAAGTGCAGGACTTGTTCACGGCCTCCAAGTTGGTGGCTCTGATCATCATCATCCTCTTTGGCTTCATTCAGATCGCAACAGGTATGTAGCCCAGAAGGAGACACACAGGCACTGGATCTTTAGTCCATATGAGGGACCTGTGTAAAGCTGTGTTTGTTCTGTGGCCACATGCAAACCCCAAAGGGACCAAAATCAGAGCTAGACTAACTTTATTTAAACACTCTTATGTTTAAACGCAACTTGATACCAACCAGCTGGATTTTCCAGTACCGTCTCTTTCTTTATCTGGTATCATTTCCAGTTTTATCACTGAATTCTTGATCACAAGTTGATGATAAACTCAACAGACAAAAAGAAATGAGACAAACTGATATTTAATCTTAACTCATATTAACTTTAGTATAAATGAAAATGTAAAGTTCTATTTTGTGTGACAGCTATAGTACAAATATCATAATTTATCTCTATTGTTACTCTGATAATTACAAGTTGTATTAAAATCTCCTATAAGGATCGGTAAAATATACCATGTGATGGCTTGTAATATTCTGTTATTGACACAGTACTTTTTGCAGATATAACTACTTTCTTCGTCCTCTATTTAGATATTAAGTGCAAAAGCAAAAGAAGTGTAAATAAAATGTGCTCTTACAATTTGTAGTTTTTATATAGCTACACTATTATTTTATCCTAATCGTCTGGGTGACTATATCTGGGGATTATTTCTTTTGTTGCTGACGATCAACAAATTGTTGATTAACACTAATGAGCCCGACCGAGCGGAATGCCCTCCTTTCTGCCTGTTTGCACAGTTGCTGAGTGTGAGCACAAGGCTCGTCTGTGTGCAGCCATGTTGCTGAGTCTGAGCAGGAGTGCAGCCACGTGCACGTCTGTCTGTACAGGTGTACGTTGCATCTGCTGAACACTACAGAGCCTAATTGGTTTATTACATGGCTCGACTGCACAGTAGCTTACAGAACACGACAGAATAGATCTAGTCATGTGCTGGGAATTGTGGGTAATGTATATTCTTGCAGAAATGAATCACATTATTGACTGAATTTTCAATATCACTGTCTTTAACATGGCGGGAAACAATCATGAGACTCCATCTTGGGAAAAAAAGGAAAAGACTTTAAATTAATAAAAATAAATCTGAAGGAGCAACTCAACCTCGGTCAAACCATCTGAAGTAAAACCAGAAGAGAACACTTCGTGACCATCGCTCGCTGCATGCTACATCTGCTGCCCCCCCCCCTCCCTTTGCGAAGCCATGCCCCACCACCATTGTGCTCTGCGCTGCGTTTCCATGGAGACTAGGCGGCAAGGCTTGCCGGCTGTTGTCACACTGTGGTCTTTCAGAGGACTGAGAAAATAATGAGGGTATAACAGGCCTCGTGGAAAAGGAAAGTCTTTACCATCTGAAAGTGACAGGTAGAGAGGAGAGTCACCCAGAAGCGAGGCTAACAGCATGCACGCACACACACACACACACACACACACACACACACACACACACACACACACACACACACACACACACACACACACACATGCTCTAATACAACTCCTTTTGCTGATGCACTGGTTTTTGTAGCTGCTCTGACAAAAATGTGTGGATTCAAAATATATTCTGCTCATATTTAAATGTCGACCAGGCAACAACTCAAATGTGTCAGTACTGGCTCGCTGCTGGTTGAAAATGTCCAAACAGTCACATGACAAGCAGCATCATACCGGCCTTCATACAAGAAATAGAAAAGCGCCAGGAGCCCTAAATGAGAATCGATTCAAAATGCATGAAACCGCAAGACGTGAAAGGTCAATTATTCCTTAACCTCTAATTTCTTCTGTGTGCAGGTGACGTGCCGTACCTTATGCCAGACAGGGCATTTGAAGGCAGCAAGCTGGGGGTCGACAACATTGTCTTGGCGTTATACAGCGGCCTCTTTGCTTTTGGCGGCTGGTGAGGCATTTGTGACCAATTTGATGTAAAACGGTCTAGAACTACAACCGGTTTGCTTGTTCTTTTTCTTACGCACATTTTTCACCGATTGCTAAAAGATTGTGGAACTCTTGTTTTCTTTTCTAGGAACTACCTGAATTACGTCACCGGGGAGATGATCAATCCAGAGAGGTGACTTAAATTTGATGAAGGTTGTTTTGAAGATTGTACAGATTCTCCTGTAAATATTTGCCAACAGCATGATGAACCTCATCCGTGCTTGTTTACTGCTGCAGATTGCATGGAAACACATTAAAGACAAAGGAACAGGAACACCATATCACATAATGCGTTAGATTGAATTTTCATTAGGTGATGCTTATGCTTTTAGTATTATATTATATCATTGCGAAACTGATCACTGTACACACCTATTTGAAACTGTCCTTGATCATCTTAACATGCATGAAACTGAACCCTAACTAAATGATCACATTATAATAAAATAAGTGGTTAAGATGTTGCGAGGAGCTTTTCTCCAATGACCTCTGACCTTTCCCTCCGTAGGAACCTGCCTTTGGCTATCATCATCTCCATGCCCATAGTGACTGTGGTCTATGTTCTGACCAACCTGGCCTACTTCACCACCATCTCCCCTGAAGTTATGGTCGAGTCCGAGGCTGTCGCCGTGGTAAGAGTTATTCTTCTGTCAAAAACGTCCCGTGACTCAGTTTATTGTGTATTTGACTAAATGTCAGCTGCCTTCCTATGTGTTAATGGCTGTGCTGCCTCGCAGAGTTTCGGAGAGTACCATCTCGGCGTGATGTCCTGGCTGATTCCTGTCTTTGTGGGACTGTCCTGTTTTGGAGCGGTCAACGGATCCCTCTTCACCTCAGCACGGTGCGTGTTTACACATAGCTCTCCGGGTGGGAAGTGAAGTCAGGCAAGTCTGTTTAATAACACCCAGGTCAGTTAGGAGCATAATATTCCTGTGCGATGATGAAACCGGAGTCAGGATGTTTTGAGAAAAGGATACTGGACTTTAGGGCGTGAACGCTCAAACGTTTTTGAGAGGATGTGAAGTTCCATATGATATGAGGGTAAGGGGTGGGTAGGGGGTGTGTTCCAAAACCTGGGGCTGTTACTGGCTGGAACTGTTTATATAGGGCGACTGTTTTATCAAAAATAACCATGAAAGAGCTTTCTCTCTTCTAGGTTGTTCTATGCTGGAGCTCAAGAGGGTCAACTCCCCGCAGCTCTGGGACTGGTTCACTCAGACCTTTTCACTCCGGTGCCGTCCCTCATCTTCACAGTAAGACCCCTGCTACCAACTGTGATGATTCAACAGTTACTCTTGTGTTTTCCAAATCAGCACCACGAAAAGTGCCTGATTACCCCAAGACCCAAGATGACATCTAATAGAATCATGGTTAATAATGGTGCATTCAATTATGCATGAGCTTTATCAATGCAGCCAGCGTCAACATGTTTCTGGCAGTTGAAAATATGTATAAGCTAAAACGAGTACTGATCATAAATCTGTCTGAAAGCTAAATTTCAAAAGTACTTGTGAAGTTATTTTAATAGACAACATTCCTTTTACTCTCTGATATTCACTCATTCAATGTGTATTTGTGCTACATTAAGAATGGCCTACGACCTCTGCCACGGCCCAACAGTGTCCTTATGAGACCACATTTTAATTCACTATATCTGGATTGTTATTTGAATCTGCACCAAATTGCACACACTCATAAATAGCATTCCCCTAAACCAGAATTTGAATTAAGAACCATGAATTATTCTGAGAAATCAATGAAACTGTTGAACAACAAATTGCAGTGTTAAAGAAAGTGAAGAAAAAAAAAATCCCCAACCTGCTCTCTGTTCTGGTTCAGCACCAAAATTTGATTGTTTCTTCTTTGGGTTGTGTCCTAACCCCTGCCGAAAATTCCCTAGAAATCTATTGGGTTGGCTTTATGTAATCTTGATAACAAACAAACAAAGAAAGAAACAAAACAAACTGACTGGGGGGGGGGGAAACATAACTTCCTTGGCGGAGATAAATATATTTTGAATACTGCCCATGCGTGTATGAAGGACTGACATCATCTTGTTGTTCCCTCTCCCTGATATCAGTGTCTGCTGTCCATGATGTACGCCATCTCCCAGGACATCTTCTCTGTCATCAACCTCTTCAGCTTCTTCACCTGGCTCTGTGTTGGTATGGCCATCGCAGGTTTGATCTGGCTGCGCTTTACCAAGCCCGACCTCCGGAGGCCCATTAAGGTAGCGCACCCATGTCTGATCAGGTGGCAGCTATCTCATTGCTCAATCTATCTGAGAAAGATTTGAAACTCACGATAAGTTACAGCAATGATTTAAGATCTTGACCTGAACCTCAGCCACTTTCTCTGTCCGCCTCAAACATAAATAGAAACACGTCCCCCGGTTTCTTAAAATCTGTCTTTTAATAAAACAACTATTGTATCACAACGCTTATTATTGTGGGATGTGGAACCACACTGTGACATCAGGATGGGAGTGGTGCCTGCACGGATACATGGCTCTTTGTTGCTGTTTCATCGTGGGATTATTACTTTGGTTGACTGGAGTCTTTCATCTCTGCTCTGAGCCTGAGTGCTCTCAGCCTATTTGTTTTATAAGATGAACCTCTAACAAGGAACAAATAGAGCTTTCTTCTTCATGTGTAAACCATTCATGAATCGAGACAATTGTTAGTTTTTTTTTCACATCTAAATTTATCTTCGGTCACAACAACAACGCATTTCTCTTCATCAGCGTACAAAGCTCAACAACAGAAGCTGAGCATCTGTATTCTATCCATCTACCTACCTACCTACCAACCTACCTACCTACATATATATTATATACTGTAAACTTCATGTATACATATAGTTTAAGTAGCAAAAGTACTCTTTTTGTTGAGTTGCTCCTGTCAGAATCATGTTTATCATGTTATAAGATGCTGTTTATTGATGCATTAATGTGTATGCCACTTAAATGCTGGTTAAATTTGAAAAAATAATCTGAAACTACAGTCAAATCTAAGTTATGAGTAAATACAAATAAATGTAGTGCAGTGAAAAGATATGTTTTTTCTCTGAATTGTAGAGGAGTAGAAGTACAAATGAAAATACTCAATAAAAGTACAAATATATGTGTACTTAGTTACCTTTCCACAGCTGGTTTCATTTGAAGATGTGATAACAAACACTTGAAAAAAAACAACACAAAAAGGCAAAGCTGTGCGTTATTTTATTCATATTAATTCATATTCAACATCAAGTGAAAATACAATATTATGAAGCAGTAATGAGATGTTTTTACATGCTGCAGTATCTGACATATAGGGCATGTTACATATCTAATTTGACAATTTCTTATATTATTAAGGAGTTCAGTTTTGTATGAACCTGAAATTAATTTCTCCATCTCTTTGCGAAAACAAAAATAGTATTTTATGGATGTCCTATTTTCGTTTTAACTGCAACAAACCCTTTCTCTTGTCTTTCTCTGCGCAGGTGTATCTGTTCATCCCTGTGACTTTCGTTTTGGGCTGTGTCTTCATGATCATCGTGTCGTTCTGGGCGGCTCCCTTCGAGTGCCTGATCGGCAGCGGCATCATTCTCACAGGTATCCCAGCGTACCTACTGGGCTTCAAGTGGAAGAAACCCCATGTGGTCAGGAAGATGCTGGGTGAGTGACGCGGCATTCATTACACTCTGTTATGAGATTCATGTGAAAATACCTGTGGGGGCACTGGTACATTTAGCTTATGTACACAGCGGAAGCGAGGGAATGAAACCAAAGTATTTGTTTGATAAAGTCTATACATTTCTTCTGCAAAAACATGTGCAGCGATGGAGCCAAAGAAAACAGACATGTTGTTGATGTGATGAGTCGTTTCTCCTCAGAAATCTTCACCACGTCCTGTCAGAAGATCCTCATGTCTGTTCCCGAGGAGAGGGGGAAACACGAGGCGGCGGAGTGATGCTGCACCCACCGAACAAGATGGAGGACTGACGCAATCACATTTTTGTCTGAACATTCTCAAAGTGTTTACGCTCATTCATGCGGGATTCAGCTACTGCAGTTTATATTTTGAAACCTTTATTTAACCAGCCAGGCAGTTGGTATATTACGGAGGAGCCTGGCCATCTTGGTTAAAGAGTTTTTTATTTATGTGCGCTCTTTGTGTACAAAGTAAGTGGACCTTTGTTTATGAGAACAGCAATGTTAAGTCTAATCTTATAGTCGGGATTTGAAATTCAGACATTTTACCGGATTTTTGTTCAAAATCTGTCTCACAGTTTCATCTCATGTTAATGCTGGAACATGCTTTTATGTTGCACGTTTGTTAGAGAGTCACTGTCGCAGGCACATCCTGAAATTGATTGTGCACTGAACACACAGCCCCAGAAACTCCAGAAACTCTGGAAGTGGCCTCAAACAACAAGTTCGCCATAAACGACATGTTCAAATGATTTTTTTATACTTTCTTTACATTTACTAACCACTAACAACGAGAAGCACACATTGTTTATTATAGTTTAGCGTTTTAGGGAATATTAAGCTGTGAGTCAAAGTCGAAACGACCTCGTGTGAGAAACAATTATTGTACAGAGTATAAATAAACAAGGTCAGGTTTGAAAGAAGAAGTGGTTAATTCACGACAGCAAATCTCATTTGATGATACACAAAAGCTACTAATATTCATTTTAAATAAATATTCATTTCTATATTTGTATTTTTTTGTGTTGATTTGTAAACTGAGTCCGCAGCACTAAAGCACAAAAAAAGACAAAGCTGTGTATGTAATGTACCCTTAAGATGTGTTGCTGTGAAACAGGTCTGTTTCTCGTACCGTTTTATTTTCGGTGTCAGCGCTCCATGTGATGATATTTGATGGATATCTGAGGATCTGTATAGATGTTATGTTAGCAGCTGTATGTAGGAAACCTCATTGTAGTGTTTTGTATCTTTTTTCCTTGATCTGTGCCAGCCGTGGTGGCCCTCATGTTACCTTTTATTTTTGTCTTATTGTCACTGTAAGACCAAAATGAATGTTGCATATTAAGTTTTTTTTTTATTGGGAAGTTGCCTATAAAGTCCTGCTTTTAAAGTGAATATCTTTTTCCAAAGTTATTGCAAGCGCTTTCCCAGTCCGCTCCTGACCCCAGAGGAAATGAAACCTCTGAAAAATATGAAGGAGGATTGAATTCGCACGGGCTGAAAAAAGAAGCTTTCTGGGCTTTGTGCAGAATAGAACGACGGTCCCCTTAAATGTCAACAGTTTATTCGGTCCGTCAGCCTCTGCAGAGCATTTCACTGAGTGCTGACGGTGCACGGTTTGCAAGATAGTGTGAAATCAACTGGATGCAGATTGGTTGAGGACAAATTAACAAAAAGTGACTTTGAAACAGAAGCAACGAGGGAAACGCTGCCAGCGAAAATACGTCCAACATGTTTATTCTCTTAGTAACATCCCCTCTAAACAACTGCAGATGAAATGTCTTTATTATTTGAGAAGCGCTCTTCAACCATCATTATGTTTGTTAATGGAAAGTGGACCAAGGCATCAATAACATTTTGAAAACACCATCATGAAAACATATTTACATGTAAAGAGAATGGAGGGAGGACATCCCAAAAGCAGATTCCCTCCAGTACTGGGGGATTTAAAGAACAATGTAAAGAAAAGTTAGGGTAAGGGTTAGTTTTTTTTCACATTAAGCATCTAAATGATTTTTTAAATCTTTGTGACAGGTATTTGTGCTTAAAGGAAGATATGTGCCCTTTATCAAAGAGATCACATGAAATGAAACCAGGCAGGACAGGATTCCCAATGACTGAGATTATGAAGAGGCTCAGTTTCTGTTGGAATCAACATATATTTATGTGATGCATAAAATACTGGATGTGTATACAAAGTGTTATGACTTGATGAAGCCTTTAATGATGTTTGCCTAAAGCAATGAAATGTTATGGAGGAAAAAAAAACTCTAATAGCATCTTTGTAATCTTCAAATTGGAAAGTACTGATGTCAGTTGTTGAAACTGTTTCATGTCAGTGACCATGGCAGGTACATGTAATAATAAACATATTTTTGTTCAAGCTCATGTCTGTTTTTTGTAAAGACGAGGGGCAACAAAAGGAGTGCAGCGAAATCTGATTCATCTCTTCTGCAGCCTACAATATACTCGCACCAGTTAACAAAAGGCCACAGGCTCTCCTCAGATAACAGTCTCCAATAGAACGAGCACCCCCCCAAACACAGGACGGCCTCGAATCCAAATGAAGATGTTTCACAGGCAGGATCTTCTTGAAAAATGTTGTCCAGTGGCATTATCGCCTCAGCCATCAAGTGTCTGGTGCGGTGATCCGTATGAAACGCTCGGTCCTTTCTCGTTTGTCTTGTCTTGTTTGTTGGCTGTCAGACAATGATGCCACTGACGCCCGCTCCGGCAGGACAGTTCATATCCGTGTGGAGAGGAAATGAGAGGGTCTGATGGCTGCTGATGGAGCCAGTGTCACAGCTCCAGGAGACAATATTAGCGATGGGTAGATTGGACAAGGCAAGGAGCCAATATTGCACAACCGACGCATGGAGTGTTTGTTTACCTTCTCAAAAGTGAAGGTGACTGAACAGGGGCTGGAGTGGTTCATTTCATTATAGTCATATAGGTCAAATCCAGCTTCAGTGGTTTCAGGTATTAAAACCAAGTATTGAACTAAGTACTAAAGCTCATTTAATAAAGGAGGAGTCAGTCAGATGGCACTAAAACATCCTCTGAAACTGCACTTCTGAACTTGTGCACATGAATGGTTAAATCACATATCGTTTTCTGTTGGTTTGATTCTATTTGAAAATTTAAATATATATTACACAGAGCTGTCTTTCTGCTGTGGGCAACAACCCAGGGGCAAAGCTATAAATGATACATGGAGCGTCAATTATTTATAGGAAGCTAAGGTGAAACTGACTTTCCTGCAAAACACATCAACATCAAACTGCTCACATAATTGGTATTGTTTGCATTGAGCCATTTTACACAAAACAAGAAAAGTTCTGCAAGTGTGGTGAAATAAATCCACTTGTCCCACGAGGATTCTGTCTGATTTCAACCATGTTCTCGGAATAAAGTACAAATGGTCATTTCATTTTCAAATATTTAGATTTTTGCCAATTCATTTGCCTGAATAATAATAATAACTAGTTGATGCAAACAATATGTCATTTATTTGATCACCGATTATAAACTAGAAGGTTTTGAATGAATTTTCAGAATGATATTAAATTAAGTGTGTCCCACACTGTGATTCTTCTAAGGCGTCAGAAGCCAAGGTTGGAAACTACTGGGTTATTCTCTAACAATAGGTTTTTAAAGCAGGTTCAAACATCCTGTATCTAAAATCCAAAAATATAAAAGTAACTCTTAAGTAAGGCTGTCAAATGTATGTAGTAAAGTAGAAAATACAATCTTTCACATCTGAAATGTGAATCAAAAAAAGCATAGAATGACACAGACACACACACACACACACAATTGTGTGTCCATCTTCTTCCTGTGCTTAGTTAGTCGTTTGGCCTAGTGGGTAGAGCGTATGTTCTGCAACAAAAAGGTTGCTGGTTTGAACCCCAACCTTCCCCATTGTATGCTGAAGTGTTCTTGGCAAGACACTGAACCCCATAAATTTGGCAGAACTTCAACGACCTATTCATTGCACAATATCTTAAACTATGCAAATTAAAACAAATTACATAGTAAATCCTTACAATTTCAATAGGGCCTCACTGTCTGTCAGTGCCTGTCAGTGTTCGGGCCCAATAAGATAATCAGACTGTTCAGTTAATGAACATTGATGAGCCTCGATATGGCATTCATAAAATATAAAGCATAATACAAATAAAGAATTTGCATGTTTTCTTATCACACTTCTAATTATAGTTTTATAGTCTTGACAAAAAAATATTCACAAGGCTATTTAATTGTTTCTGATGTTAGAGCAAGAGACTTACCAGACATAACCAGCAGGGGACGATAGAGGATCATCAACAGGAGAGGGCAACTCGCTGGAGCGGTGAAGTCCAGCACTTTTATTCATGCATCTCTCTGTATTCTGGTTTGTTTAATATATATTTTTTTATATTATTACATACATTTATTAAACCTAATGTATTTTCAAGAATTACCTGTTCACCTGAGCTCAGCAGCCCGCAGGAACCACAGTTGTTAATGATGCTGAAGCAAAGTCCCTGTAACGTTATCATCATTAAAAAAATACCAGATCACATTCGAGCAACTGTCTAAATGAAGTCACCGAACCACGACGAACTGATTCTTCCTGTCCTCCAGTGCAGAGGAAGTGAACCCCAAACCCCAACGTGCTTGGTTCTATGGATCAGCTCTAGGGGGCACTGCGTCATCACCATTTTAATGGAGGGTGAGAGAGAGAGAGAGAGAGAGAGAGAGAGAGAGAGAGAGAGAGAGAGAGAGAGAGAGAGAGAGAGAGAGGAAGAGGGATGATAAATTCCATTTCTATTCTACCTTTAATCCAACTGTGAAATGCGTAAGTAAAAGGTAGTTCAGTGAAAGACTGTGCACACCAACTGCACCTACTGAGTTTCATCATCAAACACACAGCTAGTGGACAGAAAGACGCTGCTTGGTTTACTTTATTAATCACGTCTGGATTCAATCAAATGAGAGAGGAAGAAAAACTGGAAAAAGTCAGAAAAAAAACCTGTGAAAAGGTTGAAGTTGGTTAAGTGAAGGTAAACCAGGAAGCTTCAAGTCCTCCCCTAATGAGCCGTGTGACAGCAGCCGCACTAGCTTCTGCAACATCAAAGGTAATTTTCCTCATTAACCTCGACACGTTAGGTTTATGGTCTCCTGCACCGATCAGGTACTACCCATCAAAGGACATATGAATGTGTATGGAGTCACGATCCAAATAAGTCGACACGGAACTGTCCACTTCTTCACTTTAAACATTTTATTACAGACAAAAGAAAACAAAAGAAGTATTTGTGACACAAAATGAATCTAATGCTGGTGCACTGGTATGGCACCAACAACAATTTCTGAAAAAATATTTATTATTCTAATAATCATGTTGTTTGAGTAATAATAATAATAATAATAATAATGATAATAATAATAATAATGCACCCTGATGAAATTAAGCCAAAATGTTACTTCATTTCATTCATAAATAGATGTGAAACCTGCAACCAAATTAAATAGAATGACCATATTGTAAAACATACAGTATGATATTCAACAAAAAACAAAATGAGTTCTCTTATCACTGGCTTTACAAATTAAAGAAGTACATTTGGCAGGTTTATACACAAAAAAAAAATCATAATATCTACCCTCATGACCGTTCCTCCAAAAAAAAAAAACGCAAAATCCTGCTACAGTGAAAAAACAAAATAGATTAAGATTTTTTTATCTTCACAAAAAATGATAAAGATGAGTTCAACACAATTCTAAAACACCTAATAAAACTAGTCAAAAACTTTAAAACCCACTGTTATGTTTTTTTTTTCTTTAGTAACATTTCACATTTAGCAACTTTTTTTTAATTCACCTGTACAAGTGGTGTCAGGACTAAGGGGTGGTGGGTGGGGTTACAGGTGGAGGGGGTGGTCCTTATTGACCAAGAGGTGGAGGAGCTAAAAGGAGAGGTTTTCGACCTTTGACCTCTACAGTTTTGTAACGTCCTGAGGCCGTGTGAAGAGAGGGACACTCTCTATCAGAGCTCCGTCACCTATAAGGAGGAAATGGAGCGGGTTTTTTTTACAGTCTCTGAGTTTCTCTCAGGGTTTGGAGAGAAACCAGACCGGTGAACACAGTTTCAACACGAGTTTTAGTGTGTGTATTCCCTCACTGAATCCGCCTGCACGAGAAATCACATATTCAAACCAAAAAAGAATGTTTGAGAAAAAAAAATTAAAGCAAGGGACTGCAGTTAAATACACACATTAGAGGGATCCATTTTGGTGATATTTACAATCACGCTGTGACAATTAAAGGAAATAGGGGAGTCCTTTTACGAGGGCACGGATGATTTACAAATGTCTCATGTGTTCGTGACTATCTTCATAATAATTTTGCTTTGCTTCTATTCAGTCAGGGCTGTTTCAGTCAGTCTTGTATGTATCCACCCCCCGGTGAGGTGACTATATCCTAGATTCCTGCATTAGCTTTTCTACCCGAGACCCCTACACTTGGAGTATGCTTAGAGCATTTCATCTCCCCAGTGAGGGCAGTCCATGGCAAACACAAGAATTATGGAGTGAAGAGGAAAGAAAGCATCTTTACAAAAATTCAAAACGAGATGAGAAGACATGTTTTTTTTTTTGGTCTTCATTTCCAGTATGTTGGCATGAGCTTAAAGCTCAATGCCCCGCAAAAAAACGGAAAGTTCACTGATAAGGAGGAGGAGAATTTTCATTTTTTTTTAAAGCAAGAGAAGTGCCTCAGGCCTCTGGCCGATCTAAGTGCTTGGCAAATAGGTGAAGTTTCTGTAGCAGTCTTTGGGATTTTCGAAATCCATCAGAAAAAAAATGAAATGGTGTAGAAGCAGATACATCGATGACGTTGTTATGTTGGTAAGCTCCCTGGAGTCTGACATTTGGAGGTCTTTCAACTTCAAGTGAGGTAGAGAGGCTTGTCCCGGGCTCCCATGCCACTGCTGAGGAAGAAAAAACATGGATTAACGTATGTTCAGATGTATGTGGAGACAATGATATTCTAACAACGTGTCTGGCTCCTCTTTTTCACCAGGAAATCCCAGTGAGACCATGAAAACCCTTTTTTACAACAAGGGCCGGGCTCTAAAGCAAACAGACACAGCTGCTAAAAGCAAACAACGCACGTCAATAAACGCAAAGACAAACACAAAATGTCATAATTTGCAGATTCACTCGGAACTTGAAATGTCAAATACACAGTCTGTTCTCCAGTTATCTATCCTGACGCGCCGGAAATAACAATACTCAGAACCCTCCTAAAACTCCAAAACGACAACGACGTGCCACTGAGGGAGAAGGTTTAAGCAAAGACTGCGTCTGCTTCAAGGAGCACGATCCAGTTTGACATACAGATGAATCAGCGCTAAGTACAGGAGATACTGACTTTCAGATCCGCTGCCTCTCGGAGTAGCAGCACCGAGTTTCAGGTGTGAGACAAAAAAACAACATCCGTCTTGCACCTGCTTGAATAGCTTGATTCAATAAGGCAACGTGTGCTAAGCAAAACACAGAGGAACTTAATTGGATGTCACACTTTATCCCAGCTCGGTAATGGCATTGTTTTGCTGCCGCATTACTCATTTCAATTTCAAGGGGATGCTTTTGCTGTAGCAGGGAAATCGCAGTTTATGATTAATGCTGTCTGAGTGTGTGAGTGTGAAAGTGAAGTGGTTTCGGGCGACTCATGCGGAAAATAAGTAACTGTCAGACAAGTGCTCTCCATTCTTAACATCCAAATGTTCTGGATAATATTTAATTTGTTTCTGCGGGTTAATTATCTCTCTCTCTCTAGCCATCATGTCTGTCCCCGCTATCATAACAGAGCACAGGCGACTGATCTGATGGGCTCACCTGCAGTGGTTGGGTCCGCAGTCCCTGTTGCAGTACTCGCTATCCCAGTCGGGGTTCTGCCCGTGGTTAGGGGCCCCTGGAGACTGAGGGCCCCCGACACTGTTCTGGTAATCAGCCTGAATATGGGAGAATCCCTGTAGGACCAGAAGAAAGGAAACAAGAAATTATTTTGACGTATATTTTTGGGATGACCAGCCGACAAATCGGAGACGTCGCTATTGCACCTAAGGATTTTGGGTAGTGTAGTAGTTCTCCTTGATATTATGAATAAAACGATTTATTTTTTAGCACAGACTTGGGGCTTCTACAGGAGAATTTAACAGAGTTCCACATTCTCATAGCTTGTGGTAAGTCTACTTTGGATGGTAACAAGCTTGAGGCTGATAATCACAATCTATATTCAGAAAATAATGTAATTCAAAATATAAAAAAAAGAAAGTAAGGCCATTTATACGAATCAATGAGAATGAATAGAAAATGTTACCAATTGAAATAAGGAAGCAAGAAAAACTCTGAATAATATACAAACTTCAAAGTTCTATAAATTTCAAGAATTATATAATTTAGTTTGATAAAAATAAGAAGAGATTAACTAAGGATAATAAGTAATGTAATTACTGCTGATAATGAATGACGAACTTTATCAGATACCTGTGTTTAAATAATGGTTACACCAACCTGTTGGCTGAGAGGAGGGGAATGCAGAGGTGCCTGGAGCCCCATTTGGTGTGAGATGATTGGCTGCGACTGCTGCATGCGGATTGGCTGGTTGAGCAGGGAGCTCTGGTGCAGGGAGAGCTGGGCATGGGGGTGCAGAGGCGGGCTGATCTGGAAGGGGGAAGGGGGAGAGGCACTCATGCGGGGCGGCAGCATCTGGGATTGGCTGAGGGTCTGGGCCAGAGTGTGTCGGGGCGGCCCGGCGTAGCTCTGGAGGTCGGACAGGGGGAAGGACCCCGGCGGGCCCAGGTAGCCTGAGGAGGGCTGGGGGGGCACGCTGTACAGGGGCTGCTTGGAGGAGAGCAGGTGGGAGGGCTGGCTGCTCTGCTGGGCACTTTTTGGTTCAGGGTCATTGTATGTCTGGGGATGAAAAAATGCATTATTTGAATTAATTTGATAATAACACGACGTTTAATCTGCAACCGGTTACTCTCCAAAAACAATCAACGCTCATTTATCATCATTCATCAATCTGTGATCACAACACCTCATCTCCCCTCTCATTGTTGTAATAGCAGCATCCATTACAATTAAGACTGAACCTCAGAACTTTGTCACTTATCTTAGAGGTAAAACCTGTTACTTGTGGACCTGGGTCTGAGGCCACATCGACTAGGAAGCTGCTTTAACTTTCACAGAACTGCTTTCTAACAAACAAGGGTTTTCTGGTCTTTTCCAGCATTTCTTTAGACTGTATCTATTTAAAGGATAATTCATTTGATCCTGGGCTATTCACTCTGTACCACTCTACACAGACAGGCTGAGTGATTGGGAAACAGACACTATGTTGGGAAAGGGCTGCAGCGCTTAAAAAAAAAATTAAAAAAAGAGAAAACCACCAAAACCACCGAAACTTGACTTTTTTCCGTCTGGACGATACCAAAACTCTGAACAGGTGCAGCAGCCATGCAAAATACCACCAACCTCCCAGCTCCACCCTGCCCCACCCTGCGCAGGCCTCTATGATGAGCTGTCACATTGTTCATCTCCAGCCATCAGTGTTGATTAGAAGGTAATGGAGCCCATTTGTATGAATAGAGCAGGGGCCGAGGTAATGATCAATAGACTACCTTGACAGATAGATGAGAAAGGGAGAAGGACGCGCACACACACACACACACTAGCGCGCACGCTCACACACACACACGTTGATACAGGACCCCAGGCAGAGAAATGAGGCTGTTTGCCTGCAGAACAAATGGAATGACAAAAGGAATCTTCCCCACACTACATTGTGTGTTGTTAATATAAGACGGCACTAAACAATGCAATCCACAGCCTCCTCCTTGTCTCTCTGTGTTCTCCGGGCTCCTCGACCAATCGGTGCATACGAGACGACATCATTCACCGGCCAAGAAGGGATGTCGTAGATCTGAATTAGCGGGAAGGTGTCAGGTGTGCAAACCGTGCGGCTGAGCTAATGATTGTTTGTGTTGATCTGAATATACTTCCTGTTGTGGACGACGCGGTGGAGGAAAGGGATGATCTACTGCGTGACACAGGTGCCTGCTTGAGTCTATTTCTATTTGGCCTTTTCTGAAGTTGAATATAAAACAGACTCAAGCCTGATAGCACGTGTAGCACATGAGAGAGCAATCATTTTCCACCCTCCACCTCTCAGAGAAGTTATGGCCATATGCTTGTACGTTCTGATTGGCCGACCCCTCCCCCAACCCTCTATCACCATACCAATTACACTCCCCCAACCCCCAACTTCTGCACCCTATGGAAATTAGGTATTATTGTTCCAAAAATGGATGCCGCCCCAACCACCACCACCACCACCACCACCACCTTGTCCTATGGAAGCCCCACCCAGCCCATTAGCAGGGATTTTCCATCCATTCCCTCATCAGTCTTATCCAGTGCCTGTGTGTCATAAACGTTACCTTGGAAACCAGACTGGCTCGGTACGCGGCCAGCGCTTTCAGGTACTCCTTCTTAGCTGCCTCGGTTTTCCTCTTGTACGCCTGTGAAGAGAAAAGGAAAATCAAAACAAGAGGCTTCGGGTGAGACGAGAGGTTGACATGCTCATAAATGTGCAGACACACATCTCCCAACACGCACACACAAACGCACACACAAACGCACACACATGCACACATGTCCTTAATGTTACCCTTTCCATCAGAGCCAATGGTACAGAACACCTCTATTTCCTCATCACAGCACTAATACGCTCTCATCTCAGTGTGTCTCCCTCTATTGTAGCAACACATCATTTCCATTCCAATCCACCTAGAGAAATGAACTGGAACTTTTCTCTCTCTCTCTCTCTCTCTCTCTCTCTCTCTCTCTCTCTCTCTCCTCCTTTAGCTACACAATAACACTCCTATCAGCACACTGACATTAGTTATACAACACAATGCTTGTTGTCATTTGGCACATTAGGATAACGCTCCCTGCCGGTGCATGACTTTTGTTTGAAACTGCCTTTCCATATTTTTACAGTGATGTAGGAACTTCTGCTGCAGTAACTGCTGCGGCCGTGTTTGAATGGACTCATTCCATCTGCATAATGAATGTGGGTTTATGAGTGCATATATGGATAACTGCATGTGTGTGCTTGCACGCAGGTATTCTTTTAGTATATACGGCAGGTGTATACATTTTCGCGATAGCAGGATATGCCATCGGAGTGTGTGAAAATAGGGGTATTGACAGAGGGCTATAAGCATGATCATGTCTTTTATGTTAAAAGAAAAAGGAGAAAAATGTGTGTTTGTTAGTAGGAAAAAATAGATTTCCAATACTTTACAATACTAGTGTCATACGAGCACTGGTATGGATCCATCAATGCCTTTCTGAATGAAATGTTTTTCTACCTTGAATCCATCTTCTCAAATGTAACTTCTCGGCCATGCAAGGATTTTGCATAAGGGAAATTATATCAAAGTGGCAAATTGTTAATTCAAATCAGCAGATATCTTTCTAAAGAACAGGCAAAGTGAATGAGACTTGAGTCTAATCCGATATCTGGTGCTAGCTTTTATTCTATACTATGACAATTGTTAATATTTGGTGCCACAGACACATTTCTGTCAGTGCCAAGAAAGCAATGAGGGTCAATACTCCCTGTGCGTTTGTGTGCTTGATGTTAGACAAAGCACTGAAACTCCACGCCAAGAAGAGACAGTTTGAACTAGAGGGAAACATCTCTGCCAAGATCCTACAGGGCCTTTATCAAACTACATTTAAATTTTAAATTCACTAGATTACCCCGATTAGTTTTTGGGATCTGCACCAAATTGCACACATTCGCGAGTATCAGTCAGTTTGAACTAACATAACATCCTTGGTGAATGTACAAAATATGCATTAATGCTTTTAAATGCAATGTAGGGAGGGGGAGATTGTCTTTAAACAATATGTTTTCCTAATAACAAAGAAGCAAACAACATTGTTTTTCTCTTGGTGTTCAGTACCCATAAGGCAAAGCATCATGACCCCCTCCGGCATCATTATCATTAGTATTTCCAAACTATTGCGTTAAACGTTATACGTTATACGTTAAATAGCAACAAAAACAATAGATTGCTCTTCCTGGATAGTCGAGATGCCCTTCAGCGAAATCCAAGGACGAGGCAATAGTGTGTGTGTGTGTGTGTGTGTGTGTGTGTGTGTGTTTGGTGGGGGGGTGTCCACTTATTCTGTATTCTAGACAGGATCAAAATAGCAGGCGAGAGATATAAATAAAAAGAGTGGAAATGAGAACTTCACACATCCCTGCTTGTCAGAAGGCCAATGAAGATGCATGGTGCAGGGGCGTGAGCTATGGAGGCTGCCGGGATGCAGGAGTTGTGGACGCTACCTGGGACTGGAGCTTTGTCTGAGTTTTGTTTTGACCAAGCAGATCATTTAGTTTTTTTAAACCCAGTTATTCACTTTGATGGACCCTGCGATGCTGAGGACAACTCTGACGATGCTCATGTTTTGTGTCAGTTGGCAACAAGGAGAGAGATGGCATGGGTTTGTGGGTTTGCGTGTCTGTGTGTAGTCACATACGACTGTTTGCTTTTGCAGCAAAAGGGCCAGAGTGTATTTACCCACTGCATAACATATCAGTCCTATGGCCCCTGAAAATCTTCCCAGGCGTGTTATAATACTTTCCCGTTATTGACCATTTCTTGCCTGTAATGTGTCCAACTTTATTCTCAGACTGTTTTTACGGCTGCTGCTGCACGGAACACTCCCCCCGCCCGCCCGCCTTCCCCCTCCTTCCGAATTAAATTTAGAAAGAAAATCGTTTTAATGAGAGTCAGGGGAGTGGGGATAAACGGATGGATTATCTTTGGAAAGAGAAGAACTAGCTCATTAAGGTGAGCGGTATCTCACAGCAATGTTCTGGTAATTACACAGCACATAATGCCAGTGAGAGACTGCCTGCCTGCTGCAGCACACATGCCATCTACCGGTGGTACCAGACTGTGACTGTGTGTGTCTGTGCATGTCCGCCTGTTCCTTTTTGTGGTCGGCAACATCTGTACAAGCAGAGAAAACCTAGAAGTCTCAGCACAGAGCTGTATCTATAAGCTTTCGTGTAAAACGGTGTCACTTCCTGTTTTTGGCCAGTCAAGACCAGATATGTAAATATGATGCTCTACAAGGATAATTCCATCAATTCGGTCAATTCGTACCTGCTTCTGTTCCTCTCCTAGGCCGTCCCACATGGAGGCCACGATCTTGGAGACGTCCCCAAAGGTGGCGTTGGGGTTCGAGCCCTTGATGGCTGCCTGGGTGTCTCTGAAGAAGAGCGCGTAGGCCGACACTGGTTTCTGTGGCTCGTTGGGGTCCTTCTTCTTCTTCTTCTTCTGAGGTTTGGGTTTGGGCTTCATCATATCTGCAGAGGGCCGTTTGTCTATCTGGAGGTGGAAAGAAAGATGGAAAAGAAGAGAGAGAGAGAGAGAAAAAAAGAGAAAAAAAATGATGGTCATAAATCAGAGAATGAAAGTGATTATTTTGCTCAAGCTAGAAAGAAGCTTGGGGCACTATACATGGAATGGATATAAAACATATATATATAAATCCTCTGCATTAACTTCTGCGCATGTGATGCTCAATGTCAATAAAATAGGTAAATAGAACATTGAAAGAGCGCTGGAGAGAGGGAGAGAGCAGCAGAGTTCTGCGAAGAGAAGCCGCTGCGTTTTCTGAGAAGAGAAAACAGATCAATTTACAGACATGGGAGAAAGAAGCCTAACAGGACGTCAGCTGGGCGGCAGGCAGGAGTGGTTCAGCACAAACTGGCCCAACATGGACTAAAAGGCAGCGGCTCCTGGCCTAATTTAAATCTTACTCCTAGCAGTTTCACTTGCTTTCCCGTTGGCACTAGTTTTCTTCATTTTCAAATCTTCTTTCAGTCTTCATTTCGTCTGCTTCATGTAAATCACAAAGAATCCAAATCCAATTTCTGAGCAAACCATAAAATAGGGATTAGATCTATATTTTTCATAGGTTGTACCCAGATGGTTTGTCCACAACAGCACGCGGCAACCTCAATACATTTTCAGGAGTGAGAGAGAAAAAAAAACAGCTCACATCTGTGCGAGGCTCTCGATCCAATACACATGAATACATTTTCATTTTCTGTGCAGGGCTCTGACGGGGAGTCAAATCCAGGTCACCTGATCCTGGTTGTGATTCTATATGGAAATTGCCTTTTTTGCCGATGAGAGAACACATCAAGCACAGGAGAAAGGGGGAGGGAGAGCGAGAGAGAGAGAGACAGAGAGAGAGAGAGAGAGAGAGAGAGAGAGAGAGAGAGAGAGCTAACAGGAAAGAGGGCAAAGCGGTGCAGCTGAGGGCGAATGGCGAGGAAGGAGTGACGGCTTGATGTTGCCATTAGTATCAGTGAAACATCAGTTAACCAGATTTCTTGGTCGCTATAAAACAAACCAATTTCCATCCACATAATAGCAGAGATAATGACACAGTGGATATATGATGATGTGTACGGGTATTATGTGAAATGATGGATATTTATGTCCCCTATTTATGGTTGAGGGGTTGCGGAGAGTTACCTAAATGTTGTTTTGAGGCTTTAAGTGAAGCGAGGGTGAACTCCTATTGCATCAGGTTGCATTTTAGAAATTTTAAACAGCTTTGAATGTTCCCTTTCATAATCCACTGATCCTGGGTTTCAGTGTTGGAGCTCGGCAGGGGGGAGAACCAACCATGAGAAAGATTTGTCCCTGTGCGAGTATCAAAAAGCAACTCGAGGACATTTAAAGACGTTCACATCCATCTACCACACACTTATCACGGGATTAAGCAACAGCCATGTTTCCCCCCCCTTTAACTGTCAATTGGAAAACAGGAAATGACTGCCTTTGAAAATTGCATTGTTTCAGCAAAGCATTTGCCAAACAACACACTGCATTCCACACAGCATGAAATTAACTAATCAAAATTCAAGGTCCAGGAGCACATTTGGCAGCTCAAGAAAAACTTCAAAATGGCTTTTGTGCTGCGCGAGAATGAATGGATGTTCCCATTCAGGCTGATGTGAAAGTATTGCTTGTCTATTTCACAGCTTACAGGTAACATTCATTATTTGTGTGTCTGTGTGTGAGTGTTTGTGTGTGTGTGTGGGGGGGATGCGTGAGTGCGCCTGCTTTCATTAAAAAATAATCATCCCTCACTTTAAGGCAATGAGGCAGAAGACAGACATTTGAAACGACATCTGTTCCACCCAAGCCTTTGAAGTGAAAATAGAATAAACTGAAGGTAGAGCTAATGGAATGACAAAATAAGAAAAAAAAAGGAAAGAAGGCTAAATAATCTCCTGGAAAATTCACATGTATTGGTACACGGGACAGAGGGGGAAGAGTAATGACACACAGCAGCTCACAGCAGCAACGCCATCAACCCGGAGAACAAGGGGCATATTTTTCATTTCTTTCTTTATTTCCCTTCTTATTGTATGAGACTCATGTTTGTGAACTTATAGAGTGGGAGGCTGTCAGAGGAAGATAAAATATCAATGAAACTGAAAGATGGAAAATAATACAGATGGCTCGACAAATCTCAAAAAGGGAGCACAGTAAAACAGAACTCTGCTCACTACACAGGAAAAGTATTTGTATTTTTGGTTTAATTCTCTTTTGTTTTGTGATCATCGTCTGTCGGTCGGTTTAATCTCAAACTATTTTAGATATTCACTGCCATCATTTCTCATAAAAGCCAGCTGATCATGGACTATAGTATTTTCAACAAGGGTGCTTGCTATACAATATGCCTACTTGCGTACTCTACCATTACTGACAACAACTCCTCAGTTCATTTACTTTCCATTATGTAACAATACTGGTTCTTCTCATCAATGTTGTAAATACTGTTATTTTGTTGATGTTCTCAGTTACATCTATAGCACTTGTGTCCGTCCTGGGAGAGGGATCCATCACATGTGACTCTCTGAGGTTTCTACGGTTTTTTCTACCTGAAGACTGATTTGATTGATTGATTGATTGTCACCGTTGTGGTAAACATTTCCATGGTAACAGCAAGCTCCACCAATCAGAGACATTGTTACTTAACCGGAGGATTGTGGGTAGTGTAGTACTTCTCCCTGACATAGCACAGTTGATATTTTACGGACTTTGTGGTAATTTAGGAGGATTTTGTATTTTTTCCTGAGCTAATAAAATGCAAGAATCATTTGTGATTAAAACATTTTACAGGCTCAATGTAACTGGGAGCTTTGCTTTCACTCTGTAAGATCAATGATCTATTTTCGGAGTAAAACCTGCCCACCTGTCACACTCTTATCGTGCCAAATGCAGAGCGAGAGAAAAATGCATCGTTTTTGTTTATTCCAAGAAGTAGAACAAGATGAGTCTAGACTTCACTTCAAAAACGATATGTCTATAGAAAGCAAGTGCGATTATTCCCACATTACTCAAAGACCCTTCATCTTAGATTTCATCTCTGAAGCCTCACTGCTTATATCAAGGTTTTAGAACTAAAAGCTTTAGAGGTGCCTTTTTTTAAGAAATCTTATCTACAGAATATTTTATTTAGGTATCTTGGCATTTTCTAGATTTAACTTTTGTGTGTTTGCAGAAGGAGGATTTCACTTGACCAAACCAACGGAATATCAGAAGTTGGCTGTTTCTATGAAATTACTCCAATATTGGAAAAAGTTAGTTGCTTTTGCCTCTCTCCCTTTTCCTTACATCAACATCATTTCCATCACAGTGCTTTTACTTTCTGGCTTGACAAATCATTGTCGGCGGCTAAACAAAAACACACCTCATCTCCATTATCAAGCTCATTCCTCCCGGTTCACTCGTGCAGGTGAAGCGAACAGTAACGATTATGACAGCTGTTGTTGTCAGTTGGGAAAAAACTCACATCCCTTATTCATAGTGCGACGTCTTGTGGCTGAGCAGCATTCTGGCCTATTTTCTGATAGTGTCAGTGGAGAGATTGGTATCTGCTCCTCTTCTCGGAGGGATTTCTCCCGGAGTGACTGTCAATGCAAAAGGGTGAGTCCTGTAAAGTAGCTCTTTGATCACGATGCTCTGTCAGTGGATTCGGATGTTTGCCATTCGTGTTACAGACAGCTATCTCTTGTCTTGGATTTGGGAGGCTGCAGCTGTCCCCTCCTAAAAAATATTATTCTTACTATTTCGGCGCTGATACCAAAACATCACCATTATATTTTTTCATTTACAATTTTCTTTTCTTTTTTTCTTTTAAACAGAAAAGGCGTAATTCTGTATTTCACTAGTTTTCAGTGACACCAATGATTTTTGGTCTGTTACAAAAAGTATTTAATCCATAACCATAATAAATTGTCAAATCAGTGGATTTGAAATATGTATATTTTTTCGCTGGACAACAGTATTTTTTTTGTTTTCACAAGAGGATAATTTATATATAAAATATTCGTATTTCCTAAAAAACAGCGTATAGCTGTCGATAGCTGGGACCTACATGTCCTGTGTAGAGCAGCAGAGTCTGTTTGGTTTGTCCACAGTTTTCTAGTTTACCTGCAGAAGACTAAACTATTGCATCAGCCATAGCTTGCTCCTCTCATCAGCATTTCTGTTGTCAGAGGGAGAGAGGGAGAGAGGAACAGAAAGAGAGGGAGGAAGATAGAGAGAAGAAGGGGCGGTGGATGAAGGCAGAGAGGGAGAGAGGGAGGAAGGGGGTAGCTGTAATTCTGAATGGACAGCACTGCACTGGCAAGACAAGATTAGAATTGACAGTCTGATAACTGCGTCACTATCAAAACAGCAGAGAAAGGGAGAAATAGACTGGGGATGGGGGGTTGGAGGAGTGGGAGGGTTGAGTGAGAGAGAGTGAGAGAAGAGCGGAGATATGAGAGAATGAGAGAGAGAGAGAGAGACAGAGAGAGAGAGGGGGGGGGGAGTGAGTTGATGTAAAGAGAGCAGATAAAAGACGAAGGGGCGGTGGAGTGATGTAGAGAGAAGAGGCTCGATAACAAAAAGAAGAAGGACGGGCGAAGAGGCCGAGGCCGACAGAGTTTAGGAGACACGGAAATTAGATAGTAAAACCAGGTAATGGTATGGCACCGTGTAAAAGTGTATGTCCAATCACAGCCTCCTGAATATGGGCCTCATCATCATCATCATCATCATCATCATCATACAGCATGAGAGTGGAGAGTGCATCATGGTGCATCGATTTCAAAAGGCCATAAAAAACAAACAGGACTCCCGAACTCCGAGATGAACACTCTCTCTCTCTTTCACAGCGATGGTCATTAAACCAGAGCAGGATGCAGATGCACCGATCGCACCCCCCCCCCCATCGAATCTGCGTGACACCCACCTACAAAGTCTATAGACACGTGCGTCGTTGCCTAGGATTTCAAGTCCAACGCCGAACGGCTGTAAAATGGGAAAATGCGCGTCGTACAGTTTGCGTCAGTGTGTAAGCATCAGCGGAGGATACAAGGCAAATCCATTTTCACATGCAATTTTTTTTTCTTCTTCTTCTGAGAAATATTGTCTGAACGTGTAAGGGGCCTGAAGAATGAGATAAAGTACAAGCACTACCCAGCAGCTGCCTGTGATACAGAGGAGGCGCTTTAAAGCAGCAGCTCAACAACATCAATCAAAAAAGACTGGCGCTGAAATAATCGAATGAAAGCAGATTTGAATGGGCGATTTTTTTTCTGTATAATGAGAGCACATTTATTACACATTTATTTATATTTGTTATTTTTCTCAGTACTGTCCTGTTAGAAAAGTGTCTGAGGAACAAACTTTTTTGCTTTTTTTAAAAATAGGCTCTTAAAGCGGCATGGAGAAAGCTGGTGACACATGCTGGAAATAATTCTTCTGGCTGAGTCTGAAATCACTTCGCAGGGTGTGAAATTTATGTATATTTGCCCTCAAAAATTCCCACAATGGAAAAGATAATAGAAGCGTCCATGCCGTGCACACCACTTTCAGCGAGCACTTCCACAATATGATGCATCGCATTTTACAGATGCAAAAATAACAGGTAATCCGACTCTACTCCTGTCAGTCAACAGCCAAGTGTTTTACAAGGGACTGATTTGGCACAAAGCTTTTTGCTGAACAGCGACCCCTGCTGTCATATATGGGTGTTGCAGAATCTATTCGATTTCATAACCCCGCCCAAGGAAGCTGTGTTTACATTGGTTTTGTTTGGTTGTCTGTTAGTAAGCAAAATAAATGAGGTATAACAAAGAGATTTGGTTGAAGGATGAGGTTTGGTCTGTGGAAGAACACATAGCATTTCAGTGTGGACCAAGATCAGGGCAAGATTCAGGAATTTTTCCTTTTCTTTCATTGTGACAGATAAGTCAACACAACCACGTGTCAGTTATGCAACAACATCCATCCAGAATTTTCTGTGTTATCTAACATTGGGACTGACATATCATCAGCTTAATAAAATCAAACACGTCATGTTTTATTTGGTGTCAGGTTTATTTCCACCTGAACAGCAGGCAGCTCGGTGTCTGTCTGCTGTTTGCTGCCGAGCCGGATGTGTACTTTTATGACTTGTTATGCTGCTTGCTGTGGTTGAAAGTGACGTTACTGAACAGTAAAAGGTTGGAGAGCAGAAAAAAACATTATACTGGTTGGAGGACGTTAATTATTACTTCTCAAACAAGAAATCATGGGAATCATCATTATATATATATATATATATAAGGATTATAGCAGCTTTAAACAAATCAAATGGATCTCATTCATCAATTTTAGAAAATAACCCTTGTCAAAAGATTTACTGCTGAAACGATTCCATATAACTATATATTGCTATAGTTAGTCCACTAATATAGAGATAAATATATATCTTAAAAAATGCATATGTGGTGGCAGCGGTACAGATCTCTCCAACAGCACAACCCTCTCCACAGCAGCATGCTGGAAAGAAGCAGAGCTTAGTGCAGCTGTTAGAGACTGTAAGCCTTTGTGGGTTTATAAATAGATAAATGGCCATGGTTGGACTAGCAGCAGTGAGAATAATGTAATTTCAAGATGCCATATATAATTTTTCAGCGATTTTCACCACCAGCTGTAATCCGCAGCCTTAAGGAACAAAAGTGGGTTCCTGAAGGTTGTGTCAGTGCGACAGAAATATCACAACACAAAGGCACACGTCTTCCATGAGTTGCTAGAAAGTCAAGGAGTTTAAAAAATAAATAAATTATATATGTGTATATATACACATATATAATTTGTGAACCTAAACTATTTGTTTTCTTCAACTTGTAAAAAGTCATGCTGTACAGAAAATGCTATGTACACAATCCAGTTTTTCCACACATTATGTGATGTCAGTCTTTGTTGCTTGAGAGCGTGATCAGATGACTTTGGAGCAGAGGAGAGTCAAAGCTGGAGAAGCTTTTTGACAAAAAGGAAGCAGGATTTGTTAATATATATAATTGGGGTAGAGGGATTATGTGGGCTCACATTTTGTTTTTTTTATAACATGCATTTAGTCATTATTTAGATATCGGTTTCCGCTCGCGTTTCAAAGTGCACCTGTATGTAATGCTGTCAGGAACGCTGCCTTACAAAATGTTGGCAGGCAAGATGAGAATGTAAACAAAGCTGTTTGAGATCTCCATGATTCCACCTCCTCTACAGCACGTCTGCTTGTTGCTGCCATAAATGGAATCCAAAGCACAAGACGCTTGTTAAAATAGTTTCTTAGACGCCGTTTGAATATTATACATTTGGAGATAGTCAACTACAACCTGTCACTTATTTCATCAACCTTATCAACCCTGTGTGCGTTTCGTCTTGGTACTGTATATTCCCATCGTTTAGTTTGCAGTGAGAGCTTGATGGGTTCAAATATATACTGTGCCCTCCTCATCTGGAAGCTGTTATGGTTCCATGTCAGACTGCCCATCTGTAAGCAATGAGCGAGACGGCATGTCAAAGTCGCCGCACAGATCTCTGAGTGGAACCAGGCACCGGTCCAGAGAGCAGCGCTCATCAAATAAAAATACAGCCCAGCCGAAAACAGAAATGGACCGGAAGTGCCGATTCATGGTCGCGATCTGAAAGACATTAAAGCCCGTCAGCGGGAATCGTATAGACTCGATCCATAAAGAGCCCATTATGGAAATTGTGTGCAGTTTTGGGACGCGGCCATTACAAATATACAAGGTCTTCAGGGCGTGGAGTTTTCTGTTGGTGTTTTCCAGACATGCAGGGTTGTGGATTTGACTTACGAGCAATATTCCCATCGCTGAGGTTTTAATTCAGACTCCAGCCCACAGCTGTAGTTGAACTAAGCTGCATGATTTATCTGACTCTGGGAGATGAGTGACAGCTCTGAGGAGCTCCTCCCTACGAGCTGCGCCTAACAGCGCTGGACCTACTTAATCAGTCTAAATTGCAGAGTCGAGGCCCTTGTATTTGGTAATGTGGTGAAAACAGTGGCGAGTGAGAGCTAATTAGATTAACTGTAGTTTAACGAGCGGTTGGAGGGGCCCCTGTAGATTGGATTTTAATAAATAGTGGCAAAAGCATCTGCTCTGCACTTCCTGGCGCTGCTGGCATCCTAATTGGCCCCAGTGGGTTGCTGTAGCTCAGCACTAGACGGTGCAATTTTAGAAAAGGGGGGAAAAAGGGAAAAATGCTTATCTTCTGTCCAGGTAATTGTGGGAAAGCTACGAATAAAATAGTTTTTATGATTGCACCCCCTCCCAGGCAAAGCTCTATCAACATTTAAATTAAGTAGTCATATTATTTCATAAGCTTTTACCACCACAGATCATCCACCAAATGCCCACAAAGCAGAGAGTCAATGGCAAAATCAAACCTTTTGACATATTCATCTCTTTCTATTGTTTGTTTTCAAGATGAAACGCTCCCGTGATGAGGTCTTTGTGGAGGCAACAGCACGGAGAGGGAGAAAAACAATTAATCAAACGTGAATGAGCGATCATAGCAGGGTTATTTCCATAGCAACGGCCCAAGGGGACAACTTGAACGCTTTAATGTGAGCTGGTGATGTCTCTTTGTAAACATCTGCACAGCGGGGGGGGAGAAAGCCAATGAGAGAGCCTGGCAACAGAGGCATCACAGGGCAGCAACCTCTTGGTATCAATCGAAGGTTCCATTATCTGGTGTTGAAAGGAACGAAAAGTGCTCTGAGATACTGTATTCGGGAGCGTTTGGAGTTGATAGGGGTCTTTGTATTAGTGCTGTTAAGTGTCCAAAAACATGGACATGGCTTTCAGTGAAGCTTCTAGCTTCTGTATAAAGACATAACTTAATTTTTATGGACATAATTGAAGAATGGCTCAGGAAAGCACTTCCCTCTCGACTGTATTTCTCTTACATCAGGCACCGAATCACAGTCCTAATCTCTCATGCCTTATGCAACCTGCAAGCAGCAGGTTCTCTCAGCCTCCAGCTGTGACCAACAGCAGGTAGTGTGCAAGTACACAAACAAGACAAACTGTTATTGTCAAGGGTCCCATGTTGGTGGCCAAAAGAGGCACTGAACTAATTGTCATTTCATTATATTTCCCACACAAGGGAGGCGCAGGGTGTATATGCAATATGCTTTATTAAGCCACTGAGGCACAAGAGCTGAAGAGAAGAGGAAAAAAAGAGAAGGCCTGGTGCTCGGAGCTCGGAAAGCGAACTGATTGCAGTCTAAAAATGACAAGAGCAGCATAAGTACACAGCACAGTAGTAATTCGGTGAACCTCAACGCTCTCATCATGTAAAATGGGAAAAGAGCAGCCTGTTCATCTCAGTGGTCCACGCTCAAGTCTGCAATCCCCTGTGCTAACCTTCCGCTTTAATTGAAATGCATGGAAAAAAATCAACAACAAATTAAATCTACGGAGAAGATATGAATAAGGACTTTCCCTCCCTCGGCGGAGACAGCTCTGCGGTGACGAGGCAGAACGTGCAGCCTGGCAGCACCACCGCTGGCAGGAGCCGGTATCCGTCACCTCCTTACAAACACTCGCGTCCCAAACCTCAGCGGTTCCTTGGGCGAGAGTAATGGCTTCTTTGCGCTGGGCTGCACAGTGCTATTGTAGAATCACAGAGCGGTTAATTGAAACAAATGACTCTAATAATGGGACATTATCCCCACAGGCTGGCTTTGTGGTGGGCCTAATTAGCGTTGCGGTGGCGGCGAGGAGGACGAGTCACCACGCTGATCCCTCAAAGGAGGCAGCCGAGGCCCCCTTTTAAGTGGCCGGCGCGGGATTCTCCTGCTCGCAGCGTGCGAGGGTGCCAGGGGTTTTCAGAACCAGCGTGGCCAAATGTAAACATGTTTAGTCACCCCTCGGGTCCCTCTGAGGACGAATCCCACAGCCGTCCCCCCCGCAGCAGTGCAGCTCGAAAGGCTGGGACGCAACAAGTAAATCAATTACTAGTTTTATGACTGAATTTAATGGAAGGTTGTTCCATTAAATGACAAAAATGTCAGAAAATATAGTTTCTCATCCCTATCTAGTAAAGTTACACCTTCTTCTCTTGTTTAAAACATTGAACGCATTAATACCCTGAAGTAAAAAAAAGTACAATCATATTAAATACGTTTGTATTTTTGCATAATAAATGGATTATGTCCAAATTGTTGCAGAACACTGTTCAATTAATGGACAGACGCATTAAACGACTAATTGTTTCAGGAGTGTTATGATTATTGTCACCTCTTCAACCCGCTGTCCTCGTGCCTGGCATCACGTTCCCCTCTGAAGCGCCAATGGCCCGGAACTAATATGACAACGTGAGATATTGTTTTTCCAGATGCGTTGTGATCACCACGAAAATCTGTTTTTGCCACTCCTAATTGTTTACCCTTGTACATGATGATCTCAGAAAGTCAGCTGTAATGCAGTGTTCAAATCTCTGTGACCAAGCTGTTTTAAATATTCATTAGTCGTAACAGTCGCCTAAGGTTATTTGAATTAGTACCATGAATATTCATGAACTGCAATGAATGTGCATTTGTTTTTAATGCTCAATCCGTTAATACTGCTCTTCATTACTTCTCTCCGAACCCTGTATAATAAGCTGCACAAAGCAAAGCTTGTCTTCTTTTTGTCCTAAAGCACAGCTCTCTTTGGAAGCCCATTTGTTTCAGTTTAAATGAAACGGGAGTGCCCTTCCAATTATCCTGCTGTCATTTCTCTTGACAACTACAAGACACATTGTTCGCCTCTCTTGTGCAGCGTGGCACTGAGGGGCATCTGTCTTTTTGTGAAATGAAAAGCCACAACAGAAAACATTTCGACTGTTACAAAAAGTGATTTATCTGGGAATGTCACCGAGATGTCATATCTATCCCTGTGAAAGGCAGCAGAGCAAGCAGGTCATATGAGATATGTCTTAAACCCTTCTCTAGACAAAAAAAAAAGGATTGCTGTTTCAATTGGAAAAAAAAAAGAACATGAGTAATCCAGCTGCATTGAGCGTGTGAAGTCGAATCCAACTGTAAATTCAGGTGACTTCTTGTTTGATAAAGTTTATTTCAATGCAGTTCTCATTAGAGAGCAGGCAGTGGATGGAACCTGCAAAATGGAAAAGCTGATTCCTCAACTTCAGCAGTGAGGTACAGCTCAGGTTACTGAGTCGATTTCACTGCCTGCACTGAGTATAACCTTCTTTGTTGTCACCTTTCTGCTGCTGCGTTTACAATTGTGGACACATTTCCCATTTTTCTACACATTGTGTCACAACCAAGATTTGTGTTGGTAGTTGTACTCTGACCTTTTTAGAAGTCTTGATTGGGCCTCCATCCAACAATCCCTGTTCTGTCAATAACCCCAGCTGTCAATACAGTTTTTATGTTGCAGCTTTAAAATAGTGATGGCCTTTCCCCTTCACTGTCTATGTCCTAAATGCCAAGTGATGCAAACTGAATTTCCTTTCACAGATTAAATGAAGTCAAATGAAGTCAAGCTCGCATGACCTAGTGGTAATCAGTGGCTCAGACAAAGACTGATCCTGGAAATAAAGGCGTAAACACACCGATAGCTAAACATGCTGCACAGTGCAAACACACTGCACTGATGCACGACTGCACAGATACGCTCAGGATTTTATTTTTATTTTTTTTCTAAAGTAAAGGGCCACAATCACCAATATTTTGTATTTTACCTATAAATCCAATTATGTGTATAACAATTACATGTATAATGCGAAAGTTGTTTACATAAAAGGATCATCAAGCTCTATTTTCAGGCTCTTTTTTTTTTTTAAGAGTAGCAGCCAAAGAGATATAAGATATGGCTGAGACCAAATCAGAGCAATAAAGAGAGCGTGTACTGTCTCTATCTCCACCAGGGGATCACAGTCACAAAAGCACTTTCAAATTTGTTACATTTCTCCATAATATGCTATGTGAGCAATTCATTTACAGCTTGTTATTTACACATCCTACATCTTGCCAAAATGTTAATCTAGCACCACATGTTTAACAAAACCAAACCAAATTCCCATCAAGCATCTGACTGCACGTGTGGCACAAACTAGTTTATCTGGCAGCTGCTTCTTTCTCCTCTTCCCTAACCGACCTCATTGCACCAGTAATGAGACAGGGGCGAGTGCTCTGTTTCAATATTTAAACGTGCTGGCGCCCCACAAGGCTCCATGTTGGGGCCGTTCTGCAAAATCCCCCCACGACCCCCTCATTACCGTCTGCTGGCGAGTGTCCCTCCTCCACTATTTCTAAAGAGATCATTCTCGCTGGCATGTCCCTCTGCTGCAGCCTCAGCCAGACCTAAGCGATCAGGGGTCTTGTTGAACATGAGACCCCCGGGTGCCGTCTCCTTCCCCGAGTGCCCGGGTGGCAGAAACGCTGACAGCTAAGGTTGAGACAGGGATTCTCCCCGAGTGGCGAGCATTCACATGACAGCATGTTGCAATCCACAGTATCCAGTCATCCAAGACCTGGCTCTTTCTGCCTCGATTCCAAGGAGCTGACGGAGCAGGTCGAGCATCGCAGGGAGGAGTTAAGAGAAAGTAAGAGCTTCTCTGATTGACATCTCTGTCATTAGGGGCTGACGCTGCTCCTCTGCTTGTTGTGCTACAATGTCATGTCTGAGAAATGGTTCAGAACTGGTAGTTGAGACTATTACGAACGAGGTGCAAGTGCAGAACAAAGGATCAACTCCTGCACCTGAACAAAGGGCTGGATTTGAAAATAATGGGGAAAAAAGACTAAACTTCAAATGTTTGAGCTCTGAAATTTGAAACACCTGCTTCACCTCCTTTTGATTTACCAGCTTATATTTCTCTGCCGCCTGTGGAGACACGATTAGATGGAATAGAGAAAATTGTCCGACAGGACGAATTTAGCAGGAGATACGGGGCTCCTGCAGAAAAATAAGCCATTCTACAGGTCAGAAATCTCAACATTAGAATATAGCCAACTCTAAATGTATAGATATAGGCCACAAGGATGAGCCGATGCAAAACCATGTGCCTGTGCAGCCCGGTGATGATGGTCAATCCACGGCGTGTAATGATTTAACTGTGTGTGCTGTAGGATCGATGTGCGCTGAAAAAGAGAATCCCAAAGCAGGGAGAAGTTTACAGAGCTTTAGCCTCAGGCTAAATGTTGTACAAAAACCAGCAACAGCATCCCTGGAGATGACGCATATCTGTTGCTCCAGCTGAGCTTGTACTTGTAGGAGGTTTATATGTGCACTGAAGGGTAGCTTTTATTCACGGGAAGAGTATCCTTAAGGTAATACTGTCGAGTTTCTATTTGCTTCTTCAGCGACGGTGAAAGAAGACTGTTGAATGATTAGCGTTTTGGTTTTCCAGCAATCTCCTCCAATTTTCTGGGTCTTACTGTCTTTACTGGCTTCTGTCGACGCAATACAACGAATGTAAAAGCCACGTCTCTTCGATTCCAACCCCCGGCTACACCGAGAGCCTATTGCCACCTGTACTATTCTTTAAGGGTTCACAGACATATATTCTATTTTCCTTATCATACTTTTATAAGTAGGAAATTAAGGTTAATTGACTTTGTTGGGGTAACATCGAGTGAAACCTCGCTAATGGAACTGCACTGAAAATAACGTCACCTCCAATTGCTTTGGAATATTTCTCAATATACAGCCTACTTTCCTATTCCTCAGCCTCAGAAATAAGCTCCTCTTGTCCCAGGAGATAATAAATGAATTGAATCCCCACACGCCAGCCCCACCATTCCACCCCCCACCCCACTCCTTCTTCCTTATCGGTCATCTATTTTTCCAGAGTAAGCTATTACTTGCTGCGGTTGCTAGGCAACAGGAAATATTAATAGCAGCTATTATTAGCCGGGCTCTGCTAGAGTAGTACTAAAATGTGAAAGTGGGAAACATGAATGTGTTACATAAATCTCTGGACCTTTCACAGTGTGTGCAAGTCCCTGTTTTTACGGTGATTTATTGCGATGACGGTTCATTTATGAGAAAAGGGGGTGTGAAATAAGAAAATGGAACATTACCCTGAAGGGCTATTTGAAAATAAATAATTGCAAAGGTGAAACAAAAGCTGTTTAAGACGCAGCGACTCCCTCTGGGTTTCCTGCTGAAATGTTATTGGCCAAAAAAGGCTGCTTTGTTACATACAGTCCTCGACGTGTGTATAAACGTATACATACTGCAAGCGTATATACCCAGAGACGGTTTATATGTTGCCAGCGACGAAAACCAACTCACCCGAAATGAATATCTGGGTTTTGTCGAAGCAGCGATCGGCACTGAAAAGCAGATCAACTGTAAATGTTCCCGTCGACACCGTGTTTCTCCTGCACCAGGCATATTCAGCACAATAGCCAGTGGATTGTGACCTAATCCTGAAGACTGGCTTTAATGGAGGCCTTAGCTACCGCCCACGGAAAAAAAAAAAAAAATATGGAGCCTGCAACTTATGCAGTTTGATTCTGAAAATCACATAAGACCTGATTAACAGAGGATAAATGCCACGGATGCTCACATTAAAGCATAAATATTCATGATGGAGTGCAGAGAGAGAGAGAGAGAGAGAGAGAGAGAGAGAGAGAGAGAGAGAGAGAGAGAGAGAGAGAAAAAGAAGTAATATTTATGTCAGATGAAAGTATATAACGTTGAATAATTCACCATACAGCCCATCTATAATTCATCTGGTTCGATCCAATGATTAAAGCATTTGAATGTGTTCGCCAGGGGTGTTTACATGTTCAGTCTTGAAGATGTTTAACACAAAAAAAATTCCCTTCACTGGAGGGGGGGGGTTGGGAGTTCTCAGAATCCTTCTGAAAAGAAAAAAGTAGCTGACGAGGGATATCCCCTCTACCCGTCCAGATTTTCTATTCGAACCCCCCCCCCCCATCTCGTCCCCGTTCCTTTTTTTGCTTTGCCGATCCTAACGAAGGAAAAATGTGCAACACTAAGTTTCTCGCTCGTCTTTCTCGGCTCTCTTTGAGGCAATGAAATCTTTGAGTGGTGCAGCTGAGCAGATATTAAAGGAGCTCTGCTGCGAAGGTCTGGGGTGATAACAAGGCGGCAGCTCTCTGTGTTTATACATGTTTCATCCTCAAGACTTGTGTCATTGCTGCATACATGCATTCACATCAGTCTCTAATGCAAGCGTCCTGAGATTAATCATTTTGCAGGAAACGTTTCGGGAGAGAATGATCCTTCCCATGACACGAACAGAGAAAATGTGCTCGGCGCTGACTTGCCGGCTCCCTTCCGAAGCCCTCTGACCGCTCTGACTAATTGCCTACCACAGCGCTTGACTTGTGTGATCAGAAAGGGCAGCGGCAAAGCGGGGACGGACAAGAAACCGGTGTACTCACTGAGTGCATAGGCCCTGAGAGGAGGTGGGTGTCCTGACCCAGCATGTTGGACATCATGAGGGCGGGCAGCTCAGGGTAGGAGTAGGTGTTGAGCAGGCCGTTGTGAGGCAGGGAGTGGAAGGGGTAACCGGAATCGTGCTCCATGAGGTGCAGCAGAGACGGGTCCGCGTGGTTCGGGGGTGTGATGGGAGGAATCTCGTAGTCTTCGTCGCCTGCTCCTCCGCCGCTGCCTCGGCCCTGACTGGAGTAGCTCTGGAAAGGCGGAGAAAAAGGAAATCATATAAACAGGGATTCAACCTTTGACTTACAAATTCAGAGTTTGCGAATCATTTGTTCCTGATGTACACCGAAAAAAAAGAAAAAGGAAAGGAAAAACACAATCAGGTCACAGACTCGTGCATTTATATGTGTGAACAGCGAGTGAACAATTTGAATATATCTGTGGATCGTGGGAGGAAGCACGTGAACACGACATGTCAACATGTATCTGCTTTTCAAAATAGTGCCACATTTACGTGTAACATAAATAAAGCAGAAGGTTGATGAGACACTTGTGCTGCTATACAACGTGTTCATGGCAAACTGGCTTCAGGAGCGGGAGAGAAACCGTGAAAGGATTTTCCACAGTAATTAAAACACCTCAGAAAGGGCTTTTAAATGCACCTGCCGACTTTCGTTTTGTTTATTTTATTTCCTCAGCAGCCGCAGCAGCAGCAGCAGACACTGAGCTGCAGAAGTCAATTTCGGGCTGTAAAGCTGAAAATAAGAAATAATTAGAAATGCAAATTGCCGCGCTTACAAAAGTGTAAAGAATTCATTCATACACGGCAAATTAATTAGAGTTAGACAACAACAGCTGCAGTGCAGAATAATCTGCCTCAGAACTCTCGACAGCTTTCAAGCAACAAACCGTCAGCCTGCACACCTATGAAATGCACTTCATCTAATTAATAACATGGAAAAAGAACCACCACTGCCGGTGTATTTGTGATCTCATTATTGTAATGCCAATCACTTTCTTTTTTTGGAAATAGTTAAAGTCTCTCAAATTCCTCCTTATGAGATGTATCCGATGTGTTCAGATGTCCCGGCCCACGAGGTAAAACAACACCGGCTTTATGGCACTAATAAGGTGATACATGAGCAGGGCCCGCCGTCTCTCCCAGCGTCTGTCTTGACATAATATTACCCCGAGAAATATGGGTTTGTGCTCTCAAAAAGCATACTGACGGTATTCACCGGGGAATGAAAAGCAATTTTGTCAGAGGCAATCTGATGCCAACTCCCCTTTATAATGACTGAAGAAAATTAATCATCACAAATAATATTCCAGTGTCAGCCATTCAAGGGCTTTTTAATAGAATTTTTATTATTCATGTCTCGTGGTACACATCAACTAGGCCGTTCTGCAACATTTCAGAAATCAATTCAATATCATCTTCGTGTAGGCTGTCATCTCGCCTGCCAGCGCGGCAATTCATCTTGCAAACAAATACTTTTAGCAAACAAATGGCGAGCAACGTCGAGGAACAGCTACAAAGTCCCCACGAGCAGAGCTGCTGCTTGAAGATAGGATAAAAGTCTCATAATGTGCCCTATCATTAGGGAGCAAATAATAATAATAAAAAGGGAGTATGTTTATGTGATGTGCTATTTTCTTTTCCCATAACAGTCACTCTCCTCGCTTGGTGCTTGCTCAGAAATATTATCACTGACAATTCCTTTTCCCCTGGTGCGGGCTTTGCAAATATTTGTTTTCATATTGTCTAACAATTATTTACAGTTTTTTTTATTTGTTGTTAACAAGCATGTACTGGCATGTTTCATTTTATGAAATCAGAAAACACATATATTTTGCATCTCTCCCTGGCTGTATTATTTACGGTGTCAATTCGGGTGTTTATGTGTTAGATAGGTAAAACTATGGCTGGAGAGATGAACTGGAAGGGGACAGGTGCCTGATGAACGACAGCCCCTGTCCTTTATGAATAAGTCTATGTTAAACATAAAGAGAGGCAAGAACCGACTGGCCTTAGCCTAAGTGGCACTGTTCTTTAACTGCAGTGAGTCCTAACCTTTAAGATTAGAGCTGGGACGATGGTTTGATTTTTATTTTCTGTAATAATGGCAAAAATGGATTGGTTTCTCTCATGAGCATGTTTGTGATTTTGTGACAGCTCCTTCCCTTGTTCCGCTGCTATGGCGACGGTTTGGTTGTTACGACTGGAGAAAGGTCGTGGTCACACTTGGATGAATCAAATTTAGTTATTTACATGCGGGGACAGAATTGCACAAATGTTTACTGTTCAGACTCAAGCTCCAATCGTGGTTTTTGGAACTTAAACATAAAATATGTAATGTTGGCCACTGTGGGTCTCTCAATTGAAACAATAACCAAAAACTAGCTCTGCGAATATGTTCATACTAATATTTGATAATAAAGGAGGTTTTTCTGGGACGCAAACAATCTGGCATTGATCCTGCTACACAACACACATGATGTACATTGGACACTTCCTCTCCCCGAGATGAGACATCACTGTTGTTCACAAATGTGTCCCAAGATTTAAATGCTGCCAGACGCTATTTTACGGCCGTGCCTTCCATCATTTTTGTAAATCTCTCTCTCTCTCTCTCTCTCTTTTTTTCTTCCTTTACAGCTTCTCGTGATGCCCTTGGAGATAATGCACAGGACAAGGACATCACAAGTTTAATATTTTCAAAACATGGATAAATAATTCATACACACACTGTCTCTCACAGACATGGAGGAGAGTGGATAAAAGAGAGAGGGGTCAGATAGAAAAATGCCAAACGTTGATTCAGCCTTCTCTTTCTGTAACCTTCACCCCCACATCCCCCCCCACCACCCCCACCCCATACACACCCCCACCCCCTCTGGAGGGGAAATTTAAGTAAATCTATCATTTTATTGGACAAGGACCGTATGTCATACCTTCTATCTTCATTTCTTTACTTACTTAGCTCCTCTAACATCAACATTATGGGACGATTTTCTCGAGGCTGGTGAAAGGAGATCTCAGGCAGCAGCTGATGTCTCATGCAGAAGATTTTAATGTAGACTTGATGCATCATGGAGGCAGAAGGTGGAACAATATCAATACGCTTACACAGTAAAATGTCTGAAGATGTCTCCCACATCATCCCCATATATCATCCTCTACTTCAGCAACCATTCCAACAGTACATCCATGAATGGCTAGAATGGCTGTCACTCTCCATGTTACATGTAGGTGTTTGCATCCTATTGGATATGCATTCCTAAATCACTATGTGTTCTTACGTCTAGCCACTGGTGCTATACACAAACGAGTTGGAGTTGGTGCCTCTCTGTGTGGATTAGATTAATTAGATATGAAAGTCCCTCAGCGTAGACACTACAATGCACTGCTATTTGGCCCTTTATCTATAACCTGACCTTGGGCACTGCTAGGAGAGAAGGGAGTATCTGTGGAATGAGACAGGCCTCATTCTCCTAATGGTGTACAGATGTAATGTGTGTGTGATTCCACATCAGAACACCATATTGTTCACAGTCCAGAACGTAGTTTATAGATGTGAGATGTTGCTCTGTGGCATTTGTTGATGAGCATCATACACAAAGTAGCCCCTCATTGGTTAAAAAAAAAGAAAGAATGTGATGATTCACTCCATGGGAGCAGTGTTGAGTTTTTCCCATGTGGAAGGTCCAGGCCGACACAGTGTGTATCACTTCTGATGTTCTACTCTAAGGGGTCTATTAATGATCTAAGTGCATGGTCTAAAGTGCACGGCGTAAGTGCAGTTAGTGCACATCCAAATCCACTTTTGCTTGTCTAATAGAGGAGAAAATGGTTGCTGCTCCAGACACATGGTTCACGAATCCCTGCACAGTACACACCCTTTGCATTGAGTTCCAAATGTTGCTGTCATTGTTGCCGTTGTTGTCTTTAGTCCTATAAGTTGTCTCTCAAAAGCGATATTTGATTTGTCATAAATAAAAAAAATTCTTACGCCAAATGCCCTTTGTGATACAGCCCGGCTTCGGCATAGCCAGGGATCAAACTATCACCCCCAGCAGCGCCTGCTGTGCCAATAGAGACATATTTATAACCCACTCTACTCTTAACCTACACAACTTTAAAGCCTTCAGTTTCATTCTATAAATAGGATTGATCCCTTTAAATTAAATGTGTGTTTAGATGTAGAGAAATGTATTGCAAATGCACAGAATATCATAAGAGACATAAATACCCAGTCATGCTACATTGAGACCATGTTAAATTCACTAATGACAGAGTTCACGTTGGGCAATTGTTATGCAATTATTATCTTCAAGCGGACTGAAGATTCACCTTGACTCCTGAGCATGTAAGCTGAAAGGTCCCTGCGAACAAACACAGCTCCACCTCGTCAAGTCATCTTAAGTAATGCAGTTATCCTCAAATGGAAACAAATTAATCGGCTCGGCTATAAGTTTTCTTGACACAAATGAGTGGGGAGATGAGATGAAGTCATTAGCTCGCTGATGGAGTCATTTGTGGCCTATGAGGTGTTTAGTGGGAGACAGCTCATCTGGGAACAATGATGTGTTCGTCAAAGGGAGGAGAATGAAAACGTCGCACAGCACACCAGAGAGCCTGTCATGGCTGATGAGGGGCAAATTGTCCAAAGACAAGAACTGTCTGTCTTTGATGGACATTTTTTTTTCTCACTGACACACTCACAGCTCATTTTAAACGTTAGTCGGGGAATACAAAACGCTGTTTCGGAATTAAAAATAATCAGACAAGCAACTCGTTTGCGTCACAAAAACCCATAACTTTGAATGAGTATACAGTGTCCTATGAAAAGTCATCCAGCCATATGCTTCTTTGTAAAAAAAAAAAAGACAGAGCAGCATGGTTTTGGCGACAAACAACAGCTGGCCATGCATACATAAAGGTCCTGGTGTCCACTCGGCGTATTCCAGATAGACGGATGGCAACAATAAATCTGTAAAACCCTCTTATAGGAGAATTTCAGAATTAACCTTCAAAGATCAACCTTGCAGAGAAGCGAAAGGACAGAAATCAAACTTATCAGGAGCGGGCGTTGTTGCAGGTGATCACTGCAGCGACAATCTGAGTCCACAAAGGCTTTCTGACCTGGCTTTGAAACGCCAAGGTACTCTATTCGGCCGATGTATCGAGAGAGGAAGACAGAGACAGACAGTGTAGTACAATGGAAGGAGAGTGGAAAAGCAGATCCAGCTAGCTGACTGACAGCAAGACAGAACTGGGATAAGTGAAGAGTGGTGGCGGTGGCAGCAGTGAAGAGGGGGGGACCACTATGTTTGATAGCAGCTCAGGGTCATAGGTAGCGTCCGTCACTAAAGGACAGGTGGGCTGCGCTGGGCTTGGACCAATAGGGAACGAGTGAGCTAACCTCCTCGCTGCTCCCCCATGCACTGGTAATTCTCTCAAATGTCACATCAAAATGGATCTCATTTAGGTGGGTAAAAAATAACCTGACTCTCCATTGCAGAAGTGGGTGGACCTGTGGTGGGCCGCAGCTGAACTCCAAAAACACGTCTGCAAAGGAAAGACTTTTAAAAGGTGCGGGGGGGTGGGGACAAAGGTTCATGTAAAAAAAAAAAAAAAAATCACAGTTATGGATCAAAGATGAAGGGTGAAAAAATATGTCTGGTCTTTGTACCAAAACTGAGAGGAATCAAAAAAAAAACTGTTTTAATGCTCTGGCCAAAGGCGGCATGCTTTTTTTTATTGACAAGAGGTGCAATACTATGGTCTCAGCCACATTTCCTATTCTTATTCATTAGAGAGAATCGTATAAATAAATAAAATATGTTGTCTCGTAGTCACTCATCCCCCTCAAGGGAATATGGAAGCCCCAGTAATCACATATGGCACAATAGCTCGCCCATAATCCCCTTTATATTTATTTTCATGATGTCACTCTCTTTAAGCCCCTTGCTTTATGAGTCGCAAACAGAGTGGAGAGGGGAGGAGAGGAAAAAGTGAGGGAGGGGCGAAAACAAATGATGTGGATCCCTCATTGTTCTTTCTCTATGCCCTCATTCCAGTCAGGGTAATAAGAGAACATTGTGATTTACTGTCAGTGAAGCGCAAGAGTGCATCAGAGAGAATCCACTGCGGCAGGGGCCATTAAAATAGATTTAACTTCCCACAGTATTAGGCCAGATGTCTACACTTCTATTATATTTCAATCAGCCATGACCTTGGTCTCCACATGATGAGGAAGATCACTCGGAGGGAGGGCAAGAGGGAGTGAAAATACACGCCGGAAAAACCAATAGAAATATCAGAACTACTTGGTCGGACTTAATTCCTCCGCTCCATCGTGCAGTGTTTACAGAGAGAGAGGGAAGCCGGGACTGAAATAGAGCTAAGGTCTCAAGTTCTCTTAAAAGAGTGCATGAATCATTGAGTGCACTCTTGCTGCCAATAAGTTGCAGCGTTTTTTAGGGGGAGTGCTGCTTTTCTCCGGGCTATGTATTTGAGGAGGGACCGAGGGAGCACGCCAAAAACGAGTGGGGACAACGGGTCGTTTGATGTCCTCACAAGCTTCACACATCACCAGAGAGATGACTCTGCCCATTTTCTCAGAACAAGAGAAAGATGAACTTCTCGCATCGCCGTGGCTCCTTTTCGTTGAATATTTCCCTCTCTTACTTTTCATCCTGCTGTTTAATATCATTAATGTTTCTCCGTTCTTGATAAATCTTTCACATCATTTATCTGTAAAACCCTCGCTCTGTGGCGGAGTGAGGATTTACATGCATTTCCGCGCCATTAAAGCAGAACAGAGGTCAACGCTTGTTCTATTTCAGAAGCTGATGGTAATTGGACTTATTGGCTGACATGGACTGACCCACATAAAGAAATGATGATCCCTGGTTACAACTCCAACTTACCATCCCTCCTAGCACGGGCGGGAATGTTGAGCGGATGTTCCTCTGATGTTCCTCCAGCATTGTTTTCAAATATCAATGCCCCCCAGTGCTGGTCGAGAACTGGGAGGAAAAAAAAACCCTGTTTCCAGCCAGATTTCATGCTGAAATTGTGCGCTCTCTTGAAATCTAAATACATGGCGCGCAATATATATCTCTACTTCATTCTCGCGACCTTGCCAGCGGCTCTGTGCAGCCTCAAAGGGGGAGTGAGATGTGTGTGTTGGCGTTTTCAGACCCTCATTTTTCATTTTTCATTTTTTTATCCTTTGTCTCAAATGTCCCCCCGAACTTTTTTTGGGTCTTGCAGGGTCTGGGATGCAAGGAGAGAAACGCGTTCGCTGAGGCTTAAGGAGGGGGGAGGGGGAGTCGATGGGGAGAGCTGTTCCAAAGTGAGGAGAGTGCTGCTGTTGTGGTGGTGGTTGGGGTATAATGGTACGCTGTGAGTCACTATTAAGTAACGGTGCCTTTTTCACATCAGCATCGCCCACATCGGGTGTGCGGTGCCAGGGTGTACTGAGGTGTCTCTGACTCAGAGAGACAGGGGGGAGGAGGGGGAGAGGGAGAGGGAGGGAGGGAGGGAGAGGGAGGGAGGGAGGGAGGGAGGGCATACCAGCCAAACAACATCTGGATTTCTATCAATAGTTAGTTGACAAAACATCGTCATGTCAACTGTCAGGGGTGATATCAATCTTCTTATGAAACAAAAATCAACAAATAAAGCAACTTTCAGGCAGGAAGACACATCATTCTCAGATGTTTGTATTCGTTTTGCCCGTCGCTTGCTGGAAACCCAGTCACCGGGCACACGCTCTCTCGCTAAATTTACAGATATCATCCTTCTGTAATCTCAAGCCACGGGATCAAAACATTGGCATTATCACATCGAGCCTCTTCAGATAATCTCAGGAGAATATCCTGGGTTCAGTGCATCTCTGAAAGCAGCTTGAGTATATTTCTATTTCCAAGAAGGAATTAAGAAGAATTTAGCTTATAATAAGTCATATCATATCATTAAATCCATTAAATCATACACAGTTTCATGTTTAACGTCGAATCAACTTAAAGTTGTATCAATGTTCTCGTCAAACTCTCGGCAAGAAAACTTCTAATCACTGTATTGTTCTCTCCTCTTCTGTGTTTTCCAGACACTTTGTCTATTTTCACATTTTTCCCTTGCATTGATTTTAATTCTGTCACTGCACTATACTTATTCTTTTTAACCATTCTTTTCCTATGCCATGATTCTAAAGCACTTTGGCTGAACTCCTGTTGCTTTTAATGGGCAATAAAAGCTTTCAAGCAAGTTTTATAAATCCCTCAAACACCAGAGATGGACAGACGATGACCCAAAGCATTTGAAAGTCATTCCAAATATTTTCTAAACGCATGAAATGCGGCGACATGGGTCATGGAGGCTAGCAGCTCTGCAGCTTGCAGCAGGGAAGTATGAAGAACTGTGGTTGATACTCAACTTAACAATTTCTTTTCTGGTTTAAAAAAGGAAAAAATCGACTTACTTACTGCTTTAGAGGAAAGACTGACTGTGACTCGGGCCAGGAGGAAACTTTAACAGATGCACATACATATATCATGATCCTGATTTTCAGATATTAACCACATCAAATCAAACAGATGCATCATGGGGCGTAGATGTGTACACAATATTGCATGTACTGATGTCTGTGGCATATGCTGCATCAAATTAAGTGCAGTGTACGTTGTGTGCAAGCAGTTTAAATTTGTGTGAAGGCCACATTTAATATATAAAACGACCAGCGCCACACCTATGTCATATGTGTTTAACACCTGTGTTTCCATTGTTAAAATCATTGGTGTGCACACAGATGTGTGGTCAGATCTCAGACGTCTTAACCAGGCACTAGTAAGGCGTTTGATGTTAGTTGGCCGAATCCTTTTATATCTCAGGAGAAAGCTGGTCCTGGCCCGAGCTCTAACAGCTGTTCTGCTATTACAGCTCCAGCTCCGACAAGTACAGAGGAAAAGAGTTTGATCCATCTTGGCTGCAAGGGAAATATACTACTCCAGGTTCTTCACGACTGTTATTGAATGATTTGGTAGAGCCACAGATGTTCTAGTCAATGACAAGTATTGATCCAAAACTAAAAATGGATGCTGGACTAAGTTGATAATATGGTTTATAAAGGGATCGGACTTTAAACACAAATGTATCTAGAAGTAAATCAAAAAGTAAAGGTATAGTCACTCAAAAAATCTTAAGCAGTCCAAGTCAGTCGTATTTTTATAAGTTGTTTTTAAAACAAAGTTATTAACTGGTGCAGTGTTTCATTATTTTTGCACCTGTTTATACTTCTTAACATGTTTAGTTTGAAGCATAAGCCACTAATGTTTGACGTGAACTGAGCCTGAGAGGGGATGAATGACTTTGTGTTTAAGGCGTTTAGCTGAGGCTGATGTATGTGAGAATCTTATACGTTCCCAGGAAAGGCGTTGGTTGGATGAACGTGGGTGAAATAACAGAGAAAGACAGAGAATTAGACAGTTAAGACATACACAAAAATAAACAGACGGAACTGCAAACAGAGAGAGAGAGAGAGAAAGTGAGAGAGAGAGAGAGAGAGAGGGAGAGAGAGAGAGAGAGACGGTATCCAACAAGTGAGGTTTCTATTCTAATCCTGACCATCAGCCACTGTTCTCTTGCAGCCGGCCAAATCGACTGAGTCTCAGGGCTCAGACACTTGGAAGCAGAAAACACAGAGGCACAAACAGGCTCAAACTTGCTGCCTCTCTGAAGACCAGTGGTCCCATCCTCACATGGACACAATGCAACAAGCGCAAACACAAGAAAAAGAAGAAAACACACAAAAGTGAGTCTCCCTCCTCCTGCCACTGGCTTGTTTTCTCTTCGAAACGCCATCTCCAACCAGTTATTTCGCCAAATCCTCCTGTTTAGTTTCCCCTCATCTGTAGACTAATGTAAATACACGCTCATGCAGCCGCATAAGGCTGATTACAGGGGCGAGCGGGAGAGACACAAAATATACATGGACTTACAAGTCTGCACAGCCACTTAAACAGTTTAGGCCTGATACGATTCTAAAGGGCGAACACTCAATGTCCATTATGCAAAATTAGAGTTTGTGTGGGAGTGGTTGGAGGCAGCCATTTTAGTTTGGCTGTGATCACTCTCATGCAGCTCTGAAAGTGATGTAGAAAATCAACAGTACAATCAGCACTACTCGGGAGCAAAGCCACTTTCATTTTCAGTCTGAATTCATCGTGTTCTCCGTTTGGGAGAATGGTTTACGTTCCCTAAGTTCTGACCAATGATGCATCCACATCATCCCACAATCCAGAAATGAAGCTACAGAGAAAATGAGCACTTGATCAAATGTCAGTTTGTTAAGAACTACCTAAACCTTTTAGCCTTTTTATTTTGTTCCATGTCCCATCCACTAATATGGAGGAGGTGGAATGTATGACCTATACTGCAACCAGCCACCAGGTGGTGATCAAGGCACTTTGGCTTCACTTTTGGGAAGCTACCATAGCGTCCATCTTCATATTAGGTCTATGGTTGTGACTGACACGTCCATCCTGTCCCTCAGTGCCACACAGGAGCAGCAAGTAACAGTTGCTATAGAAGTTTGATTTTTACATTTTTGGTAGAAACAACCTAAGTTATAAAGAGCCATTGTTTCTTTAAGTCAAATTACAACAAAGAAGGACGATGTCTCTATTACTGATAGTTGAGTAGCATTTCAAGAATCTCAGACTACTAGGCCATGTGAACGATTCAAAACTCTTGCGCTGCTGAGCGAACATTATTGGTCTCCTGGGATCGTACAGATCTTTAAAAATCTTCACTTCAACAAACTCTCCGTTCTGTATGTTTGCGTGTGGGCAGATAAACAACGCTGATCAACAAAATAACCCACCCACTCTCGTGTATAGAGTCTGATTCCTCAATAGATGAGGCAAATGGAAAACATCAATATCATCAAAACGTCTGGGAGTGCCATATGTGCAGCCTGTACGCATATCGTGTACAGAAACCATACAGTATTCAAAGCCTTGAAAACATCTTGTTTGAATGGACAGATTGTGTCCAAGCATACAGTAAACGGCCCCTTTAAAGCTGTTTCTGATTAGCGGTTTTCTCTTTTTTAAAGCTCAGAGATGTTATGTGTAATGCAATCTCCTGGCAGTGTCAAACTGCTACCTCAGTGTGTACGCTCTAGAAGACCCCAGACATGCAAACAAAGGAGTCTCTGTTCTGGCTGCATGCACCTTTTTTAACAGGCACACATCATATAAAGGCTTGTGTGGGCATATTAATGTGCTATAAACTTGCATTAAGTCTGAATCCTTTTATTTTCTTCTTCTTCTTCTCCTCCCTTCTCTCGGAGCGAAGAATAAAACTCTTACTGCAGTTCCATTCACACAGAATAATCAGAAGGGAATCAGTAAAAAATGTTCCTGCCTTGCATTTTTGGCATGTTGTTTTTACAAATACAGCAGGGGGATGCTCGGGTAAAAAATGAAGAACACAAAAATAATATATATATATAGCGAGATAGAGATAGATAAATAGAGAGAGAGAGAGAGAGAGAGAGAGAGAGAGAGAAATTTACACAGAGCAGAGTGTAAGCGTGTATTTGTCAGTAATCACCATTACAAATTGATGCAGAAAATGATTCCATATTTGAAAACTCCAATTTGTCTTATTCGCTGTTAGTTCAAAAGCATGCCATACACAACTAACCACTGCACAGCTAATGTATACAATTAAACACCAATTAAGAAATGATTGACTCTCATGCTGTAGAAGCAGAGCTATGCAATTGATATGTCGCGGTGTGTGGTGGTTTTGAAGGTATTTATAGGTGAACCACTTCAGACCCTGCAGCAGGTTTATCACTGTGAATTCATTAATGCTAAGAAAACCTGACAAAATCTCACATCAGGGTTCACCACTCACTTTGTCATTAGAGGGTAACTAATGATTGTTTTCAGCATCTATCAATCTGAGGATTATTTATAATTTATTCATCCTGGAAGTAAAATGACAAACGTTCTTAGAGCCTGAAGCCTTTTTTTATATTCTTGTTTTGTTTGACAAACAGCTATAAATCCACAGATATACCTTTTACTCTCACAACCGCAGAGCTTGTTTTAAATCTGCCTGTTTGTTTGGCCTTGGGTAATGATGGTTGCAGCTTTCTTTCTGTCAAAATCGTCAAGGTCACTGATCGTCGGATTCTTTAAAAATGTATGAATATTGAACTTATCAAAGTGTGAAGCCAATAAAAACCGATTTCCAAAATAGACACACAGAGATTCCTGGTATTATTAGATAGATGTCAAACTTTTGTTTGAAAATATGATCATCATCAAAATCATTCAATTTTAAAAAAAGTATCAAATTCATTTTATTTGATTGCCTAAAGAGAAACCCTAATTGCCTCAGCTCAAGCTCTTGTGCTTTCCATCCTACGTGTTTGTAAAACAGATGTGAGTTAGACACTTCACACAACTCGCAACTTAAGAGCTATGTCGCACATCGTCCCACTTTCAGGGTCCAAATTAAATCTGCTGCATGAAAGGATTGGGAGGATAGTGAACTCTGTGTTCAGAGGGCCTCTCCCAACTGGTGTGTAAGCTCCTATTTGACAGCACTGACAGCGCATCAACTGCAACTGACATATTTTGAAAAGCCCAAATTGCCTTATCCACTAAGAAGGTATTTGTTGACACAACACTGCAAACCTGGAGTGGGTGTTGATGATTGACACATGACCGCTGCAGCAGAGACGCTACAACGATGCACACGTACACCAATTAGCCGACGCCCATGTGCGCACGCAAAGTGACTTAATTAGGGCACACCGGGAAATGTGGCCAACAAGGATGGACCTCGTAGCCTGTGATGTGCACTGTAATAGACAATAAGCTGCTAAAGCTACCACTCGACCCCTCATTATAGTCACTCAATCCCTATATCAAAAGAAAGAAAACCTTTTGGCTATAGGATGACAGTCTATGTGTGTGTGTTTAGGGGGGGGTGCGGTTTATGAGAGGCTGCATGTGTGCGTATGGGTTTATTAGTGTGTGTGTATTTATGTGCACATATGTTCTTGTTCATCAATCTTTGGCAAGGGCCAATTTAAGTTTTACACCCTGCGAGTGGGCACATTTTTCGAAAGTGAGGACATTTGGACTGGTCTACACTTCTTCAAAGGGGCTGCTTAGAGTTTATATGTGGTTCAGGGTTAATGTTATGAGTAGGTTTTATTTTAAAGGGTCGTTTTATGTCTATTATAAAAAGAAAAAAACATCTTTGCAGAAGGCTGCTTCATTAAAAATTGTTAAAACATCTGTCGATTGTTCAGAATAACCAGAAAACTGTGTGGTGGTTGCTTTTTGCTATGAGTGGAGTTAGGTGGTTGCACTGGTTATATTGAGGGTCAATGGCTAAAGAAGGCTTTGTGTCAAAGTATCTACAGACAATGTGTGGTTCGGTTTATGCATAGTTTGAATGACAGAGAAACTAACTGAAATCAAGGAACGTCTACTTACACACAATCTTCAACCTATGAATAACTTTATATCAGAAAAACAATGTGTCACTTTCTTATACAGCATATGTGGGTGAGTGTGTTTGTATTTTTGTTTGTCTGTGTGAGCATACGTGTGTGTGTGCGTGCCCGTCATCCTCAGCCTTCTAGCCTTGTCCTGTGACTGTCTGGCTGCAGGATCCAGTGAGGCCCTAATTGACGCATCTATCACCTGACTAACAACTCATTGTCGTGTTAAGCTGGCACATGAAGGCTTCGCTGCCGGATCGACACATTTCTGGAGCTCCAAATTTCTGCCATATGCCTGGCCATGTGTTAATGCACCAGCTGGGAGCCCTCGGCAGAACAATGGTCAAACTCAGTCACTGTGTGAGTCGGATCGCACCGCTCCAGTCTGAGACCAGTGCCTCGCAGAACTAACTCACTGGGTTGACATGACACGTCTTAATCCCTGTGATGTTAAAAATACATGGCATGTTAATGTGCTTTGGTAAGAAGAGAAGAGATTAACCCACTGAACACCAAGCAGTTTATGGTTGTTTAATCTTTCACTGCAATATTAAGTCCTGTACTTCAATGAAGAGAGCACTCAAAAATGAATTTTGTGCATTACAAAATAAAAAAGAAGGTTGAACACCTTTTACAAAGAATTCCAAAAAAATCTAATAAGCTTCATATGCTGTACATACTTTCCAGATATTTAAGAGATAAAATATGATAACATGATTTAAAAAAATGCATGGATCCTTGTTTGAGCAGAATTGTCCTCACTTTTTGGTTTTAGAGTTTCTGGCTAACCTTCCAATGGGGTTTGGGCGTCTAAGTACTAGACGCCCAATTAATTTCCCCCCCCTAAATAGTGAGATGGAGTCACATTCATAAATGCTTTATAGATCGATGCTGGGATCACGCTTCCCATACCACTGATTTTATTGTAGTTATTTAGATATATGGCAAAACTATTTCGCCTCATGTCCATGTTATTTTCCAAAGTTTGCCTTTACACAAAGCTACAAAAAAACAAAATATGACAAACTGCCAATTTCCTTACACCTGGAGAAACCGACATAAAATCATCAGGCATACCCGCTCTATCCTGGTGGGTTATAAAACTGGATTGATGCTCTGTGGCAAAAGCCAGCTGTTTATAAACAGTTTCTAGCATAGTGACTTACTCTAATCTGTGGATTTGTGACAGTGATACATTAAAAAACAAGACTAAGAGTCGACAGCAATGCCGACAGCTTTGTGAGGCTTTGCTTAGGCACTGTGGTGCTCTCAGCTAAAGGCAAAGATCAGCATGCTAACCTGGTGATGTCCAGCATGTTGGGTGTTTACCGCCGTCGCTTGACATGTTAACATGCTGACATTTGGTAGTACAGTTGAGAGCTGGTGTTTAGAAATCACATTTTTTAGCTGATGGTGGTTCTCAACTTGTTAGTAGTCCTGCAGCTAAGGCCAGGGGATCACAGAGATCTGTAGCCTTCATTCTCTGGGGACCGTGAATGTGAACGGTATCCGTTGAGATATTTGGGCTTAAACAAAGTGGTTTAGTGACAGACAGACAGACTGACAGCACTTCATCACTAGGGCCAGGCTGCTGGCGTGGATACAAATCTGTTTTCCATCAATCCTGCCTGTCTAGCCCTGAGTGGTGGAACCTGGGCAACAAGATAGATCAGGAAGAAGCACATCTTCAACTAGGTGAATGCATCGTGTACTTTTCCACATATTGTTGGAAAGGTCTTCAAACACATGTTATGATTTAAATAATCATATAATGGCTGGATTCACAGTTTTAAATAAATAAATTAAATGATGTCAAACATTCCAGTTTAGTTCACACCTTCAGTTAATAAGAACCGTTTCCAACAAGTTTGCACATTTATTAATTTCCAACGCTACACACTTAAATGCAGACACCTGAAATACTGAAGGTAATAATAATGACAGTTCATGGTCTGTGGTGTTGACAGGAGAAAGAGTGGGATGCCTTACCTGGTTTGGTGAGCGAAACTCTTGGTTATTGTCATTCATATACATGTTGTCACCATCAAACTGTGAACAGAAGACAGACAGGAGATATTAATGTTTTATGCAAAAGGAGCTTTGGGGAAAAGAAAAAAACTCTGGGAGGAGGTGTGAAGAAGGGAAGCCCTTTACGGGTGGCCTGTAGTGTGAGACTAATGACTTTGTCACTTTGGTTAAACCTTGTGGTGGCATGGCAGTGTGGGTAATTACTGTTCGTCAGCGGGCTGGTAATTAGGCTACATGAGCATAGTGACGAAAGTTGGGCTTTTCCCTGTGGGCTCTGCTCATTCTTTCCTTCTGTGTGTGTGTGTTTGGGGGGGGGGGGGGGAGAATAAGTGTGAATGAATCTGTGAGTGCATTCAGCAGTAAAGGCTGTGTGTGTGTCTGTCCCTGTAGTTGTGTACGTGTGTGCCAGACGTTAAGGGTCTGCTGTGTCTTCAGGACTGAGCTAATCAGGCATTGAAAGGTCACTTACTGCAGGTGCCAAAACACAGTTTGACACAGGGTGAGGAATTCCGTAACAATAAATGACCATGACCCCCAAGGGAGCTGGGAAACATGTCCGGGTCACCGGTTGAGGACTACACATGCAACGGGCAAGCTCTAATTTCAAATGTGTTGGTGAGATAAATCCCAGAGGAGTTCTCCACTGACATCACCACAGAGTCGACTCCAAATTAGGAAAAAAGAATGGAAAGAAAACATAGATCCAGTTTTAAGTGTAGCCCCGGAGAAAATGAGATTTTTCGCCCACGAACAGCTCAGTAACCAAACCAGTGCAGTGTCAAGGTGACTGATAAAAAGCCACCATGTTAAGAAAAAAGCTATATTATGAAATGCCCTTGGCTTCCAAAGACATCAAGCTTTGTCACACCATAGTTGCAGCAAATGGAACAAACCTTGACTGGCCTGGGTAATAACACTCGTGAACTCTCTCTCTCTCTCTCTCTCTCTCTCTCTCTCTCCCTCTCTCTCTCCCACACACACACAGAAACTCAACATGTCAACCTGAGCCTCCTTTTTGTTTGTTGACTGAGGTCATTCTTTGTGATACCAGTGCACCGAAAACCAGGGAACACACGAGCAGACACAACATGATCAAACTAGACAGCATTCCTTGTCAAATTCCTCAGATGTGAAGATATAGGGGGCCCTTTTCATTCAGGGTGATCTGCTTTTGTGCCTGGATCTGAGTGAGCACAAAATGGATCATCAAGATATACCTGCTCAAAACAATATCCAACAACTGTTAAGGTAGACTAATGGACGGAAATGGGCAGAATTCCTGGGGGGGAGGTGAAATCTAATATCTACACTGGTAGACGGGGGAAAAAGTCGAAGAAGCTAAATGAGCATGTGAGTGGTGAGAAAGAGAAATTACAGTACATTAGCGCAGGAGAGAGGCCGGGGGAATGAGCGCCTGCCTTGGGGCAACGCTTGGTTAACGATGCATATCATGGAAACCCTTGTGAGGATTCACTTGGTTATTCAAATGATTACATTTACATTTAACATCAAACACAACAGCGCTGCAGATACGTACGCTGCATTTAAGCCTCATTCACACCTTTCACAGTGACACGGAGCCCCACACCAGCAGTAAAAAATAGGTGTTTGTTCAGAGTGAAACTGAATTCTGACTAATTGTTCACAGCTATGCCAGGGGAAAAAGATGCTGATGTGCTTGATTAGCCACGGCGGCATCTATCACCTGACTCAACCGCGGCTTCAAGCGACTGCAGCTCGCTGAGAGAGGGGCCAAAGTGATGTTGACCTTGGTGACATATCTGCAAAAAAACTCTTTGCGCCTCACATGAGAGCCTCCTCGTCCTCTCCTGCCTGAGCAAATTCATCCCATTGAAATCCACTTTGATTTCAGTGCGATGCCAAGCCATTGTGAGAGCTTCTTAAGGGTGAGATCCACTGGGGTGGCAAAGGAGTGCAATCGCTGAATAATGCCATTTTCAACCACAAAACACTGCCACATCTTATAATTCAGCTCGTTTTGATTATTGCTTGAGTGCTTGTTGATGTTCCGTTCGGCTCTTAAGGGAGAAATGAGGTCAGCCGATGCTTATTTTCACCAATTACATTTGTGATATAATAACCGCCGAAAAGGCCAGAGACAGCCCAGAAAGGTCAGCCATTTTGTGCTTCAACATGGCTGCCCATATATTGCAATGTAAAGCGGTTTCCCCCTGCCCCTCTCTTAATAGCTCTCCTTTTGCGCTACCTCGCTCTCCCACTTAAAATGCCAATTTATCCTGAGCTCAATGTTATCAGCTCAGCCATTACTCCACATTTACTGCAGAAATCATTTTCTCCCTTCTCTGATGTTCCCCTTCTCCTCACTTTCTCCCTCCTCCTCTTCTCACTCATTCCAACCGTTCGTCTTCTGCTCTCCTTCACATCTCCACCTTGCCTCTGCCTCTCTCCTCCGTCTCCTCTCCCATGCATGTTCCCATCGTCCCCACCTCTCCCTCTCTCTCCATGTTGCAACCTCCCTCTCTACCTCTCCATCTCCCTCCCTACCCCTCTTTCCCCCCTCTTCCCTCTCTTTCTTCGCTGGGCCCTGGCTTCGCTTTCTCATCGGCAGTCTAATTGGGCATTCTGCCTGAGACAAGGGCCTCATTAAGCAGTAATTACACACATGTTGTTTTCGGCAAACATCTCTATTTGGATTGCTTTGCATGGTAATTGTTCAGCAGGGACCACTGCTCGCGATGTTTCCCTCCGTGACACAGGCGCTGCTGTGAGAGGAGAATAAAAACCTCGGAGAAGAAGGAGAGAAGACAGAGGAGGGGCGGAGGGAGGGGAGTGGGAATACAGAAAAATAATTATAGGTCGTGGAAGACAGACAAATTGAGAAAAGAAAGAATGCACACATGAGAGGAGAAGAACGAGAGTAACAGAAAAGAGGGGGATTGAAGGGATGAAGGCGATGCTGAGGTAGTAAATAGAGAGAGACAATGAATAAATGACAAAGACGTAGATCAGCCCATTGAGTGCGAGAAAAAAATGAGGAGGAGAAACAATGAAAAAGCAGCGGAGAGAGAGTGTATGAGGAATAAAAGTGAGGAAGTAGAGACAGTGACAGAGAGAGAGAAAGATAGAGAGAGAGAGAGAGACAGAGCGAGACTGAGTCCCAGAACTAGGTCATGCCTCGCAATCATCGACAAAGCAGAGCATTTCAAAAATAATGAAGCCACAAGGTGGAAGTAATGCTAACTAGCATATCCAGGGAAAACATGTAATATTTACAAAGTGCTAATGGTGCAATACAATGCTGGGATCTTTTCATCTCGGAGTGCACCAGTGAGACGCTTGATGGCAGGATCGGAGGCAAAATTAAAGACTCCACCGAAGCTTTTTCTTTGATTGATGGAGAATTCGTATAAGCTCCTCATAAAGCCTGCGAGGCAACATCTGTTTGTGAAGGGGGTGGGGTGGAGATAAACTGCCTGTTTGTATGCGTAATGTCATAACTGTCCGGTCATTAGAGAGAAAAATGATCTGATGAAAACAAAATAAGGTAATCTTTAAATTTAAGAAACCAATGATCTCTGCATTATTGACATAACATAGAGGATGGGAACTAATGAAACGAACAACAACAACAAGCATTGTAATGTATATAATAACTACAGCTTATAAAAATCTTTATTTATACTAGTTTGCCTTGAACTAGTGGTGGAATGTTGCTCAAGTACCTTTTCCTAAAGTAAGTTTACTTTTACTTCAAGAAGAGCAAACATGTTCTTATACACTTTAGTAACATGTATTGAACTTCTAACTTCAGTAAATGTATTCGTCAGCTTTAGTGTCTTTACTGCAAAATGAGATTTTACATACAAAGCATTGGATTGTCTTATAAAATATAGTGCATTGTTATATATTATACTAAACATATATAAAGTAGAGTTATATACACCTTGATCAGCTAAAAAAGATGCTCATAAGATAATGCCTTAAAATAATGATAAAATAAGATAATAATATAAATAATATATTATACTAACTGGGCAATTGCCATCATTTTAACACTATCCTACAAAACTGAGCTTTACAGCCATATCATAGCCTACATAGTAAGGGAAATATCATTTCATATTTATGAAAAGCTGGGTTTGAGATAAAAAAATTTTTTTTTTAAATTCTATCAACATTCAAGTTCACCATCGTAAAATCTGTATAAGTCTTTAACAAAGAGGCGGACAAGAACAATAAAGAAAACATCATCACACTGAGGAACAACCACAACAAACTTTTAGAAGTTGCCAATGTATAAAAGGGAATCTATACACAGAACGTGTAATACTTGTGACTTTAAAAGCCTTTGCCAGCACAAGTCTCTAAAAATAATTCTCTCACCGAGCGGAATTAATAAGCCCAGAACAGTACACAGCCATTCTGTGAAGAAAAGGGTGTGGTGGTGGTGGTGGTGGGTGGGGGGACTCATGCAATATGTATGCCCGTTTGAGCACCCTTCTTGCTCATCTTCCCCCCTCTTCTCTTCAATTCTCTTTTTACATCTCTCTCCTTCTCTCTGCCTCGTCCTCTGTTCAATTAAGCCGTAGGAACGACCCAACAAACCTGAACCTGAGACAATGTGCCGCTGAATTTTGATGCCGCCTAACTTGTCACAGCCGGTTGGAAGATAGATGAGAGGATAAGGCGGAAAGACAGGCAGACAGCAGACAGACAGAGGAGTGAAAGACAAAGAGAGTGACGGAGAGTGAAGAGAGAAAGAAAGACTGAAAGAAAGAAAGCTGGAGTCGATAGACATTCAGAGTTGTATGGGAGGAGGAGAGAGGAAGAGGGAGAGAAGAGAGACTATAGTAACAATTCTGGGTTTGCACCACGCCCCAAGCAAACAATGAACATGGGCAAACAATGAACATGACACGCGCGCACACACACATACACACACACACACAAAGCCCATAAAAAGCACAGCCTGTGGCCATGGCGACACAAGCTCTGTTGTCGTTAGATAAGGGAAACAGGGCCTCTTCCTGGGTGTGAGAGTTTGATCCTACACACACACACACACACACACACTACACACTACATGCACGCAGAAGCGTGTGCACACTCAGCTACAGCAACACTGGGGTCAAATCCACCAACGCCCTTACATCTTATGTATCCTCACCTTTATCGACTACATGCTTCATTTTCATATGCAAAACCCAGTTTGTGTTTATTTGAACTGCGCTCCAGTCAGTGGACCACACAGACACCAGGCACGATCAGATAACGACAAGATACACGGAGCACCTTCCTGTATCGCTGAGAGGGATTTTGATGGAATTCTGTTGGGAATTCGCTGGCCTGAAGCCATCCTAGAAAGTATTAAGTCAGTGGTCTTGGAAACATCATCGGGGCAGAGTTAAATTTCCCTCAAGGACCGTTTCTGGAGTGTTTAAAGACAAACTGCATCACCTGTACAGCGGAGGATTTTTAAATAAATATTTATATAGTCTGTGATGGTGACATCTGTCAGCTCACATCTAATGAGCATCAGCTCCATTTGTTGTGATTTGGTCTAAAGCATTTCATAGTGAAACAAAAGAGCTGTGCAGAAACACATGGCGACCTTGCCTGTCAGCAACAGCTTGCAAAAAATGTAAGATTCTTTACAAAGAGACACAATACAGGTTCCAACTGCTTCCGGCTCCACCTACACCGTGTGATGTGTAAAAATGAAAAAAGGCAGGCTGGAGCTCTCATTCATCCACTTTCTGTTGCAGTGGAGCAACCGCAAAACTGAACCAACTGTCACAGCAGAGAGGTTGAGAGAAAGGAGGAGAGATTGAGGAGAAAAGCTGTGTTTGAGTGTGCGTGTGTATGTGTATATGTGTGTATGTGTGTGTGTGTGTGTGTGTGTGCATGCATGCGTGGAGGCCAGGCGGTGTGGTGCTAAATAAAGTTCTGTTTCCACTGTGAACTCAGGTTCACCGTTAGTTAGTAGATTCACAGCACGATTGAGAACTAAAGAGTGGGGGTGACGCACAGTCAAAGGCTTTAAAAGAAAAAAGAGGTGTTTTTATTTTTAAGTTTATATTTTATTCTCCCGTTTGATTTAGTTAAAGTTTCCATCATCAAAACAGTTAAAAAAATAAATGGTTTCTAAAAATTTTTTAATAGAAACTTAAAGTCCAGACAAAGTGAATTAGAAATAATGAAATAGCTGCTGTGTGGATTTGAAGTGAACAAGTAGTAAGTAACAATGTCTTTGTGGCGGCAAATAGCAGTAACATAAACATTTTTTTTTAACAATTAGAACTTGAAAAACACAGAAATCATGTTACAGGGCATCGGTTACCAGCAGCTGACACATATTTTCCAAGTTTGCCAAGTCTGTGGTTGTTTCAAAAGCCTATTGTGGCACATTAATTCACTCAGTCTCAACTTTCCCCTTGCAGTTCTGTTCTCAGACGCAAACAGCAGACAGAACACAGACAGCGGCTGGCGGTGAACATCGTGGAGCGTTTAGCAGTTAAGGAGCCAAATATATCTCTCAGCAGTTGGTGAAGACTTAAACAGGGTGAAATGGGGGGGCGGGGGGGGAATACTCTACTTAACATTCTACAAATGGCCAGAAACATGACTTCAAAAGCTCTCTTCTGTTGTCCATACAGCATCTGTTGGATGTGTAAATTAGCAACCGTTCGCGAACAAGTTAGCAAAACATTATCATATGTGATAATAAGTTGGTGTTGAGTTTCTTTCCCAAGACACCAAAGATTTTTATTATATTGACGTTTTAAAGCTAAATGAACCTCTGTTAAAAAATTTGCCAGTGCGGCCTGTGACAGGTGCACTGTCAATCACAGGTACAATAAGTCAACACAAAGTTTTATTGTGTGTTATCAGCATCAGTCTATTTGAGCACCACCAAGAGCCGAGTGCAAATGAGGTCAAAACCATGTAGTACGCCGCGTGTGAGTGCACGTGCAAAGGTGTAACAGAAAAAAAGACTGTATGTCAGACCAATGTGCCACCCACACGACCTCCCTCATCCTGCCATGGTGGCTTTCAACCGCCAGGCTGTTAACCATTGCTGGGAAACACCTCCTTAGCATCACGCACAGTGGCATTGCATGCAATTAGGAGCTAGCCCCAGCAGGTGCAGCAGGGCTATTCTTAACAATAGGGGGGCTACAGGGACGAAAGTAGTTATCCCACCAGTCTACCTGACACATAGTTTATAGGGGAAAAAATGTGTGCCTGTGTTTGTGTGTGTGTGTGTCCAACATGTGTGCGTACAGTAGATGCATATTTCTACATGCGACGATGTCAGTGAGGTTTCTCTGGCAGCAGGAGAGGAGATGAACATAAGCCACTTTTAACTGACTGGGGTAAACAGCAATGAGAGAAGATAAAGGGCAGAGTGAATGTCACATTACCCCAGACCTTTGCCTCTGCTCACCGCAGCATCAGATAGCTGCAGCAGGGGAAAAAAAGTCTGGTTTCCTCTAGCATATAATTGGTTATCATATTGCAATCTTCTGCTCTCTTGCCTCTACATAGAATAAAGTATGAAAGAGCAAAGGGAGAAAACTGGCAGCTACTAAAATAAATCATTACGAGCACATATCAGTATATTTCCATGGGTGTGTTCTGTGTTGGGAGAAATACAAAAGGTTTTGGATATGTATTCTATCTTAACAGGATGCACATGACATGGAGTTATAAAAGGTGCTAATGCATGCACAGACATTAACACGAAACACACTTTCACAGTTTATTAAACAGGGAAGTGCACTGCAACAATATCTAACATCTAAATTCTGAGAAACTGCAGAAACCGCATTGTATTATTTTGCATTGTGTTTCCTCACTGTAAGATATTTTTACAGTCATTAATTGATAATTTAATACAAACTTTACAGGTTTTCTCTTGTCAAAGGTGCTTTCAGATTCAGACATAAACTGTTACCATGGATGTCCGAACAGTGTGACCTGCCTGTAACAGCAACAGGGCGTAATTCACACCTTTGTATGTTTTCACACATACATTGCTGCGATAAAGAACTCTTGAAACGACCTGTAATTCCCAGTAAGTGTGTCTTGTTTTGACTGTATATGCATGCTGTATTTGCACCGTGTGGACGAATATGTAGAATGATAATGTTTTAAATGTGTCCGCAAATATGAAATATGAGAAATACGGACAGTATGTTCCTGAATGTTTTCTTGCAAGGTGTAGTAAGCAGTTTCGGTAAATATGTGAGCAAATGATGAGCAATTTACTCTCAACTCTATCCTCATTTTGGAGCCTCTAAAAAGTATCACTGGGCCCAGGTTAGTACCTTGTGGTACACCTTTCCAAATCAAATACCTAGAACAAAGGTAGGAGGTTTAAGAAATTAGGGCCTTGGCTACTGTATCTCACCACAGCAATGGGCAGTCTTTTCCTAGATGGATTGATTCCTGGAGCGGAGGCACTGTGGAGCCTAACTGCTCGTTCACCCACACTGTACCGGGCCTGTGGTTAGAGAGAGAGACAGCAGGGAGGAGAGAAATAGAAGAGACAGAGAAGACAAAAGCGGGGAAGGAAAGGAGATGGCAGGGCTTTAGTTTGCGAGGTACAAGCAGGGCATTTGTAAAAGAACATGTCAAGGGCCCCCCCACCTCCCTCATGAACCTTTCCCTCCTCCTCCCCTCCTCAGATAGCTCCCCTCTTCCACTCATCCCCAGCACACGCGTGCAGGGGGGAGGAGTAATGACATGAGACTTACACAGTGACTCTACGCGGCGCCATGCTAGGGGAAGAATGGAGGTTAATGAGCTGACATCCCCTCCACCCCGAACACGCCTCCTCCCCATGCCCACCTCCCTGCTCTCTCACACACACACACTGAGAAGCGTATACACAAACCCCCTACAAGACGGTGGGATGAACTCTGGCACTGAGCCAAGGATCTGGAGACTACAGGGATGTCATGGAGCAACGAGTGGGTTTGCCCCATCGCCATGATCAGTGCAATGATCTTTGGATCATGTGACAGTGAGAGTAATCTAATACAACTTGGATTGTACATTTGACATGCGAACATCAGCTAATGTAATCACATGATGAACTTCAGAGAAGCAAGACCACAGGTTTAAAGCCCAGGGAGACAATGCTATTTACAGATCAAGAAATTAGGCTTTTTCTATAACTGAAAAATCTGTTTGCCAATAATATTAATAATAAACTTCATAGCACTCTTCTAATGTAACGACATGTTACAGAAGGATACAAAAATGTAGTTTGATCAGAGGATGGCAACATGTTGCTCCCCAAATCAAATGGCTTGCTCCTCTGTAAATTTGCAAGTATATGTTATGGTGGAATTATTCCCTCATTAGCTTAAGAGTTTTTTTTTTTTTTTACAAATAAATCATTGGAGAATTTAAACTTTTAACCCACTGGTAGCACAAGATGAAAACCCAGGGAATCACCAACAATCTGAGGATTCATCCTCTGGGGAACATGAATGTGCACATTAACTGCATCACTTCAATATTTTACACTGGACCAACTTGTTTTGCAAATAAAGAGATCGGAGAAACCAAGTGAAATTGTCGTTCCTGCAGTGAAGCTGCTAGCAAGGCAAAAAAAAAAAAACGGCCCAACCGCAAGTGTCAGTATTATATCAAACACTATGTAACTATACACAATTGTTGACTTGGTGATGACAAACAGTTCTTCTGCCCAGACCACGGACAACGAGCTAAACAAATCCTGCTATTATAGTACATGCAGTACTGTGAATAACCCATCAGACCTTCAGATGCTCCCCCATTTCTAGGCTGTCACATGGTGGTGTGTGGGTGTCTAAGATGTTAAATAAAACCTCAATGTCCTTTTAGTTGCATCACCGGAAAACCAACATGTTAAGGTGACAACTTGAAAAGATAAGCTGCAGCATGCACAGACATCACCTAGAGAGGTTCGAACAAAAGGCTTCAGAAAACTTTTCGGCAGTGAAAAGAAGCAGGCTAAATGCAAGTTCATGTAAACTAATGAATTTTGTTTATCTGAGGTTGAATAAACATATATGCATGTGCACTCAACCCTGATGAAGCAGATGTATTTGTTTGACAGTGAGACATGCCAAGACTGTTGCTCAGTTTAATCCCTGTACACTCACTGTAATTAGAAAAAACTAAACTAATACGGGTTAAAGCCTCCCTTTGCTCTTAAAACAGTCAATTCAGCTCCGTGTTGACAAAACAGCATCTCGTTTTGCATTTGCACGTTCATGCTGCCACTTGGCAAAGATGGATTCAGATCTGGTGACTGCCGAGCGCTCTGTTGGAGATCGCTTCTGCTTTTTGATATGACAGCAACATTTAAAATGATGAATAATTGTTATTAGTGTGCCAGTGCTCACCTCTGCTCACCACAGTTCTAACATGTGGTAACCTGAGTAACTCGTAGATGGTGTTTCCGTCCATAAAAATACCTCTCACTGGATGTTTTTGGTTTTTCTTTGCACCAATCTGTGTAAGCAATCCCAAGAGATGAGCAATTCAAAAAATACAACCCATCTGGCAACTCAGATCACGTTTTGAAGTTCATCCTGATGTTTGATGTGAACATTAACACATGACTGACTGATTGAACAACTGCATGAATAGACAGGTGCCCAGGTGTTCCTGATAAAGTCCTTGGCCAGGACACACACACACACACACACACAAACAAACAGCCCCACTAACGCACTCACAAATAGAGGATTTGCGGGTGCCATAAGTAGTTGATTGCCTTTTTAAGTATGTAAAAATGTAAAAGGCACAAGAGTAGAATAACATCCTTTACAAAATACAATAACAGCAGAAATAAAATTGATAATGTGCAGTAGAACACTCTCACAGAGCTCCAAAACAATGGAAGATGAATTGTTAGTCATTAGTGCTCATTGTGAATCTTTCGGGTGAGTAATTTCTGGGAAGCCTTGTACATTTTTAATATTCTTAAACTGAAGCGCCCTAAGAACACAAATTCCATGAAATAATAACAGACATTTCACCTTCGTACTATCGAAGCCTCTCAATTATTTACCGCTAATGAATTGCCTCGGGAAATATTCTTCCTAAGTACAATATCAACCGTCCCAGAGAGGCCAAATCCGCTCGCTCAAATACTTAAATACATTTACTCAATTATGCTGGCTGTCCCTTATACGAGAGAGACGAGGAAGTACGTTTTCCCTTTCCTCTCTTCCACATAGCTCAGACTCAGCCCCATAGCTCAGGGAAATCCTAATATGCAGAAACACTTTTATAATGATTAACTGATTAAAAACATGTTAAAAAGCAATTCTATTTTTGCTTTTTGCCTCTACGGTGTGTGAGGTTACAGGGAAAGGACACTTGTGGTGGTGTTGTCTCACCCAACATAACATAGCATTATATATTTGCAGGCCAATTGCCAGGCATCCACCAGAGTCTGCACTCATGCCACCTAGAATATTTTGTTGTTGCCACATAGCTGATCAGCCTTCAGGAGGCCTGAGGGAACCTGAGAGCAGAGCACTGGGCATCACACTACGAACTCCCAAGACGGGAAACCCACAGGTAGGAAAAGAGATATATAGGCGGGTAGAGGAAGGTACGACGGTCAAGTAACCAACTATCAATGTGTCATAACCAAGCAAGGAATGAAGCTATCATCCTCTATCTTTTCTCCCAAGACAAACAAGAGTGAGCGAAACGCTTCAGCCGCCTATAAATATTTCTAAACAAAGTCTCGGCTAAGTGCAGGGAACTGCGAAATAACCTTCACTGTATAAACTCATCACCTAAGTGAATGTAAATAGATTCCGCCATCTGTTAGCTTCATCTATAGGGGACAACTTCATACTGGGGGAGAAGTGTGCATCTGTTTGTTTGTGTGCTTTAGTCGACTAATTGTACTTCAGCCACAGATGATGATGCTTTTATTTATCCTCTCTGAAAGCCAAACACACATCCTGTGTCTCTCTACTATCTCTCTACATTCTCAACAACTAATGTGAATTCGTCACATGATCCATATGGAACTTAATTTACTGCATCAGATGTTGATCATCGTATTTGGATCATGATTTCACTTGAGAGAACTGGTCATAAGAAATAGGTGTTTGTGCTTTTCAGACATTTTTAAATTAACTAAGCAGATGTTTTAATGCCTTTTTCGCCTTTTTCCTTATCATAAGGTATATATATATTATAAAGTTGAGATTACCTAGATGAACTATGGATAACTGTCAGTACTATAATGCCTCATTGTAATTCAAGCACTTTAACCCTGACACTCTTTTGGCTTTATATGTCAGTGTACTCGAGCATGCGCACGCGTTTAAAAATGCGCATATTTTATATCTGCAGGCCACTCAAAGTAACAAACCGAGCTCTCAGCTCTATTCATAGCATCGGCATTGTTATCACCATTCAATCACAAGAATTTCTGGTGAGGAACGATCCTTCCATCGAGTAGCGGTTAAGGCCTGACTAGCCCTGGCCTGTTCCATGCTATCTGGATGTAATCATCAGTCTTAGGCTGTAACTACACCAGAGAGAAATTAAAGTGCAAAGGATCCCGTTCCTAGACAGCTGGTAGTTGTAAGTTCTTATCAGGGAATAAAACGCAGGAAAGGAGGGAAGGAGTTTGAAAGAAAACATATACTATTTTTATTTCAACTGCTTTAGGGATTAAGGCTCAGGGCTCTAGAAAACTGCATTAAAATAATCCACCATTTGCATGTTTTATCTCACAAAGGAAGCTCACATAGACACACACACACACACACACACACACACACACACACACACACCAACCCCCACTCTCCCTCTCTTTCTCCTCCTTCCCCTCCCCCATTCTGGGTGAGCACACACCCACACACACAGACACACACTCATACACATGTCACATATACACACACTGCCATCATTAAACACACACACACACAGACACACACACACACACACACACACACACACACACACACACATGTCCAGATCAACCTGCTGCCATCTGCTCCACGCGCTCTGTACAATCCTCGTAGAATACATTATTCACTACAATACATCACATCACATTCCCTCAATGTCATAGCCTTGTGCTGGAGAAGAGTGAGGGAGAGAGAATGGGGGATCGCACAGAGCAAAACAGCTATTGTACTCTGAAGAGAGAAAGAGAGAGAGAGCGAGTGAGGGGGGGGGGCTGTTACATGCTACAATGGTGAGAAAATTAAAGACAGTTTGATTTGGCGCTTCGGTGGAACAAGGTTGTCAGCAAAACTTGTTTCACTCGCAGCCACCAGGCTAGATTAAAAGACCTGAGAAGGAGTTACTGTATGAAAGTGAAGGATAGATGGATAGAGAGAGAGAGAGAGACACAGAAAGAGAGAGAGATATAGAGAGAGAGAGAGAGCTAGTAAAATTGACTTGAGAATAAATATCTTTAGAGCAAGATATTCTTTCGTCAAGGACTTTTCCTTTCCTTCTTTCTTTATCTTTTTATAGCGTTATCAGTGTTGAGGCTGACATTATTTGAACTGTTAACAAACCCATTCATTATTACAAAGAAATATAAAGGGGTCATATATATATACTTAATACATTACACATAGTATTCACTTCATTTATATCATGGCCCAAAGTGCAGTGTTCACTGTGAAAGAGGTCGCTACAGTACGGATGAGCGATAAAAAACATCAATATCAATGATTCTCGCAAAGTAATTTTCATCAATACCAATGTATATCGATATCGTGCGTATGGATTGTGCAAGCACGATGAAGGGGTGTCACCGATAACTGACTGATTTAGAAATCGTTAAGCTTCTGACAAGTGTTTGTCCTTCTCTGCTCATAAAGACAAGTCCAAAAACACAACCTCTAGCAAAAATCTGTGTTAATACTCAAAAGAAATCTAACGTTACATTTATGGTGAAAAAAAAGGGGATTTTTTTAACTACATTTAATTTTTGAACATATCAGGTTGACATAATGGTTTTTGGAGAATAGCACAGATCTACAACCTGAGTGAACCCTGGATTTACATTTTCCAGATGGTGTGCCGACTATAAATTACAGAACTGGCTTAACTGTTTTTAACAAGACTTGAGGTCTGTGACAAAAAGGAATATTTAGCTCTCAGTCTTTGAGGTGATACTTTTTACTCAGATCATTTCTTAGACGGTTCTAGTCTTTTCCTCTCTTTTCCTTCCCCAGCCACATTCAGTCAGTCTCACCATTTGTTAATGCACTGTAACGACTACATTTAAAATCCATCATTTTATCAACCACAAGATTAAAACCAGTTGCCAGTTCAATGTTGTGGCTGCTGCTCGTGGGGATTATTTAAATTTTTCTGTTTAGGTGCACAGAACTGAAACAAAAGAAATACATAAAAATAGAATAGATTGCTGTGTTTACATGTTAAACTCTGCCCATGTCGTATGTTGTGTGCATAGCAATAACCTGTGCGTGTGTTTGTGTGTGTGTGTGTGTGTCACCATTGTGTGGTCACAGGGCAGAGGGAGTGAACAGCTGGCAGGCCCACACTTGACTACGTATTGACCTGCTTTGCATTCACCTGTTACTCAGCCGAACATAATGTTTCTACTTGGCTCTGCTGCAGCTGAGTTGCAATTAACCTCGCTGCGATTGCAAGGCGAGCGAGTCTTAAGTAATTTGTCAAAGTAGTTTGTCGAACTTTGCTAAATGTCATTCTGCCTAATCCTGTGAAATTCATAGTTCTTTCACTTTGAGGAAAAGCAAAGTAAGTTTTGCAACCCCTCTCACATTTACAGCACATGTAAATACAGCCTACATGCGCACGCCTTTAGTGCTGGTTATCTCCTGCAGATAATTAGCCTATGGAAATCTAATTTTCCTGTGTAAACACACATCTGAATTGGAAAAAAGCATCAGCGTGTCATTTTCTTCCCATCCCTCCTCTCCGCTCCTCCTCTTCACCTCCTCATGTTTTTTTTCCCATCCTCCATTTCCACCCCTCCCTCCTCTTTTCCCAGATGCTCTCTCTCCCCTTGTCTGTGTTTTGGCTGCGACTGCGAGGGGTCACCGCCTGCCTTGTTCTCACACGTGGAGCACTGGCCGTGTTTGTGTTTGTATGTGCGTGTGAAAGAGAGCGAGGGAAAGCACACTCTCATCCGTGGTTTATTATATGAATGAGTGTACGTGTGTGTGTGCGCGTAAAACAGCTCCCCAAAAAGTGTGTAACAGCGTGTGAATTTATCCCAATGTCTGTGCAGCTGAGCCTAAGTGCCTCTCCCACTGTGTGTGTATTTTTGTCTGTGTGCGTGTGTGCGCAAGGCCTGGTGTGTGTGAGAGTGTGCGTGCCTTGCTAGCTCAGTGCCAGGTCTCTCTAATGAGTCTGTCAGGCGCTTTTAGCGACGGCGTGCTCCCCTGGCTCAGCGCACTCCTACAGACACACTGTGATTAGCCGGGCCAACGGCACGCCACCGGGCCAGATTAAACACTCACCACGCCGCCAGGGAACACACACACACACACATATTAGAACAGGCACTACACTCACTCACACAGGCACCAGACACACACAGATGTAGTTAGACACACACAGTTTCATCATCATTGGGCCTGTTAGCCCACTCTGATACAGTAACACGTACTTGCCCCCCAGAGCCAGGTGTTGACGATGCCGGAATTGAAAATTAATCTGAAATATAAACACAATACAAGCCACCTATGGCACTGACAAAAAAAAGAGCTAATATTTCATTAATCCCTCCGCCTTTATTGAATTCCTGTCTGCTGCTAATCTTGAACATCACTCAGAATTAAGGCCAGCCCTTCTGGCTCCAATAGCTTCCAACATCTTCATTAAAGCGACATGATTCACTAATTACAGGTAATTACCCTTTAATGAGCAGCTCAGATGAATGAGCAGATATGCAGAGAAGGGGCATGAGGACACTTCATTTTTTCATTTCGAGGGCCACGGGTGGACTCTGATTGTACGTTACAGCTTGACCATTACATAATCCTGTGATGACTGAGCTGAGACGTGGTCGTCTGATTGGAGATACACTGGATTGACTAGCACTTAAAGGTCCAGTGTGTACGATTTAGGTGAAAGGGATCTATTGGCAGAATTTACTATGGAGGCCGCTATATTTTTTACAGTAGCCCAACCTTGACAAACTAAACACCTTTTGAGTTTTTATGACTGAAGGCTACCACAGGTTCTCATTAATGTTTGGAAAGGGAGGGTGAGGTGAGTGGTAGCTGCAATGTGCAAGCTCACCTCTAGATGTCACTTAATTCTACACACTGGACCTTTAAAGGAAACACATGTTTGCTTGAGAACTTTACGTGGGACAATTTATGTGTGAGAGTAGAAATGAGCCAGGATTTAAGCTTGACTACCTCTAACAAACAACTGAGTGCAACATAAAACATCTTACATTGATAGTGGATTATATTACAGATCTTCAGTTTACTTTTCAATGTTGGGCCACTGCACTCGGCCTTACGGATAACGGTGGTTAAACAGCTCGACTTGAGTTTAAGTTCTGTTTTGGAGCATTCTGTAACTACTAACATCTCTCACACATTTACCAGGTTTAAGATAAAAGACACTAAATTTGGACAACTCAGACCGGAAAGGTGCGTACTGAGATATCTTCGCACAAGAGTGAACCAAACTAAGTAAACAGAAAATAAGCCACAAACAGCCACATCAATATAAAAATACCCTGAATGTCAGTTAACAAACAACTTGAGATGACTTCCCTTAGACTTACTTTACTAGAATATTATTTTATCTGTCACAAAAACTAATAAAATGATAGAACTAGTTCCTGGCAAAATCCAATAACGAATCCATAAGCATCTGAACAAGGCTATTTTTTCTTTCCTGTGCCAATAATCATCTTTCATTGTTGCACCCATGGGTCCTGACCCCCGAGGCTGGGATCCACAGTTGAACATTGTATGTGTTTAACAGGACTGTTTTGTTTCCAGGTCATTAATAGTGGTCGTTGTAATGTTGTTTTTATAGATCGAACTTAGTCATGTCCAATATCCACCCCTATAGCAGTTTGCCACATTTAACAGAGCCTACAGTGCTTGACACAAATATTATCATGATCTAAACTTGTAATCTGTCTCGGACCTGGGTCAAACAAACTGCGATGACCCCGGCTAAAACAACTAACGTGGGTTTCTACCCGGTCGACACTTTGAAGAAATATTCCAGACACTGTTCAGGCGTGAGATTTGTAACACATGTGAGGCTGTAACGGGTTAAAGTGGGCAGCTTTTCTCACTGTGAAGGTGTAGGAGGTGCGGAGTGTAACATCTAAAGAGTGGTGTGCTCATTGTTCCTTTGTTGTTTAACAAGGGGGGAAAAAACTGTAATTTCTTTGAGTGTGTTTCTCTCTCTCTCTCTCTCTCTCTCAGGCAAAGTGGAAATGAGATTGATTCCAAAACTCGCCGAAATTAAAACAGAGAAGTTTCTTATCTTAGGCCGGCAGAAGAAAGCCCCTAAGAGATCACACCGTGCACAAATTTTTCCGATCTTTCTCATTCCTCTCCCCGCAACCCCCCCCCCCCCCCCCTTTTGCTGTCTCTCGTGCCTAGTAGCCTATTTTTACCCCTCCGTGTGGCATCTCAGGGTTTTCCTTGTCACCACCACGTTTCCTGTCATCAGTGTGCGGGCACGGTTGAACAGCGCAGTTACTGAAAGGGCCCCGACACTGTCTCTCTAACTGTCTCTCTTTCAGATGTGGTCACAGATCTTTATCTTCAAAATCCCAGGTAAAGCGTATTCCTTAACATTTGCCTTTTACACTTTATAGTGCAGGAATCAAAACATTATTTCATCTCTATAAAGTGGAAATACTGGGAAATTGTTTCTTGGTTTCTGGTTTTCTGTTTATTGGCCTTTGTTCCGAGGCACCTATGGGAGAAGGGTATTTGCAGAGATAACCCTTTGTTTACAATACACTAATCCAATCGCCATTCACTTATTCAATTTGTGCCCCGAGAGCGACCCCCGGCTCCAACCCAGACCCTCTTCTTCTCAGACATATTTATCATGATGCCATAAGTCCCAACAAAACACTGCGTCTTTTCTCCGGCTGAAATGTGCAGAATGTGATATAGTGTACTGTGTGGCACAATGGAGTATTTGTTTTTTGTCCCTTGAAGGAAAGAGCAAGTTGGGAGTTGAGCGATATCTGTGCAGGATGTATGCTTTCCAGCCTCATATGACGATCTCATGTCGAGAAGAGGGCAGCTGGAGAAGATATAAATGAGCAACTTGATTTGTAGGATGTAACTGCGTGTCAGTTATAACTGGCTTTAGTGGGACTCTCAGCTTTTTTTTATGTCATGTCGTATCATGTTTTTTTCTAGCACTTTACTACAATAAACTTTAATAACCTCCCTCCCAGCGTGGGTCAAGCAGTATATCAGGGCTATACATCTCAAACTGTCCATTATCAGTTCCAGATGTCCATTAGTGGGTACAATTCTTTGATGAAAGACAAATATACGTTTGGACTTAAAACGATAAACAATGAAATGCCAATAGACGGCATGAGGTTAACTGTCCTCTTTGTGCTGTACCTCTCCTCCAGCGTGAGCACAGTACCTCTTTTGTTCTGCCACTCGTTGCTTATGTTACTGTAGAGCACTAATGCACACAGATCGATACCATACTTTCCATTTCAACACATTGAGCTGATGTGCGCACACACAGTCGGAATTGATCCTGTGCTGTCAACACAACGTTTTAAGGTCTGTATGTCTTTTTTTTTTTTGGCTGCAAAATAAGTGGTCTTTTAATGAATAAAGCTCACAATCAAAAAAGTTCTTTGTAGCGTGGCATTGACATCTTTATATTATATGTTGAATAACTGCTGTGGTGGGACTGATGTAAGACGAGTTGGGTGGGAAACATTAAGATCAAAACAGAACATCTGGCCCGTTGGGATGAATCACGTTTAAAAATGTTCTGCCACTTCCAACTCCCTTCTTTTGGAAGGAAGGAAAAAAAAAACACATACTGCCTCAAATAAAAACAATTCACAAAAAGCTGTAAAGTCTAAACAGCCGATAAAACATGTTAATACAGCAATAAAACAATCGGTTAGAAATGCAGAGAAAAACATGTCGGCTGTCCGTCCAGAATAAACAAAACCTGGCAAAATCAATTTCCTCCCCTACAGGATATCCACCGCACACTATAGCAGGTTTTTACGACCTCGGCTGAGAGGTGCAAAAACACAGTGCATGTTTCAAGTAAGCAAAAGTAAGCAATATGCACTTCTAACAAGCTCTGAGTATATGGTGCACACAGTCTGAATACAGACTGACATGAAGGCAGAAAACAGGAACTGGCTGGTCTCACTCGAGCAGCTCATTATGTGGAATATACTGTGTGACTGCATAAGAAGGGATCACTGATTTAATAGGTGTTTTTCATGCTAACTAAAAATGTCACACAAATACAGTGTTTTCCGTTACAGGTGTAATTTGGTGTCTTTTCATGTATTGTGACACGATTTCCTCTGAAAAGTCAAAGCATGTTGCGTGTGTCGTTACAACTTGCTGTCGGCTGTACAGCGTGTCATTTCATCTTAGACAATTAAATGTGTGTGATGGGGCATCTTCCTCCACATGGCCGTTTGAATAGGAAAAAACAACACCAGGAAGAATCTGAATGCAGTTTTTCCACCCAGCTTTGAATAATGTGGTGGTCTTTTGAAATGATGCGTTGTAGGAGGAAACTCTTTAAATTTGGTGAAGCTCTTAGCCCACACAATAGAGCAGGTGCGTTCTGACCAAGATAAAATGTTTCCGGTGATAACAATAAAACAGCTCCTCTACTCTTCCTGCTTCGATGAACCAAACCATCAGCTCCTGAGCGGCAGAGATGGCGAGCAATGGAGAGAACGAGAGCACTGATCTCATTACCTTTTTCTTCCTGGCAGCAGAGCATATGCACTTCTCTGTGGCAACTGGCAGGAGGATGACGACAAAAAAATAAACGAAATAAATCAATCGCACTTCCCACCATTTAATTTTCCATGTAATTTAATCAGTTAAATGTTATAAAAACATGTAAACTCTGTCAGCGACTTTGAGCCATTTGCATTTTTAATCAGGCAAGATTAATTCTAATGAGCGAGCCGGGGCTAAGGCGATGACAGAACAGGCCTATTGTGTGTCTGTCACACTCATTTAATTCTGTCATTATGTCCCATATCCTATTATGATAAGTGGCTTTTTATTCTCAATCAACAACCACACAAGGCTGTTAAATAATAATCTCTGACTAGTGCACTTTTAACCTTAAACGTGTTCGACGTTTGAGACCTTAAAAACAACAACAACAACAGCCGGCTGATAAAAAGAAGGGGAAAGTGTAAGAACAGTGCAATGTTCTGGCTTATTCAAGCCGACTGCTTGCTGCAAATGAAAAATGACTTTCAAGAAGCTGCGTGTTGACACTTGGCATCGGGTGTAAAGCAAACACATTAGACGGAGGAAATGGGTATCGCCATCTTTTCCCAAGCAAGGTAACTAAGCAGAGAAGACGAATGTGTCCGATGTGTTCAGCCATTTCCTCCGCTCCATCTCTGGGGAGTCACTTGACAGACGAAAGCTTTGAAGGAACCGGCCCTGCTGTTTAATTGAAACACAGGGCCGCAAACAAATAGGGGCAGTACGTACAGATTACATCCAGAGGAAAGACGAATGTCTCTGACTAAACGATGATGATATTGGGAGTGAAACTAGCAAACGTGATCCTGAACATGCACAGAGCTACAAAAGGAACTGAGGAAATTCCACATTTGTCACAAAGGTTCATTAATTTGACAGCTTGTTCGGTTGTTTGGCTATACTGGTGTTTCTTTGAGGCAGAACCACCATGTTACCTGCAGAGTTAAACCTGGATGTATAGATTCCAAAAACAAAGTAGTTCAACAAAATGAAAGAAGTACAAATGGTTTTACTGTTTAAACTCAGCTTCATGATATCACATAAAGCTAATGGTTTACCTTTTTTACATGACAACACAACATGTCTGTTTTTTAAAGCAATCACTGAAATATATATATGTGAAATATATACCAGGTCTTTTTGTATGTTATTTATCTAATTATACATTTTTATTTAGTTATGTATTAATTCTTAAACTCTGTGTCGGTTTTCCTGAAAACGAAACTACCTATATATATATAAAAAACGAAACTACCTATATATATATAAAAAACGAAACTACCTATATATATATATATATATATATAGGTATATATATATATATATAGGTAGTTTCGTTTTAGTGTGCATTGTCAGAATACTTTCCTCCGAGTTTTGTGGAAATCTGTGCCTTAGCTTTAAAGTAATCCTGGTCCTCCATGTATTTCTGGACTGTATATACAGTAAATAATTATTATATAATTGATCAACTCCATAATGATTCAGGTTCAAAGCTTGACAAAGTATATAAAAACACTTTCTACATCCTAATGCAGCCTTGCGGCGCAAAAAAACACAAATGTTGCAAGTAGATTTCTGCCTCAGATGCTCCGTGTGGTGTCGAGAATCAACCAGTCACAGCACCAGTCACCATACGAGACCGCTTTGTGTCAAACATGTGGTCAGGGAAATTTCACAACAGTGCCGCCGTCAACCCAACTTGTATCTGTGTCTGTGGCATTGTCAGGAACCAGCATAATAATGGTAAAAATAAAAGAAGCCGTACATTCAGTAGCTGAAAATGTGCGGTAAACAATGCCAGGAAGGCGTCGGGGGCTGGGAGGCCTTTGTTTCAACAGAAACCACCCTGATGCAATTGGTCCTTTAATGTTTGTCGTTTTCTTGCTGGCTGCTCTCCTCTTAACAAAATGCTTGTGCAGTCATCTCACTCATAATCTTAACTCTAAAATTAGCCTTGGAGTGTGGTGAGCTGTCAGCGCTGATTCGGTTGGACAGGTACAGCTAGAATGCATTAATTTTCTCATACGGGAGGAAAGTGCTTTTTGAGGTTTCAGTACCCTTCACTTTACCTGCATCCCCGTGCATTAGAGTCCTATTCAGAAACCACTTTTTTTTACCGGGAGATTTCAGAGAGATTTGCAAAAAAAAAAAAAAGTAAGTACAGCCTCTCAAACAGTCGATAACATGTGTTCTGCCTTATCAAACAGAGGAAGGCACAGTTACTCAACTCTCCCTCGCTAATGTTATGAGCAAGTCAGAAGTCCTCTCTCATTGCGCGGCCATTTCACACTCCCACAAGCGATTTCACTTTTAGCTCTTTGCAGACAAGACTTAATAAACCTTTTCATTTCTCAGTCGGACCTTGTGAAATTGCCCCATTTCTTCGCGATTTACATTTTTACTCACTAGCTATCTGTAAAGGGGACTTAATCAGGTCTTTCTTAAGTACACACACGAGGTGAGCGTTACTATGGGGAGGCAGGGCGCTCCTCTGCTCCGTGGCACCGAGGCCTGCTCCATTGTGGCGAGAGACAACAGCTGTCTTTACCTTTGGCAGGCAAACAGGCTCATTAAGGGCGGCCATGTTTGTTTTTGTGCCCGATACCTAGCCCTAAGCAAACACTGTCATATCTCCACTCCACAGCCCTCGCAGACTCAACATTTCCTTCCCTCTTGTGCAACGAGGCCCTGGCATATGTTGAACCTGCCTGACGCCCCCCCCCCCCCCCCCCCCCGCACAAGCTCTAGCCAAGCTGCCGGTGGCTCTCAAAGAATGCGTGCTTAATTGAGAAATTTAGCTGTGGTTTGAGCTGATGAAATGCAGCTAGGACACTGCAAGGATGCTATGAATGTCGTGCATGTGTGATATACATAATGTATGTCATTATACTGGCCGACAACACATCTTGTGGTATGTGACAAGAAAGCCTCTCTTTGTTTGTTGTGCCGTAGATGTGATAAAGGCGTCATTATTTGGTGCGCTCACAGCTAACAGTAAAAACTGCAGTGAAAGGTTTCATTCGCATATTATCTCCACCCTCAGCACTGTCTGTGGCTTGAGTGACATGGCAGGTTGAATTCAGAACGCTTTGACAAAAATTCCATTAAAGAGGGAAAATGGCATTGAATGTCATTCCATTACTGAAGACGGCAAACATGGGAATACTTTAACCCAGAAGGCATTCACATTAACTTATATTAAAAAACAGCAGAGAGACATTTTTGGTCTTCTTTCGGTTGTAAAATATGAACAGTGCCAGAGTATTTTCAGGCAGAGTAGTCGTCCGAAATGTACTCACTTATTTGATTTCATCCCTTTTCACCATTTGTCAAGCCCAAAGTCACAATGCATTGTGAAATGAGTTCTTAATGTGGAGTAATGAGGCTGTCATGGCAAAGCAGTCTCTGCTTGTTTGAATTTGACTCATGTCGTAGATTCAATTAAATCAGCTGAAGTCAACCTGGCCCCAGGCCAGATCGGTAATGGGTGACCTCATTCAAACAATGCTCTGACATATTGAAACAATAAGAGGAAAGGCCTTGAGTCGGTTGCAAAAGCAAACTCCACTCAAAAGCGATAAGGTAGAAAAATTGCGGTGAAGGCACCACAGATCCATGCAGTCATGTGTCGTCAGAGGAGCAAATGTCGTCATGATGACAGGGTTGTTGCTTGTGTGCCGTCTATAAAATTACAGATCTGCTGGAGTGAAGACCTGACCTCACCTGACCTCAACTTCCTGTTCAATGTTTTAATTGTAAACACATTTGCCCCGAGCCTCAGAGATAAAAAAAAAAAAAAACACCTTACAGATGTTAAACACAGCTGGTCCCTTTCTTCTTCCGGAGGTTTACTTGTTCTGAAAAGTCGAAGCTGATTTATTTGGATATAGAAATGCCTGGAATCTACATCATGACACTAACACACCCAAGGCTGTGTAAACAACCTTTCCAGTTCCAGTCTACAACCACGCTCTCTGAGCAATAACTTGACTCCCAAGGGCAAAAGCACTTCTCACTTTTGGAGAGGTCTCCATCGTCAGACTTATTAAGAGAGGGCGCGCCTTGGTTTATGTGAAAGGGAGTATGTATCACTAAAAGGCTCATTTTGCCTCTGCTGTCAATGTGCAATAAATTATCTAACTTTTAAGGTAAGTTTATCATTCATTTTGTGCAAATGTACAATTTGGAATTAAAGAGACACCCTGAGTGCTTTGTAGAATAAACCGAAATGAGGTAACAAAATAAAAACGGAACATCTTGCTTTGCTCACTCTTGTTTAGCTGCTCGCAGCAGTTACAGTAAACTGATAAAGAGAGAGAGAGAGAGAGACAGCGAGAGAGAGAGAGAGAGAGAGAGAGAGAGAGAGAGAGAGCACACACACACACACACATTGCATCTCATTAAGGCACAGTCCCTCTGGCCCTTATTCCATTAGAAATTAAAACTCAACAATTAGTGGCAGATTGGTCTCAGCTCAGTGCTCTATAGTCGCGCTCTCAAGGCACCGAGATGACTTAATTACAGGCTCATCTGAAAACTGTGTGATAGTTCTGTGCCGGAGTGCACAGCCAATACCTGGGACCAGGGCCCGCCAAAACAAACCTAAATAGCTGAAGAATAAACTACCGGAAATATAAGAAAAATAACCCTGAACTCTAAACTATGCTTGTTCTTCACAGTTCTTCAAAGAAATTTTAATACATGTAAACTTTATTCAAGGGGTGTTAGTGTTGTCTGGCTGGTATGTGGTAATTTCTACCAAAGGATACCAGACAGGATGGGAGAGGCTGAAGGTCAAGTGTGGGTTATTCCAGACTTCTCTTGACAGAACATTTGTTTCCTGGTTGAGAACGTGGCTTTGTATGTGACTCTTGAGTTTTAGTTAGTCACTTCTTCCGGATTGAGGTGGCTATACACCTGGAAAGAATACAATCTAAGTATGTATTGTAAATCTGTGGTGTCATGACGAGACTCTCTTTCCAACTGACCAACAAACTTCTACAGAAAAGTCAAAGCGGTGTGCTTGCATGGACAGGGTGGCCTCAGAAAAAGCAGGGTATTTGATCAAAAATCCTGAATGAGCACAGACAACTGACTTATTTCGTATCTGCTTCATCACTCTGCTCATGACAAGGACACAAAGCACATTTTTCTGTAATTGAACCAACTGGAGTTTATGTAACGACTGACCGTTCTGCCCTTCAAGCGAGAGAGAGAGAGACAGAGAGAGTGATTTGATCGCTCCATGTACTTGCTCCTGTCACGTGACACCATGTCCCATTATATTGTGATGTTGTCATAGGAGGAGAGGAAATGAAATGCCTCGAAGCTATATGGGACGTGTGTATGTGTGTATGTGTGTATGTGTGTATGTGTGTGTGTGTGTTGTCCTGCACAGTCAAATATTTGTTCCATACTTGCGTGTTTCTGATTTGTTATCAGCTCCATGCGATCATAGCACCTATAAGGCCAAACAGATGTCCAGTCCTTGTTGATACAGTTTGCAGATTCTCATCTATGAGGGAAAATGACTAACCCACCAAACATGATCAAATATTTTTACATCATGACACGACTGTGTCATTCCTGGTGCCCTGACACCAGCAATCCACATTGTAGTTAGCATCATATCGAACACAAAGTTTGATTTAAAGCAGTGACTCTGTTGCATGGAAACCAACACTTCGACCTTCACATGATGATAATAATACTGTCTCTGGGATCCCGACGGATTTACCGGTGGTGTCGATAAAAACTGGCTGATATGAGCAGCAAAAAATTGCATTTCTAAGTACATTCAACACAGATATATGTTCATTCAAGTTGGTTTAGTGTTTTCTTTTCATATATATTTATTTATTGCAAAGATTATGGTTAAACTATAAAATAACTGGCTAGCTATGTGCTTTTCCTTTGTCAATTATAGCAGAGAGTGGATGCCATGCATTTAAAAGGTCCAGGTCTTTCTGGTTTTGTTTTTTAGAAAAAAAACTGTAAAAAAAATTGAATGCAACACTTGTCCGCAAAGCCAACATCCAGAGCGAGAGAGAGAGGGAACCAATCCAATGTGTAACAGCTGGGTCTGTGGCAGAGGTTTTAAACCCATGTTGAACTTGATAACGTGGAGCATGTAGTGTTTGGTGACGAGGAGATTACACAGTGACTGACTGACAACCACAGTAGCCAATCAAATCAGCAGCAACAAGAAAAGATTCCTCAACATTTATTTATTTTTAGCCACGAGTTCTGAACCTACCCAAAACCATAAAAACCATAACACGCATTAGGAAACTAACCACTGAACCCTCTGATTCTGCCGATAATCACAATGTTACTTAAAATGTTTCTTTTTGATATAGATAGATAGATAGATAGATAGATAGATAGATAGATAGATAGATAGATAGATAGATAGATAGATAGATAGATAGATAGATAGATAGATAGATAGATAGATAGATAGATAGATAGATAGGCTATGTATGGAAGTGATGGTTATTATTTTTGGTTTTGTCAGCGATAAGATGACTTTTTCATACAGCACAAATCATATAGGAGGAGGTTTTATAATAAGGTTTCTATATGTTGGGTTTTATCATTACTTTTATGTAAAGGGAGAAATTCTGTCTCAAACCAGACGTGATAAGAATTCAAGGGGAAACTCTACATGTATAAAACTCGGTGAGTTATAGTTTAACCCTGTTTTTTATCCAGTCTTTGCACCTTCACAGCTTCTGTGTGAGGCAGCTGACTGTACAAGATTGCATCATTATTCCCCACCTGATATGTAGACAGTTTAATGGAGTTGCTCTCATAATCCGAGAGAGGCCAGTAATTATAAAAGCATGCGTGTGTAAACTCGGCTACTTTCGCTCCAATGTAGAGACAGGGAGAGGGAAACATTTCTTGATTTTTATCAAAGGAAAAATTGGGGACAATGCGCGATGAAAGACACCGTTGTTTTTTTCAACAAGTCACTGTGTCAGTTGAGAATTTCCTTTGTGTGCGACTCTGTGTTCGGGGGATGTTGCATGAATGGGCAGTCAGCATTTAGGGTTCAAAAGAAAACAGCAGCCTGAGCTCCTGTGTGTGTGAAAACCAAGGCTACGGTGCTCTGTATCGAGTGCCATTGTTTTGGTAATAGTAAACCTGGGGCACTTGCCAGGAGGCATTAGTCATTCATCTAACAAGCTTCACAAAGCAAACCACAAAGTGCTCCACTGTCGACTTCCTCTTATTGAATTCAGAGCACATAAGCACATTTCCAAGTGTCTTACAGCGAGGTCCAAACTTTCTGATTACTAGCTACCTGAAATATAGCTGCCATGTTTGTTTAGTTGTGCGTTTCCCTGACAGGAAGCCTGCTCATTTGGCAGCATGAAGGCTATTTTTTTTTCTTCGTTTTTTTTTTTTTTTTTTGCGAGTACGGCAGAGAAGAAGAAGGGAGGTGGCGGGTGAAAGGCAGATAGGAGGGGATTAGGGCGGAGTGCAATTTTTCAGAAGGCCAGGCATACGACATGATCTCTAATTACCCACAAAGCACTGTGTAACCCAAGCCACAGATTAGGCTGCATTATCAGGCTTAATAAAACATGACCATCTCTCAGTTTCACTCCCTCTTCCTGCCGCACTACTGCAATCATTTGTTCCTGGTTATGACATTGACGATGCCTATGCTGAGTAACTGACCTGAGGCTCTACCTGTCACTGTTTAACTGCAGCAACAAGTGCAGCCGGGAGAATTTCTCTATGATTGGGTGAATTGGAGTCTGAGACAGAAGCAAGCCCATTGTTAGACCTTTGTGCAGTACTTAAGTTCACTTTAGAGGTACTTGAACTTTGGTTATTTACATTTTTGTTATACTCCATTTATGATGGAGATATTTCACTTTTTTACTCCACTAAATTAGTATTAATTGCTCTCCAAATCATCTTTAAAAAGCTGCTCATACCAGTGAAAATAATGTAACTCTATAATATAAAGGCAACATAACACTAATAGGGACTATTTGGCTACATTACAGTTTTCTTTTTCATTAAAAAGGTGTTTTAATTTTGAAATTAAAAATATTAAAAAACATACAGTGTGCTCTCCGGATTTTTTACTTAAGTACAGCACTACAGTGTAAAGATACTCTACTATATTATTTATATAAAAATGTAAGATGTTTAATGAAATATTTAATATATCTCTTGATGCTATCATTGCCCATTCCAACAATACGAGTTATGTCACTCAAAACTATAGGTTATCGAATAACCTCCTATTAAATATTGAAATAAAAAAGAATCACACTTTATATTATTATTATTATCGATATTTGATATTTAAATAAAAAATGTAAAAGTTCTTGCGTTTCTCAGTAAAGTTTTTACACTGCAGTGATTAGACTTTTACTGAAGTGAAGCATCTGAATACTTTTTCCACCACTGGTGCCAGCAACACACACGTACACATATATACAAACACATACACAAGCACACATATGCATGCGCACTTTCTCGCTTCACATGGGTTGTACCAGTAAGTGCTGCTTTAGGCTACGGTTTTTCACTACTCTCTACCGTGTTATTAACAATTCTATAAAAAGATCAGCTCAAGTTTCTCTTTCCTGTGTGTTAACAACGCTATCGAGCTGCTATGAGGTCGCCGAAGCCTCGTTATGAGGGAGATTGAGTCCTCGGCAGCACAACACCACTGACTGTATGTCATAATTTCCAAAATCCTACTTTTCTTTCCCCTGTTTGTTTTTCTAAGCGACATCACTCATCGGTAGGCTCGTAGCCAACTTGCGACTAAATAGGTCGACAACACAAGACAGGGCCTCTTTCTTTCGCTTTGCCTCCTTTTTCTCAACCCACAAGCCTCCTCTAACCTCTCTACCTCCTCTTTTTTCCGAACATCTATCTCTGTTCTTTTCTTTTTTGGTAACTCCAGTAACTTTTCACTTTTTGCACTGTCTTTGGCAGTTCCCACATCTTCAACCAGAGATAATAGCTTTGCAAGAAGTAAAACCACAGAAAAAACCACTGTACTTTCTGTCACACTTCTCTTTCTGCTCCTTGTAGACGACGATCATGAAGCTCATCATTAGCTCTCGAAGAGGAAGAATGAGCTACAGTTTGATTACCTCCGCGGCTCCGTGGGCTTGCGCAGCCTTTGCCGACTGAATTGGATGCAGACGATTACAGCCTTGCACAGGCAATTATATCTGCCTGCTAAATATGTCACACACAATAAACACATGCTCCTGACAGACAAGGGACAAGGCGAGGCAGTCACAGCTGGAGGGAGGAGGACAGAGAGTAAATCCGGGATCATATGTATTCATTAACTCCATCCTCTTTAAGTGGAGACCTCTCACAGTCCCAATCAATGCATGTCAGTGAATTAATTAAATAAACAGCGGGCCCCGATCAGAAGTCACAGATCTGATGGTGAATTGCGACAAAAAAAAAAAAAAAAACATTCTGCCTGAGATATTACCTCAAGAAAGAATGAAACATACACAGATGAGGCGCACTTTGTCAAACTTTGTGTTAGTCTATGGGCTAGAGGCCATTAATTGTAATCTTATTATTGGTACTGTCCCCTCAGACAGCAGAACAAACATGGCACTGACACCAGGCCAATAATATTTGTAAAGGATATTCAGTGAAAACAAGGGAGGGAAAGAGCCTTAAATCCCTGGCAAGGAGCTTATACCATGGCCCATGGTGTTTGCACAGGACATACCTCAGGAAGCTGAGACAACTGGGAATGTTTGTCCAGCTTCCAGCCTCTTCCATGCATACATACAGCACAGTACATACATACAGTATATATGTATATATATATATATACTGTACATTCATATATATATATATACACTCTAAGGGAATACATGTTTCATATCATACATACATGCTCAGAGTAGGCCTACATACAACATGCATGTGTCACATACACTAAATATATATATATATCAATGTATGCTACACATACTTACCAAGGCTGTCAATACTTTAAATAGTTAACTATCCATTGATTACTTTATTGATAAACTTTGCATTCTACAACATGTCAGAAAATAGATCAAATATGCATATGTGATATATTTTGGTCAATAGATGCATTTATATAGTTATCTATCCAACATGCTTAACAGTTTGCAACTCATTCACCCATTCACACACACACACACAGTAACCAGGAACGTTAGGCTGAAAAAAAGACCTAAAAAGGTAACAAAAACGAGCACACACACACCCATGGCAGTGAGCTATCATGTAATGTGCCGGCCTGACCATCAGGTGCAAATTGCTGAAGGACACTTGGGCGTGCAGAGAGGAGGAGCCGAGTCACAGTCAGTCACCACATGATTTTCAAACTACAGGAAACTACCCTGTTAATTGACTAATAATTCAGAGCTTACACCTACCACAAATGACCTTCAGGAAGAGGAACTCATGCACTTCCTCTTATTTGTCCCCATATGTTTACCTTCTGCCCAGAAACCCTGGCTGGGTCTTGTTCGAGATAAGATTAACTGTATCTGTGGTAGATTGTTTATTGTAGCTTCCACAAACACACTGTGGTGTCGGTTTCTTTCATTTCCATTGCAAAACCAAAAAATGCATAGATAGATAGATAGATAGATAGATAGATAGATAGATATGGATTGATAGATAGAGAAATAGATAGATGTGTAAATATTTGCATGAGCCACTCCTTCTGAGCGTTTGCCAGCATGACAAACACAATCAACTAAACACCTGGGGGCCTACTCTGCCAGGTGTTTGGATGCACTGTTTCCTTTTCTCTCATCTTCTTCTTCTTCTTCTTCTTCTTCTTCTTCTTCTTCTTCTTCTTCTTCTTCTTCTTCAGTAAGAAGGAGAATGCCATTGCACTGCCCCATGGGAAGGACTAGGCTGACTAATGTAAGCACACTACAGTGCGGCGGCTGGTCTTAATTATGGCAACAGACGCTGAGGGGAAATGCACTGGTACCACCAACAAGCAAGTGGCTCGCAACTTGCCCCCCCCCCCCCCCCCCCCAGAAAAGAATGGAAACATCTTTGAAAATGTAAGTGCACAAGACAACTACATATATAGAATAGGTCCAGTTTTTTTTTTTACTTTAATGAAAAAATTATTGCAAATTATATATTTATAGACTACAGGCCATTTAAATGTCGTTTTCATGATAATTTTTTTTACAGAATCAAGTGTCTTATTTCCTTTCATAAATTTTATATTTATTTGTACCTTTCTACAGAAATCAAAAGTAATCTTCAAATAATATGAATCCTTAAAACAAAGTCGTAAATATAACTGATGTGGACACCTTGTGGTTGGTTGGGAAACGTCTCACACAGTCAATGAGGTTAAAAAAATCATATACAGGGCAAGAGATATCTGTGCCATACGCAGGCTATCTGACTCATCCAATGTCACAGCCAATCTAAGTTTCACTGAAATGCTTTCAAATGGTCGGAATCCCCATCTAAAATCTCCCCTGTGTGTCGGGGCAGGGAGAACATGATTTAGAGACTGTTTTTGCTCTGGCCCCTGCTTGCTGTGTGTCACCGGCCCTTACTGTGGTATGCATGGCCTTCCTCTGCACAGGACTATGAAAGCAATTGTGATTGTGATTCCATAGTCAGCAAAACGCTTGAATGGCCCCGAGTTAGCATGCACACGCACAAACACCGAACCGTACACACACACACACACACACACACACACACTATGTCTCCACACTGGGCCACTGATTCCTTCAACCCATCTGACTCTCACTCATCCTTTAACTCTCCTGCTCTGCCTCTCCGCCACATAAAACAGAGTGTGTCATTAGCTAATAGCAGCAACACCACTCAACATAAACATGCACCACAGCCAGCATTACAAGGAGCGGCTGTCAGCCATGTTTAAGTGCTGGAGGAGTTAAAAATAACACTTGTACACACTAAGCCAAAACTAACAGCAAGTATGTCTGTGTTTATTCAAGAGCTTATTTCACTCAAGGATGATCAGTTGATGGAAACTGACTGAGTGACTAAAATATGCTAATGCAATGAGACCCAACCTGGCAGCACTATATTAAAAATAAAATGGAGATAAGGCATTTCCAATGGAGCATATCCGTCCCCCGGCTTATCTAAGGCAGAGGAGACCACCAGCTAACAAAGCCAGCTCTTCAATCATGCCCTATCTAAGCAGATATCAGTTGTTGGTAGGATATATGAGCTGGGTGGGGCCTGTGTGTATAAACACAGGGCCTGCTCTCTCTCCCTCTCTCCCTCTCTCTCTCTGCCCTCCATCCTGGCGCTCTACTGTAGGCAGCGACTCACCTCAGCAGCAGCAGCAGTCAGCACTGTTTGATTAAGGTATTCAAATAAAGGAGCAGACACTGTGTTCCCATTTCACAGAGTCAACCGAAAGTGCCGGACAAACAGCCACAGTGCAATTACAGTTGTGCATGTTGTATTAGACAAGATGCGTCCGTGTGGTTTCATGGCTTTCTGCAACACATTAAGTGCAAATAAGTACAGTATAAGCACAGCAACACATGCATCATGCAGCAGAGAGCATTAAAACACGGCACAGTTTCATTTTGCCATCAGAGAGCAAAGCTGTTATACCGTGTAATATCTCTTCAGCTGTGGGAGAGCGCCACAGTAATAAAAGAGACACACTCACAGTGAAACAAAGTGAGCACTGAAAATATTGAAGTGAACATCTTCAGGGTTATTTATGGATCTTTCTGATTCATCTCAGTCTGCACTTGAAGTACTTCTGCGCATTTTATGCATGTCTTTCTTTGTGTACCTCCCCTTTTTTTTCTCCATCTTGTGTAATGATGATGAACATCGCAGTAAATAGTCTTAGCACAAACTGTTCACGCTGCTTAAGGACCAATCGACCTAGACCGATCATGGACAACACATCCAAAGTAATGGAAACGACTCGTGTCAATTGGTGAATCACAGTAAATCATCAACACGAAGGTGAAAAGAAAGCAAATTCTAATATTATGAATGCAGTGAGCCGCAGCTCCAAGTGAGCAAAAGTGTGACAAAGGCTTATAGCATGACAGCGTGTTTCTGGAAGTCACAAAAACTTGCTAATTACTCAAAACCAGGCTTGTTTCCACTCCATGCATCCAGAAATAATCGGTGTCACAAGGAACAGGTTTGTAAATAAACAGGCTGTAAAGCTAAAATACAAGCACATGCTCATTTTATCCAATTACGGCTGTGTGTGACTCAGATTAACACTACCAATTTCACTGCAATAAAAGGAGAAATGTTGTCTGAGGCTGCAATTTGCTTTTTACTATAATTGTGAATCGGGAGCAGCCAGTAATGATGCTAAATCCTAATATGATTGCCAAATTTCAACCATTTAACCAAAATTGAATATTTACCCAATGATAATATCCTGAAGGAATATTTTCAAGATAAACTAGACCCCAACTAATCCTGCTCCAAACCGAAGTACAGCCACATGAATATGCAAAGTGACCCCCTAAAAATGATTAACCTCTAGCCTCCGCTCTGCTCAAGAAGGAGACCTGTGCTGAATTTGAAAATTGGCCAACCAGTGCTGCCAGAGGTGATTAGCAGCGTGCAGATCTGATCTGTAGATACAGTACCTACATAACAAATCAGATGTCTCTTTAATGCCACCGTCAGCTTGACGAGCGTTTGAGGAGAGCAACTTGACCTCGAGCGGCGTGTTAACAGGACACAGAATCCCCCCCCAGGTCCCGGCCTCATTTGCATTGCTAGTGTAGGTAGTTAGTGTTACAAATGCGATGATGGCAAATTATACCTCCCCTCGTTGAAAGAACCCTAGGTAGAGGGAGCGGAGGCCTTTCAATAATTCAAAATGAACACTTGTAATTTTGAGGGGTGCCACGCTTTCGCGTGGTTGACAGCAGCGTGGTGTCACCTTCTCCCTAGTGAGAGCACTTTTTATCGTTTAATATCTGGAGGCTTTGTTTCCAGGATTCGTGCGGTGCGTGGATATCAGGATATTCCTGGGATTATCCGCGCGGAGGATGATCCTAATTCGTCTGACCTACAAGATAGAAAGCCTGTGCGGAGGAGACAGTTATACGAGCCCATTTGGTGACACAGGTGTAAACCGGCCTTATCTGTTAATGTTTTAGATGGACCTTATTTCATCTGTGATCGAATGGGAGTCACTGTGGCCGGTTAATTTTACTTTCTGCCAGCACGTTGTTTTTCTGCTGGCAAAGCTTGAGCAACAACCATATACGACACAGTTTTTACGACCTTAAGTGGGAGATGATCTTTTCGGTTAATTACTGGAAAATTCCGTTCGGTCAGAGAGATGTTCCATTGCCCACACAGCGAAAGACAAACATCCCCAACCTTGACTTGTATTAGTGCCTTCACTGTCCTGTACCGGAAGGCCAGAGAGCAAGGCAAAGAAGTTCATCCACAGCAGCAGCTCTACATCCAGAGCCTGTGGATGTCGCCATGGTATGTGACAACAGCAGAGTCTAACTTAGGGTTATCAGATGGTTGAGGTGCTGTTAATACAATCAGATATTTTATTAGTTGGAAATGGGTTTCCTTGTATTGCCACAGGTTGTGTGTTTGTAGGTTGGTTTACTTTGTGTTGTTTCTGTTGCTTGTGGCAGGTTGACAACTACAGATTTAATAATCCCCGAGCCTTGTAATATCTGCAACAGAATAACTAAGGTATTGGTTGTTATTTTTGATTTTTTTCCTGGAAAACTACAAAAATAATTGTTGTTTTAAATTCCTGCGCACTTGCAATTGTGTTGAGTGCAGTGTCCAAAGCCCAAAAGCTGCGGGGTGTCAACGCACAGAGACCGGGAGAAAAGAGTGATACTTGTGGCAGCCAGACTCTGTGGTTTCTCCTTACAAAGTAATTAACAGTACATTACTGGCACACATCCATTTAATCGTTGAACTCCCGGCGGAGAACCACGTAAGCTACGTAAGAAATCATTGAGAAGGGGAGCTGATGTGCGCATGAGAGCAGCGAAGTGGGACGGTATGGATTCCATACAGTTCCTGGTATTCCACGTCGGGTGGGACCTTTAATGCCAGCTTTGTGCTAAACACAACTGCACCATCTCTCCGGGGGAAATAACATAATAAGCACGTTGGGTGGAAGGGGAGGAAAAGTTGGGACTATTCATTTGCTTCCAACAGCCATATAGGAAAATTGCAGGTTTCAGTGTAAAGTAATATGCGGTGTAATTTTTGTTTCTGTCCTGTTCCACACTAAAGGAACAGCATCTCATCCAAGCCCAGGTCACTTTACTTGCTGACACTTGACATTTTGAGGCGACTGAGCGCCCGTGGATGAAAAACGCATCCGTACAAAGCGTGCGTTGGCAGTGCGTAAACATGGTGTATTGGCACAAAACATACAGAGAGACAGGTGAGGTGTGCGGCGTTTCGATGCACGAGGCTACGCGGTGTGTTCTTTACCTTGTTCGAGTGGTAATAGTCCAACGAGCTCAGGCAACTTGGATCAGTCGGTAGGGAGCATGAACCCACATTAGCCGGGGGCGCAGGATAAAATCTCACGTCCATCTCAGGTTGTGCGAGACTGGAGGCATGAAATCACTTTCAGCGTCTTTGACTCAGTATTGTCTCAGCAAACACAACGCCAGGAGGAGAAAAAAAAAAAACCACACACAGAAGAGAGACCAAAAAAAAAAAGAAAAGAAAAGAAGTGGGGGAGTTTTGTTCTACTCGGTACACTCTTCCCTCACATCCGTTCGTGGCCGAACTTCGGCACCAACTCTGGTGAATGATGCGCAGTACTCCTCGGCACAGCCCCGCACCAGGATGTGGAACACTCACTTACGCACAACGCAGGAGTAGCAATTGCATTGGACTCGCACGTGTTGGCAAGAAAAGAAAAACTATCCCCCTCGTTCCAGAGCAAATAAAAAAACCTCCAACTTAGATCCTCTCTTATTAGATCTTTGTGAATGTTAGAGCTGAACAGCAGCGCGTCAGTGTGCAGCCTCTGCTTTTTCCCCCCACTGCTCTCAGGACTCCATACGGGCTTTGTTGTGGAGGCGCATACTCTTGCATTGGTTCCAGTACAGAAGTGGTTGGACTTCCCTCTGCCATGCGACCTCTGCCGATAATAAACGGGAAAGAGGAACGGAGGGAGAAGGGGGAGGGGAGATTGGTGGCTGCCTTGGCAACCGCTCTCCTTTCTGCAACTGCGCGCTCCTGATTAGCTGGAAATGTAGTGGTGTGCACGGCTGTGCATTATAAAGCGTCCTCTGCTCCATCAGTGCTTCATAAAGGCTTCCATTTGGGTTATTGTGCCGGGGAGGATGGAGGCAGGTTGCGAACAGTCTCTCTGGTTCATCAATGCTCGTTTTTTTCTTGCATTTGTATTCATAATCTGCATTAAACTGCTGTAAAATGTTTATGTAATCTAGTTATACACATCCCATTCTAATCCGTGGTCTAAAACAGTTTCTTCTGCACTTTGATTTTACTGTTATGTCTATAAAAGACAGAAAGAAACATTTGATAAATAAAAAAATGCAAATGTATTTAACTATAGAGCATACGGATGTGGGCCACTTCAGGCAATGATGCAGCAACCTCTGTTCTTTTCATGGCCCTGACAAAATGGTTGTTAGCCAAAAGTGGCCCACTTTGAATTGACAAACGTGGCCTGCATATCCCAAAACAAGCATGGTCTTTTTTTTTGCCAAACACGCAGTGCGGGTGTAATCTGGATGTGAACCCAAAGTGGCCCATGTGGTAAATGGTGAATATGGCCCAAATAACACAGAAATACCTCCTTTGGCACCTTTGGTTGACGTATGGCTATGGCTTACTAGTGGCCCAGATCTGGATAACAGGAGCAGACCGGCCAAGTGCCATCATTCCACGTGGTATGTGGGCCGTGTGCCGGTGTGGCACTGTGACTGTCCGCCAAATGGGCCGCATGAATTAAACCATCTATGTATAGAGTTGTTGAAAACTGAAGATATTTACATTCATTTTAAAGTTGCATTTTAGTAGTTGTAAGGCTTGATATGCCAGTATGGTTGTTTTTTTATGCATTGACATGTGTTTGCCTGAACCTTATGTTGAGGTTATGTTAAATATATCATAAAGTCCAGTGTTTTTATAGAATTATGGAAAACTGAACTTTCATTGATCATAGAGTTGTTGTTTTTCTCTGATTTCACGACTACTTTTGGGATTATTAGGTCCAGGTTTTTCAGAGACTCCCTGGGGTTACTCATTGTTATTTTTTACTGCATTTTTACTTTTCACTCTCATGTTTTCACGTGAACATGCTGTTAGTTAGTCAGTTTATTATACAAATCCCAATATTAATCTATTGTCTAAAACAGTATGGGTAATTTATTTATAAGACAAGTGCCCACATATCATTTATCATAAAGTTCAGTGTATGATAAAGTTGCTGAAAACTTAGGTCATTGTCATTTATCATAAAGTTGTTTATTCTTCTGTAGCGCTTGCATTTTAGGTTTTACTGTTATTTTCATCAAAAGACACAAATATATGTACATTTAAAATCAAATGTGCGATATTGACCGCAAACAAGGAACAATAATGAACACCTGTAAAAGTGTGTCTATGCGGTGTTCTTCGTGGATTATGCACAAGGGGCTTTAATCTCGTGTTGCCATACAGTTGCAGATGTGTGCGGAGAGAAGCTGCGGCTGCGAGAGCCGCTTCTGACAGCTCACTGAATGTGATGGATAGCACACCCTTGCCCTGTGATGTGCATGCACATTTGATGTTGAAATGGCCTATCCATGGGACCATTGTCTTTCAATCATGTCAAGGCGAAGTACAGAATGGAGCACATTTTCTGCTGCCTGGCGTTATTACTTTGCCACATTTTACAGCACATCCTTGCACCCTGCCTGCCCAGAAATCGTCTTTATCCTCCTGACGCTGTTCTGTTTGAAGAAAGCTAATTTGAACAGTTGTTTGGGGGAGATAGGTTGCAATTAAAACAGTGATAATACAGTCTCTATGTCACTCCGCAACCGTTTTTGCAGACAGGCTTTCATTAGATGAACCTGAATGTGAATAAAGGAGAGAGGAGAACACGGAGAAGGGCACAATTGTTTTTACACAAACCGTGACAGCAGCATCTGCCCACAGCTGCAGCTCCTATGTTCCTAGCTTTCGCAAGTTTCAATAGCCAGTCGTCGTTTCAGCAGGTCTATTATGTTACAGTGCAGCCTCTTTACAGTGCGGGCCTACATCGGTAGGCACGTCCTGCCACTCTCCCCCGGCACGGCTCACAGAGAGTTAACCACATGGCTCAGTGCCATGGCTTCATGGGAATGGAATGTGGAGTGCTGTGTGTGCAGGGCTCCTTTCCCAGCATCCCTCACTGCCCAGGCGCATGCTAATGATCAGTATTATTGAAGCACAATTGATGGGCTAGCAACCAAACAAGAGAAACTAATTACTACTAAGGCTTTATTGTCCTTTAATTACGGAAGCTCTATGGCAATTAGTGCCGCACAAAGATGCAGCCCTACTTTAATCTCAAATAAAATGTGATGCAGATGAAAAAATTGGGAAGATGAAAGGTAGATAAGATAATTTGGCTTTCGGTTTGTTCTGCAGAGACGAAGGCTGATTTGTGTAAAGTGTGGGAGGACAAAAGAACTGCTGAGGGTTCTGCTAATTTAAACTGAAAATTATCTCAAAACAGAATTGGCACATGATATTTCAGTGACCTTGGAAAGCTACAGAAAACACACAGACACAGACACAGACAAAGACACACACACACACACACACACACACACACACACACACACACACAGACAGACAAGTGAACGCTGAACAACCACGTCCCCAAAGTTACAGCAGAAAACCAAGGCTGCAGTTTGTGATGCCATTAAATGATGACTTATAAAGCTATTACAATAAAGAACATCGACTTTGAAGAAGCACACACTAATTGTTTTACGCCCACGTGAGATTTCTATCGCATCGCAGAGCAAACTATGTCGAGCCCGTAGGAGCAGGGGAAGTGGAAACTACTGTAAAGCATCTATAGTAGAACGTTTAATGTTCCCATGACCTACATTGACTCATTCTCGAGAACACTAAAGCAACTATTAGTTCACAATGTCAGGTCACAAAAGGAAAAATCTGCATCATCAGTGAAGTTAACTCCAAACTTGTGTCACATTTTCCTATGGATCAGTTGTATCTTTGCTAGAGAGGACGACAATGAGCACGGCCTCACATTATCAGAGTCCTCCCGATGCACTTTGAACCTTTAAAAGTACCGTGACCTCTTTGAACATCATTTGTCCCGATTAAGCTTCATGCATTGTTCAAAATGTGTCCAAATGATCATATGTCATGAACAAAACCTCCCTTGCTCTCTTTCACACACACACACACACACAAACACACAAACAAACACGCATTAATAAGAACATTAAATAAAGTTAAAGTTAGGTAGTTCAAGTAAAGTTGTTGGATAATTACTCAAGCAATTTGCTTTGTCTGGTTGTTGAACCACATGCAGATTTGGAACGTGACCCCATTGAGCTTTGGTACTTTGTCTAGCATTGAGTCTTCTTAATCATGCAGCTGCTTCACCAGGCTTGAGAAAAAAAGAGGGACATTTATTTTTTGACTGGCAGAACGTTCTGTGGGTTCAAACTGTAGCAGCTACAGACGTTGCAAAAAGAAAATTCCTCTTTAATTTGAGAAACCTGTCATGAAGTTGGGGCAAACTTTGTCCATATTTACTAGTTTCAGGCTGCCATCTTCTGAAATGTGGTTTATTTAATATGTTTATTTTTACAAAGTAAACCGAATTGCTTAAGAAAGATAACAAAGACAACCGAAGCATTTTTAGCTATAAGGATTTAGAAAAATACATTCTAGAGTGGGAATCAACAGATAAACATAAGAGAAAAATTCTTAAATGAAACTCTGCCAAACCAGTTATATCCGTGATGTGCACACAACACACCCACAGCAGTACAGGACATGTTGTACCTGTACTGTCTGGCATTAAGCATATTTTGATCTGTTCATGCAAACTGTGGGCCTAAGGGCAACGGTTTAAGTTATATGCAAATTATACCATTATGTTAACTATGGTACTATGGAACAACACAGTTTTTCGAAACATACCCCCCCCCCCCCCCCCCAAATGATTAGTGTGTTACTCAAATGTGAACACGTGTTCTAACATATGTTGAAAAATACAGCATGTTTCAAAATGTTGACTTCTGCTTATTTTGAAAGTGCTTGCTAAATCATTTAATTATATGTCACATTCATAGTTTGAGGTGTAAAAGCTGGAAGTTATAAAGAAAGACATTTTGAATCTCACAAGACTAGTGTTCTGGGCCAGCTTGCTGACCTCTGACCCCTGTGCCAGGTTGCACTGACCCTGCTTGTTTGAGCAGGGCATGGGAACCTGCAGTGTGTCCTGAGTGTGTCAACAATCTGGCCTGAGACCACAAACAGCAGGGAAGATAATGTTTCTGGGATCATTAATTTACTCCGGGACAAGAGAAATGAGTTGTAACTTTCCATCTGTCGTGAATGTCACTTTAAGCTGCAGTGATACAGTATGAAACATTATCCAAACTGTTCCTCTGTCCAGATTCCTGGTAGAGATGTGGTGATCCTATAATGTCCTCGGTGCAGCTCTGCAGACAAGGAGGTCAGGACCTAGTTTCCCCAGAGGTCAACTCCCATACTCTGCTGCACAACTTTAAGCCTCTGACATCTGAACCACTAAAAGATTATGTCCATGTGTGGGTTATTTTTCTTGGTTTATTCCATACATGAAAAATGCTGACTTCATAACTTAAGTGTGCGCTCCAGTACAGTGCAGTACGTCTCAGTAGATGGGAGCTGGAGTTAGAATGTCGGGTTATTATGTGACTGACATCATGTCCTCATTGTGTCATCCATCTAGCAAATCACCCTGAAGCATAATTAAGGGAAATCACCGCAGGGCTTACATGCATTGACTCTTGATTTTGGTGAAAGAGATGTGTCTACCTTTTCCCCTTTGCACGAAGCGCTGCAGGAAGACAGAGAACGCTCAGTGAGAAGGAGAGCAGACTTGTCAGTCTGACCACGTTTCATTTAGCACTTCATTTCAAGGAAATTCAAGAGACTCCTCTAATTGCCTATAGCATTTCAGCTCTCATTTGAGGAAGAATGTATTGCAGTCTGCAGGAGCTCCGCTCAGTGTTTTCACATCATTAAAAAGGCCAACATTTGCACATGGTGATAATGTCAAGTGAGTTAAAGTTTAGTTTTTTACATTGTTTGTACAAAAACCGGAGAAAGAGTGTGTTGCTTGATTGCTAGTGTTTTGTAGGTGTGATCAAAACATGTCTGTGCCATTTACTTCCTGCGTTTTCTGTTTTGACCAGTTTGATTTCAGATGACGATTGTCTCATGCATGTTTTTCGCGCGTGTAGGATAACAGGACCTATTCTTATCAACGAGGCACATGGCATCATTTGCCGGGAAAATTGTCACTCAAGTGCTGGAGTCATTTCTACATAGAGAAATACAAGCATCCAATCACGGTCCCTTTCAGACGAGCAATTAGGATTCTTTTTGAGTCTCACAAATTATAGATGTTTTTAACTGAGTGAGGCACAAGAAACAAGGAAAGGAAAAAATGAGGCTAATTTGAATGCAGGCATCTTTGTTGAATGTGACTGAACAGCAATGACCATTAGAAACATTTTATTTACCAGTGACTGCACATTTTGGGGAATTTATTTGGTCAAAAGTCAACATTTATTTTCAGTAGCTGTTAACCTTAACAGCATCGCAATAAACTGATGTCAAAGTCCTGACCCTGCTTATGCAGATCACTCGATATAAAGTCAGCCCTTTTATTTTCAGTATATACCGAGATCATAACATGTAGATTCTCTGAAATCTCTATCATTCATGGTGGTGAAACAATTCTTTCTCTTCTCATGTTGCATCCTCTGATTAAATGAAGCATACTTGATCTTTATCTGGGCTGAAGGATGATTCCTGCATTGGCCTCTATCCCGCTCCTGTAGGCTCTGAAGTAAGACGACAAACACAATGAAAGTTATCAGAGGGATTGAAATTGTTTATATGTCCTCAAATCTGTCGATTAAGTTTTTTTAAAACTTAATCATCCTGAATGTTAAATTTAACCTCAGATAAAGTGTAATATATTGGACTATATCGCTCAAATATTTTCTTTTATTTGGAACAAAGTTATATATTTAGGTTTCTAGGCTATTAATATTTTAATGTTTCAAACTTAATGTTTCCCATCAACCGCATTGCCCACTCACAGCAGAGCAACTATTACAAGCATCGCAGACGGAGCTCCACAGCCACAGCCAACTCACCCAAGATAGCATAATGTTCCTCGAACACACCGGTGACTCATCATCCTTAAAGCTCTTTTCTCTGGCAGTGTTAAAAGTGAAACACACTGAAATTTGAAGGCAAAAGTCAAACTTCTGTGTTCCTTGTCCAGGTTTGTGAGCTAAGTGTCCGGACAGGGTGAGCCTGAGTTAATGAAGTATAGAAAACTACTCTGCACACTCTATCTCTGTTTCTTCCAGTTGGATCGGCACCAAGCGTCAGTGTTATGGCAGAACATCATTTATGTGACACGTTATATAAAACATCTGGAGACAGTGATTAAACCATCGACTGTCTATAAAGATGGAGGACGTGTCTACACTTACTCCCACTATCCAGAAATGAAACCAAAATTATTTTGGATGCGAACATTGTCATCTTGTTGCAATGGGTCTGCACAGCAGAGGATAACGTAGTATTGAGGTCCCGCCTACACGCTTGACAATTCTCGAGTCAGTCTCAGCTGTCAATCATGATGTTTCACCTAGTTTTCATATTGTCAAATAACTAGTTAATCCAACCTGGGAAAATTAGCACTTGCGCAAACATCAGCATGATCAGAATTACCTAAAATTACAGAAAAAAACTATTACAAAAACAAATTATGTGTATTTTGACTTTTTTAGTTTAGTCCATATGCATCTGCTAACATGGAGGAAGGATTCATGACCTATACTGCAGACAGCCACCAGGCAGGTATCAAGATGCTTTGGCTTCACTTTTTTGGAGTAGTCACATGATCCATTTTTTTATACAGTCTATCAGCTACTTGGCAATAAAGGGACGTTTTCAATTATTCTACTGGATATCCTGGTTTGTTAATATCTCACGATACAAGGCCTTTTGTTTTTGGGTGAAATAAACCTTTAGCGTGAAAGATTTAACATCATGAGCAATGCCCTGCGCTGGGAAAAAGTAACTACACTGTCAAAAACCCAGTAAAGACCCACAACTAAAATAAGGCCAGTATAAATATTGCAGATTTATTTGGGGAATTTGAATCAGACGAACTGATACAAATCTTTAGTCCGGCAGGCAGTCGAGTGGAGAATGAATTTAGTTTGAATGAACTCACAACTCAAGGCCATGTTTCCAATGCTTTGTGAAAAGGGACAAATCATGCTATAATCTCACTGTACAAGCAGATTCATGTCGTGAGAAACGTCTGTTCAAGATTCAAGATTCAAGATTTTTTATTGTCAATTCGATTTACGAGATATGTGGGAAAAAGGTGTTTCATGGTCAGATTCCTATGAAAAGTTAACTGCGCAACCTCAGGCTTGTAATATACTCAACAAATGTTTGCAATTTTCGGTGAGCATCAGTGTCATTGGTCATGAAGTTGAATCAAAAAGTCCAAGCTGGCAGCAGAGCATTCTCTCCCGGTGCAGAACACTGAGACCTGATGTATGTTCGACAGGGAGCCAATCCAGTCTCTATATTTTCCCTCAGTGTTGGTTTCTTGTTACACCTTCTGTCTCCCCTGGCATTAAACAGACGGAAGATTTAAATAACATGCAATTTCTTATGCAATCTTGAGCTGTTGCAGAGCAAAGATAGGCCTGAATGCCTTGCAAGTGTATGAGCACACTTAGCACTGACTGTTTGGAGCCTGCATGGGAGGAGAGGCATTGTTGGACAATGGAAAGCAGGATTGAGAAAATAGTTTCTCATCGGATCCCTCGAGAGATTGGAGATTACAGTTTTATTGACGCCACCTTGCAACACGATGAGGATTTTCTCCCGCAGACACACACACAGTTGAGCCAGAGTAGATGTACTGTATGGGTCGCCTGTGTCGGACATGGCCGCCCGCATGAATAAAATATGGCAGTTGAACATGCTGTTCAACACTCTTTGTGAACAACAATATCCTTTTAAGAGTAATTTCACTTAGGCTGCGTGTCCTCGCCAGCCTCACCCTGTCTTCCCTCTCCCTCTTATGGAGACACAAACACACACACACACACACACACACACACACACACACACACACACACACACACACACACAGAGACTCACATTTTCAAGGGTGAGAGAATGCTACATTGCCATTACCAGTAAACATAGAGGCTGGGGGAGAGGGAAGAAAGAGGGGAGGGGGAAAGGGATGGGATAAAATCCATCAGATTTGATGGCATGGTGATGTAGATAATGTTTTCTCTTTTCAGCTCAGCTCAGAGACAAGAAGGCAGAACACAACCACTCTCAGTCCCTCACGTCCTCTGTTTTGAATGAAACGAGGGAGCACAATACGCAGAGTTTGTGTTTCTAACGCGTCCCTTTTGTGCACAAACACCGTGCCCTTTTTACCTATCAGAATGATTGCCTCACCATTATGTGATTTCACGGTGAAACACACATACTCTTAATCCGGCTGCACCGCTCCGGCAGAGGAGAGCCGGGCTTATACTCACCAGAAAAAGAAAAAAGAAAAGAAAAAGAGAAAGAAAGAAAGAACATAATTAACCAGTTTCTCATCTGTTTGCACAAATACGACAAAAAACCCCTCAAAAAAAAGCACTCGACGCCACGGTAATTTGCCGCACAGAAAACATCGGAAAACAAGCGCGCTGAGGAAATGTAGATGGGTTTTTAAGGTCTGAAAGCCACAGCTGCTTGGCAAGCAGGAGCTGGCTCCTTTTGTCTTTTATCTCCTCCTGTAATGTGCACAGGTGCTGCTTAATTCAATTGGAGAACGTTGCCATGGTTTTACATTAATATATTTCCATGTTACCATTACGACTGTTGTCATGGAGATGATAGGACCTATTTGAACTGAAAGCAGAGATGGTTTTATGGGGGTATCGCGCTCTCTCTCTCTCTCTCTCTCTCTCTCTCTCTCGCTCGCTCTCTTCTCCTCTCTTTCTATCTCTCTCTCTCTCTTTCATTTGCTTGCTCCATGTCAAGTCACATGGTATGCAGCCAGATTTAAAGCTTGACTTCACCCCCACCACCCTCCCCACTTTTTCCTTTTACAGGTTCCAACTCAGTATTGCTGTAGCAGAAGATGCATTTCAATCATACCTGCAGCAACCAACACATTCAGGGTGTGGGGGGGGGATAAAACAAGGGGTTGTTATTTGCTCCTAATGGGGCTCGTACTTCTGCTGGCATGCACAAATCAAATCCAGTATTGTGCACATGGATCGTTTTAACATGTGGCACTTAAAAAAAGAATTTTCACTAATGTTCCCATTGACTTTTTTCATTACCCATCAACCCACAGTGAATGGCAGTCTTTTGAATCCCAGGAGAAAATGGCTGCAGAAGAAAATGAACAGTCTAATCAGGCACAGAAGGTTGGCCCGTACTGGAAATGGAATTTGCTCAAAATCAAAACAACTATGTAAAATGCAGACCTCTATTTTTTAACATAACCTACTACCAACATCTAATCGAGACTCGGTTATTCCAATTAAAGTAATTGCACACTTTCATGAAATCAATACTGCTCCCTGGTACCGTAATTGCTTCTTTCAATCAATTTGATGCATTTTCTAGAACAAAAGGCAAAGCAGGGGTATTCAATTTACTCAAGCATGCCAAAGTTGATGGAATGCTTGTATTGGCTATTACAGCATTGGTTGTTTTCTTCTTCTTAAGGATGCCAGTGGAATATCTTCAGAGGCAAGTTCAAAGTCACCTTGTTATCTCTGGATTTTGTCTTGGATACCACTGTAACTCATTATATCAGCAGGCACAAGAGGAGAAGCATATTAGTGCCCGGGTGCTGCTCTGAAATGAGATGCAAAATGTATCACAATATGCAGCAACTTTGATGAAATCGACCTTAGTTTATTTGCTAATGAATGGTCCTGCATAAAGCCTGCACACATGGACACGCATGCACGGATGCAACGCGGCAGAGATGCACACACCTTGGTCCAAACAAACATAGAAGGGGAAAAAAACATCTAACAAAAGCACGAGGAACCATGAGAAACTGGGCTCTTCTGACAGCTTTGATCCATCAGCAAACCGTAATGCAGAGCAAAGTCAACTGTGTCCTACTTTTCTTTGCATTAGCGGAGCTGGAATCGTTTTCTGAATTTTTACACATACAGTATTTTTAGGCTTGGCTTCTCTCAGTACCGTTGTGAAATAAAATAACTTTGAATTAGAAATGGGTTACAGTCTCTTTCTTTCTTCCTCTCACTCTATCTCAGTTGCACACATGCGTTTCCACACACACATACACATCATGCTCTGCAGATAGACAGACAAAACCCATGTTTAAGCCACCACCATTTTCTCCTTTTCTGCATTTTTTTCTTAGGATAATGAAAAATGTCTGATATGAAGCTCTGCACTTGCAGCGTGGCACCCAGCTTTCTGCTATTCTTATACAAACACAAAGTGACAAGATGGTTACTCTCTCTGCACACTGACAGTTCATTCCAGACTAGGAAAAATGTCAAAAATGTTTAGTCACGGCTGAGTGGACTTAATTACCGTCCTCTAGGCTGCCACAGAACTCAGTGCCACTAATGGTCCCGGGCTACAGATAAAATTCCATTTATAAGAATGTTGCAGCCACAAAATCTGATTTGGCCAATATGAAATATTTACTTAGATGTAATTAAAGTGACAATGCTTATCACCCATTCTGGCCTGAAACTAAAAAAAGGGGAATTGCTCTGTTTAGATAAGTATGAAAACAATCATTGTTGGCCTTTTAGATCAAGATGAGATGTAAATGTAGTGTTTGTCGTGTCAGGGGGTAATTGGACTGGTGCTAGGATAAGTGCTAATTTTAAACTTTTATGAATAAATGCATTTACACAGAGAACTTGGTTCCTAACAAGGTTAAGTACAGACACAAAGCACTTAACCCGATTCCCCTGTGATAATTGTAATCTAAATAACTTAATTAGAATAATGACTACTATTGTTCTATTTCACTCTGTGAGGTTTTACTTGTAATAATAAGACACAACATTTATAGTTTTCTGTTGTACATTAAAATCTCTGTCCTCTAAAGGCACATCTGATCAAACCCTCACACCAAAAACACAAGGATTGAAACAACAATAATATTTAATTAAAAATTATTACATTAATTTACATCAACAGAACATTAATTCATCTTCACAAAAATCTTCTGATCTGCGGGGAAACACAAAATGCTTATTATAATTCACACTATATAATAATACTATAACTATAAATACAGTCAAATAGGTACAGAAAGAGCCTTTGATTTATGATCTTAATGCAAGACATAAAGTGTATATTTTACGAACTGAATATAAGCAGTATTTAATGTGATATGAACTGTCATCCTCGTGACCTCCTGAGCTCAGTCAGAAATGGCGGGTCCACCAACCTTGTCACTGACGACAGGGCTGATGTGATTTGATTTATTCATGGAAACAGGAAAACTCAATCAAACAACATCAAAGGTTTATGTAAGTCTCTTAACCCAAACAAGACCCTGAGCAGTCTATGGCCGGTTCCTCTCTACATATATGCAAATGTGCTGTGGGCTGTATCATGGTGCTGAGGGAAGAGATGCTGCACACTTGTTTTCATTTGAAAGCCTTTTCTGACACAGTGTATGTACACTTATGCTTTCCAGCTCAGGAACAGGACATGTTTACCTGCTGGGTTACTCAAGACTACAGTGAAATACTCTTCTATTAAAGAGCTAGTTCACGTTGATTATGTCAAACCGCTGCACTGATACCAAAGAGCTGTATAACTAAGAATATATTTCACTACCCCGGTACAGTGGAAGTCAATGGAGTTTTGTTTGTGTCGCTCACTGCATTACATTGCACACATATAAAGAAATTAAATTGCAGCATCACTTTGGAAAATTATTCTTCCCCCAGTCGTTAAATAGTATAATTAGGAGTTATTCTCTGGACACTTTGGATGGCAGCACAACATTTGTCATCAAGACCCATGAATTTTTCTCTGAGAATGCAAGGAAAATGCTGAAAAGCACCTTATTTTCACATTTTGAAGAAAGACAGTTTTTGGATAATCTTACTTACAAACAAACAAACTAAACAACCAACAAATGGAGAGGAGTGAAGACATAATTTCCTTGGTGGTAGAACAACCAACACACCATTAGCATCACAATCCCCTAACCAGTTCTATAAAGTACTGTATATATGCATTGAATTTTTGTCTGATGGTAAAACTCACAGGAAGCTATTGTTTTCACTCTAACAAATGAGCTGCCGTGTGGGCCACTGTGCCTGGATCTCCCCGTCCTTCACATCCATCATATGAAAATGAGTTCATATGCATCACTGCTAACATAATGGTCTTAAGAGGCTGAGGGAAAGGCTCACCTAACACACAGGATGGCACAATAAAGAAGAGCCCATTGACATTAATGAAAATGTATACCATTTAAATATTGTGAGAGTGATGGCTGAGAGGAAGATGAAGCATTATTTATTAATAGTAAATGGCTAAGTGACTGGCTGTTGATTGCATGGGCTGTTTTCATGAACTTGATGTCCTTTCTTTGTTGCTAACAATTTTTTTCTAGAGAAACAATAGTATAATGTTACTTTTAGGGTAATTACTAAGTAGTTAATGTGCGGAAAAAAATCACCCATAGAATCTTCATACATAAAAGAAAAGACGAAAAATAACTAGTGTCTCTTCCAGACTCACAAATAATTATTTGGGATCTTTGTCTGAGAGCACAAGAGATAATACCTAACAATTCTTCAATAAAATGTCTAAATATGTGTAGATTAGTTTTCCGTAACCGCAACATGAACATTTACCTCTGATGGTTTCATGCATCCCAAAAAAATCAGCTATTAACCAGAAATGTTCCTTTTTTTACGACGCCACCAAACTGTGAGTCGGCGGGTAAAACTTATACTACTTATACTATCCAAAATGTTTCCAAAAATGTTCAAACCAGAAAAATTCACAATTTTACTCAAAAAAACAGACTTTTGTCATTTTGGTCGCCTTTAAATTGCATCATATCGACTTCACCCAGTGCTAGCCTGGTAGCCAGTCAGCTAGTCAGCCACTTAGCCAGTTGGCTGTTTCCTCCTTTTACTGCTTGGAATGGTCACTCGTAATGGATTGCATGAAGTGCACCTCAGTTGGATAGATTTTCAACTGCAATTGGGCTAAAGACAACAGCTCCCATGATCCCATGTTGCTTCACGAAATCATCAAACTTGTCTGAGTAGCTCTTTCAAATTATAATGTTCAAATTTAAAAATGTTTTATTATAGGCCTGCCTGATGAACGTTTTATGCTAGGTTCAAACCAGTTTTTTTGCTAGTTTCAAACCAGTACATTACCCATCCAGGGCCCATGTTGTTAAAATAGAAAATGCACTTTCAGCTATCTGAGCACTCACAGGCATGTCATAAAATGAGATGTGGTCAGGCTCGGTGTTCGATACCTAATGTGGATATGAACATGCTCTAAATGCACTTGCATCATATGCTTAGATTGTTAAACAGAGCCCACTGAGTGCATTTCTACGTATGTGTGAGGCATCTGCTAGAAATGTGACAAAACACACCCAACTGAAATCATCGTCAAATTGAGACAAAAATTTAGATTTATTTTTCTACTAGAGAATGTTTAAAGGGTTTATAACAATGAACTATGTGCCTATTCCTCCATCCTCAGCCACAGCTTTACAAAGTCCATATTTACCTCATTGAGACTAACACGCAACTGCAGCCACCCCCCCCCCCCCCCTGCTGTGCACTTTCTTCATCCTCATTCTCCCTCCTTCGCTGCTCTCCCTCTCTCCTCATCTCCCTCAGCTTGTAACCTGAATTCAGTAGAGCAGTGGACCAATCGATCACAGGGAGTCCTTCTTTTTTCATCCCGGCAATTTTCCTCTGAGGAAAGGGGGAATAATGTGAGCTAACAGTGTGGAAAATCAATGCTCCACTGGCATAGAATAACTTGGAGTCTAGCTGGCAGAGAGCACTGGGCTCCATGAGGCCAGTTGGAGAGATAAAGCCACCCCATGCACCAGCTCTCATCCTGCATGATCTGCAGCCTCACCCCAGTGCAGGCGAACACTTCCCATGGCTCCAATTGTGTCGTTTTATAAGGTGTGTGCTTGTGCTATAAGGCTTCATATGCGTAATGGGTACATGAGTGTACTATTGTTTGCTGTAAATATACAATACAAATGCTAGTGTGCTGTATAATCACATCACAAAACCAGTGGTGGACTGTAGCAAAGTGCGTTTACTTTTTTCCTTTACTGAAATGTTTCAAGTATCTTTACTTTACTGAAATATATATTTCTTTTCTGGGTACTTTTCACTTTCACGTCACCACATATATCAGCAAATATCTGTACTTTCCACTCCAATACATTTTTTGAATATGTCATATGATCATGTTGTGTTTTACTATATTTTTTAAAGTAATCAATCAGCAGAGGGGAATCAGAGTGAGCAGGTCATATTAGACCCCGCCTCCTCCAGCAGTAGCATCACTGGTCCAAATGGATTCAGAAAAGACTCCTCCATAATGATGTAAAAGATTATTAGGGAGTAGCCTACACTCAGCAAGTACTTTTAATCCTTTAAGTATTTAAAAGCAAGTAGTAAAGCTAATGTGATACTTTTCCTTTTACTTGAGTACATTTCCTTTTAGTTACGTAAAATGTACTTCCTCCATCACTGCATTAACCCTCTGATATGTACAACCAGTCCCGGTCATAACAATGTCACACCGGGCAGCCAAAACTGGTTCAACGCGGAGCTTTATTTCGTTTTTTCAAGTTTTCAAAATGCCAGTAACTGGATAAAAGTATTTTTATTTAGATGTTTTAGATTAATTAGTATTTGGATATTATTTTAAATGGATAGGAACTATATAACTAAGGAAAAACATTTCTAACCACCTCAGCATCCACCATCAAGTTTGTAGACTGACAATAAGATACTGTGCTCTACTAGTCACCAGTGTGTGTTTGTGTAAGTGTGTACAAAGTTTAGGCACATGCAGCACTGCAGAACAACAGCACTTCAGTGTGTGAAATAGGTTTCATAATCAACAAGAAAGTGCTTGACAGAGTGTCATCTTTCATAACGGTACTCTCACAGGTACACCACAAAGTCTGTGTGTGTGTGTGTGTCTCTGTGTGTGTGTGTGTGAGTGTGTGTGTGTGTGTGTGTCCGTGTGCGCATGTCTGTCTGTGTGTGTGCACTATTAATGGTTTGCCATCACTTCTTCAACACCACCCACACTGACCCAGACTGTTTCAAACCTGCTGATGTCGCTTTTGGTGTCTTCAGATGTGCACAGGGGGAGAGAGAAACTTCACTCCTAAGAATGGATAGACAGATAGACAGACAGACAGACAGATAGATAGACAGACAGACAGACAGACAGACAGACAGACAGACAATGAGAGAGAGAGAGATAGATAGATAGATAGATAGATAGAATGATAGATAGATAGACAGACAGACAGACATATAGATAGATAGATAGATAGATAGATAGATAGATAGATAGATAGATAGATAGATAGATAGATAGATAGATAGATAGATAGATAGATAGATAGATAGATAGATAGATAGATAGATAGATAGATAGATAGATAGATAGATAGATAGATTTGTTAACTTGTTAGTGTGCTGGAAGTCGTGCGTGTGCAATTTCATATTACAACACAATATAATCAAGCATCTGTCTTTTCCATTAAGAACTGCATGTTGTGACAAAAGCACGGATCCACTTGGGAGACACCAGACTCATCTCATCTTGCCAATTACACTTTGCATGATTCCTCCCCCAAATTAGGATGAGCCAAGATGGAAAATGATTCTTGGCATGTCGTGGGCTCTAATTATCCATTGAACAAATGGAAATATCACTGGTGTTTTGTTCTTAATCCACCCGTAGACAGAGAGCAACAAAGCTCCCTGACAGTTTTTTGGCCCGTAAAAATACGAAGGGCAGCGTTCTGTCGCGATCAGCAGCCCGAGCGGCTCGACTCATACCTGGTCTGTAAAAGTTGATCTGTGGCCGAGGCTGGTCGTTGGCCTCATCGTGTCGCTCTGGTAGGATAACACGCTCTGCTGCTAATGAACAATATGACAAAGACATCGTGAACGCTAAGCTCCTTGGTGCCAAACAAATAGCACAAATAGCACTGCAGCCCGGTAAGTTTTCAGTTGTGTTGTTGCCTTTGAAGAGCACAACTTGAATCATGAGAACATACTGGGTTGTGGATACAGGAAAAGTACGAGCTCTCAAACGCAGACTGGAGGGAGAAAAATATTGCCCATCCACTTTTGCAAGCATCACTTCCATAGGGAGTCACAAACACAGCGCTGCAGCTATACCTTCCAAACGCTGCGCTTGTTATTCACAAATGCACACCACAATAAGACAAATATTATTTTAAAAGAAAGTTTAGATATGTTGTGCATCTGCAAATTTTACTTTATAGGAAAAGCAGTGAAAATAACATTACCATAAGCTTGGTGCAATGCATGCATAATAGATTGTTGTTTTCACTCTGCATATGGTAGGAGCTGGATTCTCTTCAAAGTGCACCAAATTTGCATGATTCGATGTGAGGGATTCTGGGATTAGAGAACACCACTTTCTCCCCCCACCCCTCTTTCACTCAGCCATAGAAAGGTATCACATTCCCACAGATGGTGGGGAACATTGTGAGAATATAGCCATTACGATACAAAAGACTAAGCACGGGAAACTGAGGGGAAATGAATGCAGTGAGAATGTTTTTTTTTCTAATTTAACATTTTAATTCCGACACTTTTAAAGAAATACACCTATTTCTTTGTGGATTTTTGTAGATTTTGAAATGATATTCCCACATTTTCTGTTCTTGAACACTGGGGTCACACGTCTGTAAAACCCATGTGCTTTGGAGATTTTTCGTGATTGAGAGGCAAAGTGACAGCTCTCACATGCGCCGGGAGAGAGCAGCGTCAGTCGTGCAGACGACACACACTCCTGTACAGCTGCTTGTTGCCGACATCCCTCACCCTTGTCTTCTATCACTTAAAACTGACAGAAAACAGAGGGAGAGAGGAGGGAGCCTGTTTGACTGCTGACAAGCCCCAGAGGCTGCTGCTCAACGCTGCCTGGAACACAAGAGCAAACTGATACACACAACTATTATCAGCACTCAGAGCTGCGAAAAAGTTAAAGTAAAAAATACAAATGGCAAAGGTGGAGTGATTGTCTTGTATTTAAATAAAAAAAAGTACGCCCTTGTCTTTACATTTGTTGCCACAGCTGGACTGGACGCATATGTCACAGGCTGAGGTTTTCACAGCATTGTGTAGTTTTATGCAAATGACATGCCCATCAATGATGAGCTGTCCCTCTTCACACTGGATATCCTGATTATAATTTAGACCAGGATGTCCATCTGTTAGGTGAGCACCCATGTGTGCATACAGGACGAACCAAGCCGCCATAAGGTTGTTTTTTATGTGGCATTTCTTTACAGAGTAGCAGTGTCAGAGAAGGCAGTCGAAGAGGAGGCTTTGTTTATGCCTGTCTCCTGCTGTTTTCCCTTATATTTATGTTCTGTGGCATTTCAGCCCAGACCCAATGGATCTGAGATGCCATGGGCTGAGAATAGCACAAGCAGGCCTGTATAATCTCCGAGTGGCTGAACGTTAACAAGCCAGACTCCAGTGTGGTTGTGATGGTGAAAGGGAGCATGTGTTAGGGAACCAAAATCTCATCTGCTTGTGTAATTTGGGTGACCTGACCCGTTAAATGCTATCTATCTTGATTATATTGTGTTGTAATATGAAATTGCACGTGTACGACTTCCAGCACTCTAACAAGTAAACAAATCTATCTATCTATTTATCTATTCTGGTTAGAGGCTAAACTGCATTTCGTTGTATTAGTACTTGTACTGTGCAATGACAATAAAGTTGAATCTAATCTAATCCTTCCATTGGCTGCAGGTTATGATCTGGTTCCCTCCTTGCAGGTGAACAACAGAGTCTGACAGAGGGAAGAGACGAGCGGCCGAAGTGTGCTCCTCTTGGCAGGTGGTGGAGGATCAGGTCTTGTGATGTTCCTGACCTAATAGGGTCATGTCTGGACCATCAGCTGAGAATCAGGTGCTGGTGAAATATTTGAGAGGATGAAGACTTCCTGCTGAGCCGAGGCTCTCGTCATAAGGCTGAACTTTCTGTGTCTCTATCCATTTTCTTCCAGACTGGCTCTCACTCTATTTTCTTTTTCCTCATACCCACTCATGCTCGCTCGCTGTCTTTGTGATGCCTTTAGTATTTTGCTGCTGTGGCCCTCTTCTCTGCGAGCCCTTTTATGTACAGTCGGCATTCGAGAGATTCTGTGCAGGAAGAAAGTATCTAGCGTGGGAGGGAATAGCTTTTCTTTCTTTTTTTTTAAGAAAGGGTTTCAGATTTCCGTGTGTCTTTTAAACTTCTTAAAATGTTGAAGACCAGAGTTTTGTCATTCATCTCCATTGTTGAAGTGTTCACCGTCGATAGAGAAATTCTCTTTTGTGTTCATTCAGTAATTTGACGCTGGCAAATGTTTATCCACAGTTGTTTGTCCACTTCCTGAGCTCATGGCTTTTGACCTGCATGTAATCCAGAAATAAGATTAAGTGGTTTGAACCTGAATTAACGCTGATGTATTGTTTGTGTAGAGTAAAATGAAAAAAATTGATGATGAGGCCATCTCCAACCTCTCATACTTTAATTGAAGGTATTGTGCCGTCTGTTTGCCTTCTCTAAGTCCACACAGTGTGTCGCTGAATCCTCAGTGATTAAATTCCACCATAACTGATTACACCTAATGGAACGCAAGCAATTAAAGTAAAAGCCTGATCAAATGGTGGTCGACTGTCACTCACATGTGCTGACATGTAATTGAAATGTCCCCTCTCACTTGCTCGACCTGTAACGTGAATCCATTTAAACACGGATCGGGTGTCCGGCGGCGACAGGGGCGAGCGGATGATGCTTCATCAACTAATTGACACAACAAAGACCTTTTCAAATGTGTGTGTTCAATAACATCTGGCCCCTCTTCAATGAACACTAAATTATTCACGACGCGCGACTTTCCGCTGCCAAACTTTCAGTGACTGACAAACACGTCAGGCCGCAAAGGTTGGAGGATGAGTAAAGTAAACTGGAGTTATACTGAGCGATTCTGCAGCAGAGGAGCCGGAGAGAAGCACAACTCCTCTTTGTGAATATGACAATGACGACGCTGGCACCTTCTGACAGAAAAAAAACCACGAAGCCTTAGTTTCATTGATCAGCTATAGCATTAAATGTTATTACTCTTCAGGCTTCCCGGATCAAACGCAATTATTCACAAATCACCTTTCCAAAATCCTGTGGCATCGCTCTGCACTACAAAAGCAACAGAGAACATGGCATACAATTTAATGGATTACCATTTTCCCTGTGCTTTATGACACAATGACACAATTATCTTAAAGCTTAGTTTCGAGGCAGGAATAAAAGAGGATCTGGTGACAGAAAAATAAGGCAGATCATTTTCTCCCCCCTGTATTTAACTTTGACAAACTTAGAGGCTCAAGGCGTCTCCGTTTCCTTGTCCTCTCTGTGTCATGCTGCAGAGAGTGCGAAGGGCCCTGTGTACTGTAGCTACAGGTCATTGTTGCCCTACAGATGAACTAAGTGACAATAATTGAGTTAAGAGGGGAAACAAATGATGTCACGAGTGCATGAAGTGGAAAGAGTCGACTGATTTATTTTCCAAAACAATACATGCCAGAGCAAATCAGTTTTATTGGGAAGTGTGGGGGGTTGGGGAGCTGCAGACTGGAGCTGTGGTTCACTAGACTTCACCACGGTGACACAGAGGCTGAGTGTGTGCGCACCAAAGACTCCTTCACAGCGATATAACATGTCACTTTTAATTGTGATTGAAGAGCAAAGAGTAAGAAGTTAGAGATTGGATGAAGCTTCCACATGCAGCGAAATGAAGCACAACGATACAAGTAAAAGGATATGATCACATTTTACTCTTCTGCTTTAGAATTAGTGGAAAATATCTAGTAGTATTTAGCATTTAAGTTCCATATTGCATTTTTTTATGTTTCTTTGCTTTATTTACATCTTTATTTTTAGTCTTAACCCTTAGTAAAGTTTTGAATTTTCATCCCAATGTATTTCTACGTCTCTTTCTCCCACCTCTCTTCTGATTGGCTGACTATGACGCAGGGCCAGACCAACCACAGGAAACAGATTTAGCCTTTTGATTCACCTTGGTAAAACTCATCCATAAATGCAAATGATTAAAGTAGTTAAAATACAGTTTTTTTTGTTAATAGAAAACAGAGAGAAGAAGTCATGTGAAAATGCTGACAATGTGTTTTTATTCTCTCTTTAAATATTAATAATCTTTTATTTTAGATCCAATCCAGTGCAGCACTTTGAACAATGTGCCATAAACAAGTTTGAGTGTGCGTGTGGGTTTGTGGGTCAATGAAATACCAAAATATTACACACATTTAGTTATAAACATTATTTTACGCAGGCACATCTTTTTCATTCTCCATGTAACATAATAAGACATACAACAGAAAATTGTCTCCTCCCTAAGAAAATCTGACTTTGTGTCTGGTTTGGTTTCATTCCTGTTTTGCTGAGGTCGATGTTTTTAAAAGCAAGGATTCTTCTCTCATTGTGAAGGCTGATTTGTAGCCACTAATCTGTCCGTGCCTTTATTGTGATGACTCATATGTTTAAGTGTAATTAAATATTTTACTTTAGTGTTATGAATTGTAACAGGATCTGCCATTACCATGGCACACATCGGCCTGAACATACAACGCGGGCTGTCTATGTGTCAGTATCAGCTCAAAGAAGAGCACTAATGATGTGAAATAGGCCTGAAGGACACTTTGAGTTGTTGACATTCAACTGTAGGGAACTCATTCAGGGCCCGTGTGGAGGGGGAAAAAAAACAGAAAAATGATTAAAGTGACAAAGGTTCTGTCTGCTCTTGTCTTTTTTTTCTGACTGGCAACTTCACAGAAGAGAGACTAATTGCGCGGGGGATGAAAGTGGCCACAATTATTTCCCTTTAATGGCACAGATGCATCCATTTCAGAGACGCTGCAACTTGAGATGAAGTTTCCTTGATTATGAGACCGACGAGGATCTTTGTTCCTGCGTGTTTACATTTGGGTGTTGTGCATGTGTGACGGTGCATGCATCTATTAAGAATAAAGACATTACAAAATGAATTTACCAATCTATCTTGAGGCCAGAATGTCAATACAGTGCAAAAAAAACATACAAATGAAATTTCAAAGCACTGCAAGTTTTTAAACAGGTCAAATGCTACATATCAGTTATCATTTCCTCTCTACTCTCTAAAGTCAGTTTGATCTGATCGCGTCTTTTGAAGATAGAGAAGAAGTGATGTTTCTGTGCAGTCAAAAGTCGCAAAGCGTGCTGAGGTGGCAACTTCAGCCTGTGAGAAGTTTTCCTGTCTGTAGGTGTGCGGTGAAGCCGGGGCTCTCGTTGTGTTGAGGTAGAATGTGACTCATAATCCCGGATGACTCATGTGCTGCCTTGAAGTCACACTGAGGTTCTCGGTATACCCTTACGTTCCATGCTGATGTGGGGCGGGGCACAGTGTTGACAAGGCTGGAGCTTCCTCTTTTTGTTCTACCTCTTTTTTAACTTCTTCTTTCGGGGGGTGGAGGTTCCTAAACTGTGCTCTGAGACCGGCTCATCTCCGAAAGGCTTGATATGAATAACTACAATATGTAGCGGAGACTAGAACGTCTGTTAAATATGCACTTAACTGCAACAAGAAGTACACTCAGTGAAACTAGCTTAAAGGGATATGGTAGCTGTAGATATCACAGCAAATGATGCGCTGTGAACGCAGCTCTCGCCTCAGGCCAACACGGTGACTAATGCATTTAGCTGTGATTAAACAGGCTATATATTTAATGTGAAAACTGCTCATGTTTTATCGAGTATCTGACTTGTTTTGGTGGAAATGCGAGTCATATAAGTTTGTTCCGGCAGATTCCAGCCACAAAATCTTTGCGCGATCCCTTTAAAGTCTATCATCTCATGCCACTTACAGACCCAGTGCATTGTGTGTGTGTGAGGGGGTGGGGGTGGGGGGGATTCAGTATAGAACTGTTTATGTGGTATTGTGGGGTAAGCTTATTCCATTGTTCATCACAATCTAATCATACAGCAGAACAAAAGGATGCCTGCTATAAGGGGTTTGTACTTAGGAAAATGTATGGCCAGAGGAAAACATACCATTAATGTGTGCTGCAGATACACACACACACACACACACGTGCACACAAATACTCACAACACAATTTAAGTAAATGCAACTGCACATGGAGTGTCTTTTCAAATACCAGTGGGGAAAAAGCAATTTCTGGGTCATGGCAGGGAGAAAAGAGCTGTAGAGAAATGCATTTAATACATTTACCTTTGCAGTATGGACACAAGCACACACACACAGACTGTGCTACTGTCAGAATGATGCTCAATGAAAAATAACAATTAAATGGAAAGCCCTCTACTTTGGTCTATGAGGGAATTATTAAAAACATGTTACCATCAGAGTTATGTCGCAGCTAAACATATAGTAACAGTTTAATAAGAACTACAAATGTGTACTGATGCTACGGAGCTTCATTCAAACATGATCTATCTGTGTGGAAACATGGACAGGGTCATATTCCCATGTGCACCAACAGAAATGACATCTGATCTCGGTGTTGACACTGGACTCATTTATTGATGTTCGCTGGCAACATGTAAAGGACGGCCACAGACAATGTTAACGCCATACTTGAAGGAGCTCATTCTGCCCTGTATTTTCAGTTCAGTGGCTTTCATCAGATGTAATGGGTGCACTGTAAATTATGAATGAAGAACCACTCTGTGGATGATGAGGATGATGCAGATTATTCGTCGCCGCTTCCTTCGGTCCTCACTTCTCTGCGGAGGGATTTCACACCAGGGGAATGAGGGCTGTATTACTCAAAAGTGTAAAATAAGGAGATTAGAGGCCGCCGCCCGCGACTGCCATCGCCATCTGGATTAGGGTCCGGGTCAGGGGTTCCCAAACTTTTTCTTTTTTTAATTTCTTTTGCAGTCAGTGTTGATGTTAGCATCACTGCAACAATCATCTAAATTCAACTTTTCTTATACTAGTATATATTCTGTGAGATCAGGATGTTCTGAGAGTCCAAAATGAGAAACTGACAAAGTGCTGTGGCAGATAATAAGAGGTCAATACTGTCAGAGGACTCACAGCATAATTGTTTAGCTGTGTGAGATTTGCACAGTTAAGAGAGAGAAAAAATGTATGAATAATTAAAACAAAATGATTGCTGGGATTATTGAGTTCAATTCAGATCGTGGCTTAATATCACTGTATCTGCCATCTTGAAATATTACTGGTGGTTTTGTAAATCTTAAAAAAGAAAATGGCAGCAGATCAAATAACAAGACGTTATTGATTAACACGAAAAAATAACTGAAAGGGCAAAATACAATGACTAATGATGACAGGCCAATGCTGTCTGTGGCTGTGAGAATCTCCGGAAACTGAAAAGAATACGTTTTTTTTTTTAAACCCTCTAAAAACAGAATAAAAAGGATAGGGAGCCAGATCTGAGACACCGTCTTAAGGATGATGAGGATGAGGAAGACAAGCAGAAAACAACATGGGACACGGCTGTGTCTGAGATGACATGGTCATCCTCCCTCCTCACGTCCCCCTGCTCGTCCCAACTGCGAGGGAGAGCTATTTAGCATCAGAATAAATGTTTACTTTTTGAAGCAACACCATGCCTGGGAGTCTGTGGGGCCCGGGGCTAAACATTAGTGATGTGGCAGGGAAGAATGATCGCTGTTGATCGGGCAGCACGCCGGCAGCTGATGACTCTATCGAAGCAGATCAAGTAATAGATGATTAATTTAGACGCTGAATCAATGCGAGCTGTTGGCTTCGTCGGGGCCTCGCTGATCCTACAGGCCTTCATTGGGAAGTGTTACACAACATATGTGAAAGGCTCCTCTGCATTTGAGGTGGTTGGGACGATTTCACCGTCCTTTCTCCTTTTGTTTAGCTTTATTCATCTCATTTGGACTTCTGATCTGAAGTAAATCAATCATTAAATCATTAGCTCAGTCTCTGTTAAAAAAATGCTTTTGTGTCAATTACAATTGTGCAAATTCTAGATTCAAAACATATCAGTGAGCCGGGGTCTGATCCCGCACCATTTTCCTCTCTGCTGTGTGGTAGAGGTGTAGGAGGAGAGGAGGAGAAAGAGGGAGGGGTGCGGCGAGGAGAAATGAGGTTGAGCTCTGGTGAGGATGAATAGTGGAGAGAGGAAAGAGGAGGGTGGAGTAAAGAGAACGAGGAGGGGGGCGGGGGGAGAAAGGGTGCAGAGAGGGGTCTAACTCTGGCATAAAAGTAAATTCAAATGCATTATTCATGGCTCTCTGTGTCAAAATATCATTTACGTGTGCTGTGTTGACTCATGGCTCGTAAAATGAGAAGGACATGAAAAGAAAGAAAGGAGTGTGGAAATAAACAACTCAGGAGGCTTTTTCTCTATTCTTGGCCCCGAAAATAAAGAAAGGAGCCCCGGTGTGCTCTCCCTCAACTTATTAGGCATCAATTATTTATTATACTTTCTGTTTACTATTCTTTATCTGTGTAATAAACAGCCACCATGTCAAAGAAAGTCTCAAAAGGGTCTCGGAATTTGCAGGTCTGAGGGGGTTTCTAATGCGAGATGCTAATGCTCAAGTGTCCTGAGGTAGAAGACTCGCTTCTGTTGTTATTGACCCTAAAAACCTACAACACACAATTTGTGAGGGCGACGGTTTTCACCTCATCAGAAATCCCCCTCTGCCACTGTCTTCAATTGTCTGCTTCAAATCTGGGCCAAGATAACCAGCTGTTTGCATGGTTTGTTTCCATTTTAATTTTGGGGGGATTTTCTGTATAATGAGCCACTGCCACTACTGTACTATCATCAAGCCTCCAGCTCCTCTGTTTGGGACTGCTCGCCTCACACTGTCCGGCACGTTGGCACCACAGCAGCTCCTGCAGGTGCACGGCAGAACTACATTTTGCATCGGCTTCAATCTTCTTCTTCTTCTTCTAATTACAGTAACAGTGGTTTCAAAACTATGGGTCGAGAACCACTCAGCGGGTCGCACGATAAATCTGAGGGGGTCATCAGATGATTAAAAAGATTTCTTAAAAACCTTTGTACTGCATGAAATTATATTCCTTTCCATTATCGGAGGCTCCACTTAATCTCAGCTTTTCTTGTGAACTGTAAGATAGTGTTACCGCTCCAGGCCTTTTAAAAGTTAGTCAGATAAAACGAGGACACACAAATATAAGTTTGTGTTTTAATTGGATTTACCAACAGACAAATGCAAAGTAGACATCGTTTCATTTTAAGTGGTCGCAGAGTGAAAAGGTTGTAAAAATGTTTTGTTTTTGTTGCTGCAATAACATTTTTTAGAGTCAGGTTGATATATGGGTATTTTAAGTCCAAATTATTAATAAGATATTGTATACTTGGGCTAAATTATGATTGCATATGTAAAGAGAATAAACTTATTTTGCAAGTGCATGAGAATATAAACAAATGTGCACGACTCAATCAATGAAGGAATGAAGCATGTTGTATTTACTACATATAGATTCTACATGTCTTGCAGTTGCCTCAGTCTTCCTCTGCTTCACATTTGTATGCATGCATGCATGCATGTGCGTGTATAGGCTACATATGTGTGTGTGTGTGTTCAGTGTGTGTGTGTGCGTGTATCTGGTGAGGCTGAGGGCACACATGACCTGCTCTACTTTTATTTTGATTTATAAGGCTGGTGGAGAGCATCATCACAGAATCGCTTCATCTTCTCTCCTTTATTACACCACATTTGTTTTCATTTTACTCCCAAGGCCTGGCTGAATACATTACAGATTTCCCATGGGGCCCCGGGCCAGCTCCTCTGCCACGGGAGACAATGGGATGACGGGGAGGGATTTCTGAGCATGCTTCATCATTAGAGGCATTAGAATTATTTTGACTTCAAAACATTATCACAGGATTATCGTTATTCTGGTTATTAGCAGGATAAGTAGACGCATTTGTGAGAGCATAAGTCAAGCGTATGGGCTGGAGTAACAGAAGTCATAATTGCTTGAGCCAGTAGGTCATAATTTGATAAATTAGAAGTGTCATTTTATTTAAATCCACAATTTATTATGTAAAAACAACAATAATGACCTAGTCATGCACACAAACCTTTCTTCACCTCTCCTCTCCTTTCCGTCCCTGATGTAGCTTCTACCTCATATCCCATTTTGCTGATTTATATGAGACACCCCCACATCCCTCTCCACCCCCACATCCTCCCACAGACCCCTAACAGTCATGTGACACTTTGTTTTTTGCCTGGGGGGTAAAAAGTGGGACACAAAATATGATTCAGTCCCCGGTTGATAGCTAAGAGTGGATCATTATGGTGGAGATAATATGGCAATTGGGTTTAGCATGCAGAGGTCAACGGCAGGTTAATGCAAAATGTAATACGTGATTGACTATGAAACCTGGTGGGGGAGGGGCCTTGGGGTCAGGGGGCGGCGGCCAGACTTGTTTTGGGTCAGTCTGGAAACAATATGAGCAGGAGGAAGGAAATTAAGTCCATTTATCATATTTGTCATATGACTTTGGCCTGACAGGCTCTGGTTATATCTGCAAAGGAATCCAGCACATGTGTATCCAAAGCACTGCATCCAGTTTTATGAAGGGAATTACGTTTTTAACATTTATTTAATATCTGTAAAATGGCAATACCTCATATCATAAAAAGAAAAAGTCTTAAAGAGATAGTGTAAGAGGTGGATAGTGAATTTTAGAGGGTGTCAGCCATATTTTTCCTTTCAGTGGTTCCACTATTCAGGCAAATCAGTTTGTTATATTGTAAATAACCATGTACATGTGTGTCTTTGGTGAAAATAGAAAAGGTACGGGGAGGCCATAGAAATTGGCAGATTACCTCATTTTTAACTCTCAATGCTCCCTCACAACTCCAGCCCCATAACAGTTGAAGCTAATGTTCACTTACAGTCACACTGAGCCATCTTTTCTCCCGCTTCATTCACGTGTTCAACATTCAAAGCCACCACTGAAACTGATAGCATCTACATCATTTCAAGGGCATACAATAACAGCCACTATAGCCGAGCCTTGGTACATGAATACATAGAGGAAAGGTTTCCAGCAACATTGCTCCATGATTGAATTCCCAAGGACAAGAGGAAGGAAAAAAGGGGAAACATCGGGGACTTGGAAAGGGAAGGTGAGGGAGCAGGAACAAGGTGTTTCTTCTGTTTGGTGCGCTGAGAATGAAAAATAAAAATGCCAAATTACGAAAAAACACTGCAGCTGGGTTTATGTGCACTTGTGTGTTCTGAGCATACATGTGCATGCAAACACAGGCAACACACACCCCGTGCAAGTGTGAGATGTGTCAGTGTACGAGAGTAAATGAGGAAAAACAATAGATCTCAGATGTTGAAAAGCCCACAGCTACTGAGCCTGCTATAAGACATGTGGGTGGACATGTAAATTGCATGGCCTTTCTGCTCCTTTGGGTAAAATTACTCCTCACTGCTCATGGCCCCCTGTATAATAACCTCCTGGATTGTCTCTCCTTAAGGGTTCGGGGGATACCTGTCAATCAAATCAAACCCAAACAGAATACATTTACATAGTTTGACTGCGCTGCAACATCTGAGAGACACTGAAAGACAAGAAATGTATAGGACATCATCAGATTCTACTATTTTGATCAGATCCCAAATATATTGTTCCAGGAATAAATATCCATTCAGTCATAATCATTATTTATTGTAAAACTTTATTTTACATGAATAATTGTGTACAGCTAAATGGAAGAATAATAAAAAAACAGACCCAGGCTGCTGAGATCTGTAAGGGGAGACCCCCACCTAGAGGTGGAGAATGATACTGCACCCGAAGCAGGGAATGATCTTCTCATACTGGACTACAGTGTACAGACATTATTTATTATTATGAGGTGCATGAACGAACGCAAAAGAACGCGCTCATTGAACACGTTCACTTTTATGAGAACGATGAACTGAACGCAACTCAATGCCAAATAATGAATTTGAACGATGAACACGTTCATATTGTAGCGTCCTCGCGTATAGACAACAGGAAACCTCTCTTTATGTGTAACTTTATTAAAGTCCAGCGAACACGACACACTTCTTGTTCGTAACTCCGACACTCCAATGAGAGCCTGGCATCCCACAAAACCCTACAGCCATTGGCCTAGAACTGTCACGTGCCCCACCCCTACCTGTTCACTGACCCTCGGGACATTTCAATACTTTCTCCTCGGGAGAGACGCTGTCTAAATCGAATGCTTTCACCATATCGTTGCTCAGTGCCCATAAAATGTCCTCTGTTGAGCCGTATAGTGAATGAATCTGGAATCTTCTCTAAAAAAATATTCCCTCACCCCACTGGGCTATTCTCTAACAATAGGTTTCATCCAGTATCTAAAAGCCAAAAATATAAAAGTAACTTTTAAGTAAGGCTGTCAAATATATGTAGTAAAGTAGAAAATATTTTCTCTGAAGTGTTTATCAAAAACAGCATAATATAACACCAATACACACGATAATTTGTCCATCTTCTTGTTGTGCTTAGTTCAATGGGCAACTAGGCCACTCAGCTAAAGTGGCCTAGTTGGTAAAGTGTTCAATCTCCAGAGAGAGTGACCTGGGTTTGATTCCCACTCCTTACCATTTTCAAGCTGGCAATATGTTAAACTATTTATATTGGCAGGACTTCTCCTATTAATTACAAAATATCTTACATTATGTTAATTTAAATTAATTAAATATAAAAACAGGGGGAAATTTAATTAAAAAAAAACAGCGCGTGCAATTCCTGCGCAATGGGCTTCTGCGCAGAATGTGCGCAGTAGGCTTCTGTGCAGGATGATTTTTTTTTTTCCCATTTCATTTAAGTAAAAAAAATAAAATTTCATTTAATTTAAAAAATGTATATTTAATTTTATTTCACAAAAAATTGATATTACATTTCATCATCATTATTGATGATGCTGGTCTTCACAGGTGACTGACCTACGCAAGCCTGTAGCCGCCACCCACAGGAGATAATGTGCCTGTGTGTGTGGTCGCGCCGCTTCCTGGTTCTTCCCTGCACTACGTCAGGACCGCTCCGTGAAGAAGGAGGAGGAGATGTTTCTTGAATGCGGCCACTTCATTTCTCGGATATACAGCAGGAGCAACACTCGCATCCCCTCTAGGTGGTCCGTCACTTCTCTTTATAAACACACTTTTAGCGTCTTTTCCCACAATACCCTGGTGCACTTCGTCACACACTACAAACTTTCCTTAAAGGGGCAGGCCATACATGCAACACCACAGCTCTCGGTCTCATATACAGAGGGCAAGAGAAAGCAGAGACGCAGACTCAGCAACTACATCCGAGATCCGATGCACCTTATTATTATCTGAGGGATTTTTACACACTGATAAAGATTCCGACAGTAAAGGCAAGGGGAAGTGATGGATACAGTTTTCTTTAACAAGTTAAGTCTTTCATTCTCAGTTTCCACCTTAAAACTATGACATGAACTGAACTATGAACTAGTTCAGAATTGAAATGGCGAACTATGAACGTGAACTATTCATGTTTACTTGTATGAACTGAACTTTGAACCAGTTCATGAGAGGTGTGAACTTCCACAACACTGATGAGGTGCATGGTTACAGCTGGCCTGAAGGAACGACCACACTGACGGTCATGTACAAGACACATTTATATATATCTTGAGTTCAGCACAAACCACATGACTACTGTGTGGGCCTCACATGTTCTTCATCGCATGGACTCAGAGCGTCCCCTTGCAGAATCCTCCTTTACTCGGCCATCATGTCTCACTGCAGCCTGTTCACTTAAAGGACCACTCCACTCAAAATACACACAAAATCAAACCAAAACCCTGATTGATATCTCGCCATAAAGACACTTCAAGTACCAAAAGTGTATATGGTCGTTTGTACAACATTTAAAGGCTGCTATTTTAACATTATAATATGTCTTATACATATATTCCCCTATTTTGCATTAATCTGGGGTATAGATAACATGTACAAGGGTTTATAATTCACCATGATGTTGTTTTATCCAAATATGAGTGTTTATTCATTTATGTAGGCTGGTGTATCTAGACAGATAATAACAATATAGTGAGACGCTGTTGCAGATAAACAGAATGGGACAAGTCATAGTTTGAATTAAACATTTTGTACAATAATGAGGACTTTCGATGTTTTTACAGCGACTAATAACTGCATATAGTGATTTACTTTGTGAAATATCTGAATACTTCAATATACTAAGAAAGAATGTATGTAACTCCCTTTTACATGGGCCATTCTGCTCAATACATTTCACATGTAAGGGAGTTTTAATATGCTTAATTACTACATTCACATATATATCAGGTGAATGATAGTGGTGTTCACATCCTAAGATTGGAACCAGGATGGAATCTAGTAGACTTCATACCTCTGCCAAGTTGAATCAAGCTGTACCAAATTCCACACACTCATTGAAATCTGCTCTGTGAATATATTATTCAATGTTAAAGAAATTGAAAGAAATCCTGGATGGGGGATCAGCACCAAAATTTAAAGGGTACTTTCCGGACACAGACAGCATCCTACCACCAGGTGTTGTGCAGATCCGTTCTTTTGTTTAATACTGCAAAGAGTTTCAATGGAAGCACTTTTTCCTTTAGACATAGTTGTTCTGAAAAGGGAGCGACCTGTTCTTTGACTCTGCTGCTCTGCTGACATATTGTGTTTTCAGCTGATCCACTGTAGACTGGCACCACCTTATCCGTATCGGGGGAGTGAATCAGATACACAGACCAGTCCCACAACAGAGGGAGACTGGCCTAACTGAAATCGAATACATGTAAACCTGCACGCTGTCTCAGGCCCAAGCCGAATGTAATTGTGCAGACTATCTCATTAATGTGCCCCTATCCCTGCGATCACGTCTCGTGGATGCAGTGTTGTTGTCTGCTCGGGTTCATAAGGACAGACGTCAGGTTTTTATCTACAACAGAGAGAAAGGAAAAGACTGAGGGGCAGCAATCAGACATATAACTTATTATCAGAGTCAAGTGGAAACATATTTGAGTGCAGAGACCAGCAGCCCAACGTTTTGCTTTATAGTCAAACTGTAGAGGCAGGCTCTTTTTAGGAATAAAATATGTGAACCCATTTATCATATAAACACCTAATTCACACAAAGACTAACAGAATATATACACGATGAGACCTGATCAATGACAGTAATTATAGATGACTTAGATATGCTGACTTCAAAAATATATACGTTTAGTAAATGTTACTGTAGTAATTGGTAAGATTCATAATCATTGAGAAAACTTAAATCAGAAATGTATTTTTTGTATTTTTATGCGTAATGTTGTAGTTGCTGCTCCATGTCTCCTTGTCGGTCGAAGTTAATTGGTTCCTATCGGCCATTGCAGGACAGGACTGAGTCTCACATGGTGGAGAACGTCAGTGAAGGAGGCCTGGTTAATGCGCTGTTTTACTGTGTTGGTGTTAATTAGATAAAGACAGGAGACAATATATGCTGTCTTTACATTTCCCCCGGCAGGCAGACGGTGTCCCGGCCTCAGCCTGTGTTGTCCCGCGACTGAAGCGCCGCTTGTTGATAGATACCTCATTATAATCATACATCTTATAATAAATAACTTAAAAGACAAAAGAAAAGCGGTACAATACAATAACATATATAAAACTTGAATGAAGACAAACATTAATGTTGATAAATGTACACTTGTACTGTCAAATATACAATGGTATTTATTTATGATGATCCTTAGTTTGTATCTCCGTCTTGTTGTGATGACACTCATCTCAATTTGAAGTTGATCTGACATAAGCCCTGGTACAAGTATCTTAAAGTAAAAATGTGGAATATGGCCAAAATGGCCACTAAATGAAAAATAGCAGGCTTCCTGTTGCATTTTTCTATTTCCATTGCACCTGTGGACTTTTTTGTTTGTCTGGTCACGATACACATGTGTATCGATTTTTGTGAAGATCGGTCAGAATAATTTATAATATATAATAATACAAATAATCCTTACAATTTCAATAGGGCCTCACAGTGCTCGGGTCCTAAAAAATCGAATGAAATAAAATTAAATGAAAGAAAATTAAATTGAATTAAATACTGCGCATATCCTGCAGAAGCGGACTGCGCAGGAAGAATTTAATTTAATTTAATTACATTTTTTAAGGCCCGATGACTGAAAGGCACTGACAGACAGTGAGGCACTATTGAAATTGTAAGGATTATTATTATGATATATTATAAATCATTCTTACCGACATGTAAGGGAACATGTTCACATTGACCGATCTTCGCAAAAATCGATACACATGTGTATCATGACCAGACAAACAAAAAAGTATATGTGTGCTATTTGAAAAATGCAACAGGAAGCCTGCTATTTTGCATTTAGTGGCCATTTTGGCCATATTCCACATGTTTACTTTGAGGTACCCTATAGAATAAGTAGCAGGGGAAAATTAGATTTTATTTGATATTGTTATCATATACTTCTGATTTTATTGACTTTATAACCATGCATCATATTTTGTATTGTATGTGTTTTCAAATTCTGATTTGGCAAAGTTAGCAGTGGCCTAACATGTAATGTACATTGCCCCTTTTGAATAAATAAAGGAATAAAATATAGTAGAATTATTTTTTGTTATTACAATCTTCTCTTTCTGTATCTTGGAAAAGTAACGACTTAAACTGTGTGTGAACACCCCTGGCTCACATACTGTTCAACCCTCATCGAACCGCTTACATGTAGAACCGGAAAAGGCCAGCAGATGGCGACACAGAGAGAGCCAGAGAACACTAACTGGGGAGATAAAAAAGAAAATAAGACCAGAAATTATTTCTATAGATCAAAGCAAAACAGCACAACACAAGATGAAATGGGGGAAAGTTTTGCCCTGACGAATGTTTTATTTTGGCTTCTGGATGTACTGGTATTGTAAATCCAATTATTATTAATGAAAGAATTGAATTTATTAAGATCAAATTGTGAGTCGTGTATAGTATATATCTGCATTCAATTTAAATTTTTATCAAAGAATACAATTGATCACCTCTGTCAGATGCATTCCCAAAGTTTTTTTTTCATGAGATTGATCATGACTATTCAGGCAGTGTATGTTCACAAACATTGACATCCTTTTTACATAATCTCTGAAAAGTGTCCACAAGCCTTAAACAAACATTGAATGTTACTAACATGTTAAATTTTTGTTTTGCATTCAGTCAAGAATTTAGTTTTTCTATCACTAAATTACTTTTTACCAACCCAAGTATAGTTTCAGTATTTCTAATTGGGCTGGAAAAAGAAGTCTCAACAGTACTGTTCGGACGTTTTCTAGAGGCTGGTGAAAGGAGATCTCAGTCTGTAGACTTGATGCATCAAGGAGACCAGAAGGTGCAACAACAAACAAACGCTAACAGAGTAACAGGAGCAATTGTCACCCCCAAGTCTGAAGATGTTTTCCCAGCATCCCCATATATCTCCTTCTACTTGAATCACCCATTCTAAAAGCACATCCATGACAGGCTAGAATTGCTGTCGATCTCTATGTTACATGTAGGTGTCCACAATCCTATTGGATAGTTAAGTCTAAAGCATGTATTCCTAAATCACATTGTGTCCTCACGTCTTGCCACTGGTGTAGTACACAGAAGAGTCAAAGTCGGTGAGAGTTGAAGTTGGAGTCTCTCTGTCTGGTTCAGATAAGTTAGATATGAAAGTCCCTCAGCGTAGACGCTACAATGCACTGTTGGTTGGTCCTTTATCTACAACCTGACCTTGGGTCCTGCTTAGAGAGAGAAGGGAGTATCTGTGGAATTTAGAGAGACACTATGCTCCTTGGCAGATATGATGGGTAATATACAATATATATAACATATAGTCGCTTATACAGTAATGTGTGAGGATGGTAAAACATTCCTCAACGGTACCAATGATGAACTCAATGATGGATACAACAATACAGCCTCCCCACACCAGTCCCATGTTTCAAGCTGCTTGAAGAAGTGGGGCTGCTGTCACATCCAACATCATCAGGAGCCCTGAGGTGTGCAGATCATCAGGATGGAACTCAACAGGCACAAGGACCCAGCATCCTGGGACTGTGCTGCTCAGCCTGCAGGTTGTTTACTGGCTTATTAGTGCACACACACACTCACACACACACAGGAGTTCATTCTTGTGTGCACCAGGTTAACAACATGGGTAAACACTGGCCTGCAGTTTTTACATTGATTTTAGCTCTCGGTGCATATGTGCACTTTGACACAGCTTTTGCTAAAGGGGCTAAAGTCAAAACAACAGGTACGTTTGTTTCTGACTCAACTCAGTATGTTTGAACATGTTTTTAATGTGTGACCTCACAGCGTATGATTTTGTTGATTTTGTTCTCCTTCTCTGATCTTTCCCTGAGTGGCTGACTGCTCACAGTCTGTTGTCCCATCACACAAGGGTGTGTGTGTGTGTGATGGAGACCGTAAAGCAGACCACAAATGTTATGTGTTAGACTTTGGAGTCGTGAGTGTTCCTCAGTATGGAGCCACAATGTTTAAACCCCATTCTCCGCAGTTAGAATTTTCTCAGTGACTGAACTGTCATGGAAATCAAAGCTTGGAGAGTCCACAGCAGAAAGTTCCTCCCAATCAAAAGCCATGATGTCCCAGACTCTCTGTTTAAGTCTCACTCTCTGTTTGTATATTTCACTTCTCTTCCCATCCAGCAAAGCCAGGAATGTGCCCGCAGAGGAAATGGGGTGTAGGGCTGTGTGCTGAGTTCTGCTCCAGTGACAGTGACTGCCCCAACAATGAGAAATGCTGCTCCAATGGATGTGGACATCAGTGCACCGCACCATTCACAGGTTAGATATGAACAAAGTGACAGGGAAATCCCAGGAAATACAGCTTCCTGTGGGTTTTGTGTGATCACATGAATGTGTTGACACTCATGAACACCTGAACACAGTGACTGAGTGTGTGTTTCTGTCTTTTGTCCTGTCAGTGAAGCGTGGCCGCTGCGCTCGGCCCCAGGGAACCCCCATGTGTGCTGAGTACTGCTATCATGATGGTCAGTGTCCGGGAGAGCAGAAGTGCTGCAGGACAACCTGCGGTCACGCCTGCAGCGAGCCCTGCTGAGTGGACTGCCACCGACTCCCCTGCATGTGGGCACTTGTTTGGTTTATTTCACGCAGCCACACAGAAAAAATGCTTAACGTTTCTAACTTTTTTCACGGCTATTACTTCTTGGTCAAATATCTGGGCACCACTTTGCACAAACTTTCATTCTCTGGGTTGGTAGAGTAAAGTGCAAGACCTGTAAAGGGTTTTTCTGCACCCGTACTTGAAGTTAACGCAAATATCAAAAAGTTTTTGTTAATACTTTGTTTATTAAGTCATGAAATCTACACTTGGAAAATCAAAGACTATGAAATAATGTATTGTTGATTACTGTCTTGTAGAGAAAAAGGGTTCACTTACATTTCCTTTCCTGTACTCCAAAGTGATTAGTGGGTATTTTGTGCCTCAGAATATTTACAAATATACTTAATTAGTTTATACCTTCTTAATCCTTTAATGTCAGTAATTTGTTCGTGGATTTCTGTACGATTGGTAGTACTGTATATTCTAAGCCTTCTAAATGGATGAAAAATGTACTGCAGTTATTTTTATATCTCTTCCTCGTGGAGTTATGGGATGTTTTCTATTTCATTGTATTTCAAAAAATAAAAAGAATTCAGCATTTATCACCTTGCCTGTCACAGGTCTTGTGTTTCACACGTCTGCTTTATGTGCATATTTTAGGCCAGAGCTTGGCTGAAATAACAAATGATGAAATATGCCAAGGACAAAAAGTTCTTACTGGCCAATAATTTCTGGTGCCCAGTTCAAACTGCTGCACCTGAATCTCTGCAGCTAACATAGATTGCTGTAGTGTATATACAGCCAAATTTCACTTTACACTGTATAAAAGTGGGAGTAAAGAAGTGTACATGTCTGAAATCATATGTGCTAAATAAAGTGTTGTTCTGATGTGTCAGAGAATCGTGAGCAGCGACTCTTCACCGAGGGTTTATACTGCCTGAAGAACACAAGTGTGAAGGCTAAGCCAGTGGAGCTGCGTTCCCTGCCAGACTTATACCGACTTGTTTGGAGAGAAAACATAGTTTGCAGCAGACCCGATATATGATCACCACTTATGTGGAATGCTGCTTATTTCTTTTTTTTTTGTTCCACGCTGTTGCCAAACGTGCTGGGGTGAGAAGCGCTGACCGGCCAAATACAGAGACGACAGTGTTTGTTCTCTCCGGGGCTGCCAGAAGTGGGGCTGAGTTTGTTAACACAAATCCACTCATTTGGAAGGAATATGGCTCCGGTGCAGTTTGAAGCATTAATGTCCCTTCTCAAAGTTTGTTTGTCAATTTATTAAAAGGGGATAAATGTTTCAATTTTTCAACACAAACAGTGCAGCTTCAAATATTCACATTCAAAGCACTTCTTCTCTGTGAGGCAAGCAAACAGACTTTCAGACACAGACATAACTTGCTTGTCAAGCATTACTTGCTTGTCTTCTGTGAGGTACAATTAAACTGCATTTAATGGTTACAAACTTAAGGCAGTTGATTTGAATGACCTGCAGACAGTGGCATTCAAATTAAATCATTTAATAAAAGGGTGTTTCCTACTTGCAAATAAATAATGTGGTTGCTCATCGACAACTTTTCAGGGGCCCTTTGTTATATTCTGTAGTATTACACAACTTGTGTCCAGTAAAATGAACACACCAGGAACTGAAAGGGAGGAGGATATACGTGCCCCATTGTTCCATTGTAATGCTGTGTTTAGTTTGCTTGGCAGTGGAAACTGCAAACCTAGAATTTCCGTCTTTTGATCTCCTGTCATACCTGAGCTTTGTCAAGATGAAACGCTCTGACTGGATCATTGTATTTTATCTTTACTTACAACGAACTGGGAATCCACAGGTCAGGATTATGAGATCAAAGGTGATCGTCCATTTTTCTATCTCTACTCAGAGATAGAAAAAGTGCAGTCTCATCATTGTAGAAACATCTTTTTATCACAGTTTCCACAGAGAAACAAAAAGCTGAAGTGACACTTTGGAGATATATTAAGATGTAGTGGAGTCATGGTTTCTGACATTCATAAAAACACAAACAATAAAACAGATGCAGTTACCACTGCTGCATAATCCACAGCTTTGGTTCCTTCTCCTTCTCAAACAATAACAAACCTCTACAGTTTTTGTCGTTAGACGACAGGAAATGATCCTGAATATGTTCATGTTCAAAACTGTAATTCATCCTCTTCCATTCCAAAACAAAACCTTGAAGTTGACCTTCGGTCAACATTCACACCAGTGCTCGACTCAGTTTTTCCCTGAATGTCACATGTAACCAGTGGTTTTGCACAAAGCAAAGCTTCCTTTCTGAAAGCAGAGCCAGTTGGCACCGATGTCCAGCCTCAGAGAGGCGGCACGCCCCGCATCCTGCGGATGATGTTGGCTAGCCGCTTGGCCAATCCTGGACTGGGCTCTTCTATCTGAAAGCTCCGGGTCAGTAGATTGTAGAGGGAGCCGTAACCCACAGCCACCACAGTGCAGGTCAGGCAGATGACATTATAGGGCATGCTGAAGTCTGGGGTTGGCAGGTTGACCAGCAGAGGCTCAGTGTAGACGCGCACAAAGTAGCTGGACTCCTCTTTACAGGGGAAACTGGAGGGAGATGGGAAAGTGAATCATTTGCATTTATAGGAACAGGAACTCAAACAACACACGAATAAGAAACGTCACAAGACATTTTCCTCAGAAAAGAACAAACTGATACTTACAAGCTGCTGAAAAGGGGGCGTTCCTGAGTGATGTTTGTATCCATGGCGACAATACTTGGTACAAGAGAGCTGATTACTGAAGACCTACATGTTCAAGAGAGACCGGTTTGCAATTATGAAGGTGAGAGAATCATTAAAGCACTTATAATGCTCAAAATCATAGAATGAGACGACTGACAACATGTGCATCTATTTCAGAAACTCACCCGACGTAGAAGCCGTGGTTGGGATCGGGGGTGTACTCGGTCCATTTGAGCAGAGCCCTCTCAAACTGCACGGTGACCTCGGTGACGGAGTTGGGAGGAAGCTGGATGAGCATCTCCAGCAGGTGGGGCCTCAAACGGTCCTTCGATGGCTGGTAGTGGATGTAGCCTGGCACAGGAAGAGAAAGGTGGTAACCACAGAACTGATTCACTATTATGATGTCTATCTGCAATACATGCACTGTGACTATTATGTGACAATGATTTAAAAGTAAAATTACTGATGTTTGAGAAAAAAAAATAACCAGCAGGTGGAAGAAATATCTCCACTGTTAAAAATGATTTAACAACACACACCTGACAGCTTTTTACCTCATGTTCTCCCCCTTGTGGGTAAAAAAAACAATTGCAAGGAGTTACATGTAACAATGTTTTCTGAAGGGAAAGGGAACGGCCAGACTGTCAGACGTGTGCAAGTCACACAAACTGGGTTTGCCACCAATTAAAAACAAGTTACTGAAGAGTTACTTAAGGCCAAAGCAATGCAAACTAGAACAGCAGTCTGTAGAGCACATTCCTCCACCAAGGCCCAACACTCACTCAGCCCAAAATTACATGGGCTCTTCCCTGATCTATACGAAATTCTTCCACTAAGTTTTGTGGAAATCTGGTGAGTTGTTTTATGTCATCTTGATAACAAACCAACAGAGAGGGGTAACCCTTGAACTAGATTGTGTTTGGATGTTTGATTAGACATTTCTCATGATGATAGTTTTATCAACATTTGGGGGAAACTTGTACTTAGCATATAATTCTGCTGTGCATGGACGGAACAGGTAACATCTTGTAGCACATAATCATCTGAAAATGTTAAGTTAAGCAGTTTCGTGAATATACTTCGTTTGAGGTGTATTTGATTTTTATAAACTCTCTTTGAGTGACTCACTGGGCTTGTTGTCCTTTCCCTTGCTGGTGACAGTGAGCGTGTGAATGTAGAGACGGAGATACCAGGGTACTGAGTCCAGCAGCAGCACAGGGAAGGATCTGTATGGGTGATAGTTGTACATCAGCGTGTGGATCTCTCCCGTCTGCAGCCCGTAACCAGCCACATAGCGCTCGCCGTGGAGCAGAGGACGCAGCATGTCACCTAATGAGGAGAGCACGTGACAAGGGGGAGATTTAACAGACCAACATGTGGGAAACATCACAGCAGAGACAGGAAATGTGATATTAAAATGCATCTGATGTTTAAATTTAGAGGTGGAGCTGGAGATTATGATGCAAAACAGGTAAAGAACCGGCCTCTGGGTTGTTTCCCACCTCGACTTCGTTAAAAAAAAATCATCTTAACTTAAAAGGTTTGACCCCAAAGTTTGACAAATGAACATGGACTCTATACAAACTACGTCACTGGAAACAAACAAGCGAAATGTCACCATCCGCATTCCTCACTCACTTTCACTAGATTTCCAGCGGATCAGCAGGTTGAGGGAGCGCACAGTCCCAAAAGTGATTTGTTGGGTCAGATCGTACACGGAGAAGGTCCGTCTGTCCCCCAGCACCACTTCCTGGCTCAGCAGGGGCGTGGCCGGGCTCAGCTCAAACTGCTCCCCCTGCAAAATGACATCATGTTTGACTCAAGCTAAATGTTGGCAGATAATTTGTTAAAAGATGATCAGATATAAAAATATTGAAATTATAATCCGTTAGATTTGTTTCAAATACTACTGAATAGTTCCTGAGCTTTGACAGATGAAAAAAATCATATTTTGCTTTCTGTAAAGTTCATATTAAGGAAAATAATAACTTAAGAGTGAAGTGTATATTGAGGAAATCAGACCTGAGGGTTGTCTGTGACATCGACATAGATTTTACTGGAGGAGGCCAGTGGACAAGCTTCTGTCAGGGTCCGAGAGAACATCTTGAACAGAGACCACTCTGAAGGAGCAAACACCTTGAATTAACTAACACCAGGAAGATGTAATCAAACTCTTTAGTCCTACTGATGTAGGAGACACAACACAGCTCGGCTTCCTCACCTCGTTTGCCCTGTCCAGACGTGTGCAGGTCAAAGACCACGTTCAGTGTCTGTCGGAGCTCCCAGGACGTGGGAGACACAGGTCTGATGTGCACTGCCTGGGAATGAAAACTGCTGTGGAAGAGTTTCTCTGACTTCATCAGGACAGCGAGACCGGCCTGCAGTCATGGCAACGTAATGAAAGAGAAGAGGGAAGTGAGCCAGCTGACGGGACATTCAAGCTCCTGTGTCATCTATAGATGCACACGCTGGCATCTATAGTTCTGCCCTCATATATACAGTATATAGTACACACTCACCTTGGATCCACATGGCAAGAGTTTCTTCCATGGTGTCAGATTCTCTGTGCAAACAATCTCTCGTGGGAGGGTGGCATACCGGAGGAAGCGATGGTCTGTCACTTCTAGTTCAACCCAAAAAAACAAAACACTCAGTCTCCACTAATACAACGTATCATGGGCAGTACCTATAGCACCTGCAGACTGTACTTTAAAAAGGGCAGATGACCCCCATAAGCTCTTATACAGGTTCATCACTAGAGAGAGTTAGTCCAGAAGGAGATTGAAGGAGCCTCACTGTACCGTTGACGATTCCCAGTGGTTTGAAGGAAGCACTGGGCTGGACAGTGTTGGTGGAGTCAATGAAGTTGAGTGAAGCACAGAAAATCCCTGACAAAACATTTGTCAGCTCCTTCCACGTTCCATCCACACTGAGAGGAGCAGAACAAAACCGTAGGAAGATGTTAAAAAGACAAAACACACACACTACATAGTTAAGAAGATTGTGTAAAAGAAAGAGTGATGAAAATTAAATTATGAAATTCTTTATTCTGTAATCTGTCAGAAGTGTTTTTGTATAATGTGTAATTTATAAGGTAAACAGATGCAAAGCTTTGACAGCTTTTTCATGTTCGTGTAAATTAAATTTCAAGTAATCAATTTATCCAATTTTTATTCCTTTCACGTATTCATCATTAATATTAATCAACAGTTTTACTGCATCCTCCATTTAGGTTCTTGTAGTTTATGTTTTCAATGTTAACTTGCATCTTTTCTCATTTTCACTAACTGCTGGAAAACCCCTCATATAAAGAGAATAATAAACTAATGTTTCCCAGTGCGAACATAGTGATGATTTCCACTCAACACATGCTGTGATGGGTTCTCTAGTAGATTAATATTTGCACAACAAAAATGTCTTTAAAGAAGTGCAAGTTGAAAAAAGAGCTTGATTTAGCAGCCAGAGCCACCCTTGTTATTGTTCTTTACTTGTTTACCAGTTTACCAGCCTAAATGTCTGCTACCGGAAGTAGTGATGCTACCGTGCTATTCATGCAGGCTCTTGGGCCAGAGCTTGTGTGCAGTGCGTTCAGTGTCTGCGTGCGAACACAGCTTGAGGGGGAGATCAGAGGACATTCAGGCTAAGACCATGTTGTAAATGATGCCATTTTCAGTCGAATTTGAAGGAGTCACTATTTACTTCAATTGTATTGGATGTGGCTACACGCCTAGACTCCAAAAGTGTTTTGTGGACTCAAACAGTTCACCCACCCCTCCATCGGCATAGTGGTGAGTAGATAATAAAGTGAATTGTCATTTTTCTGTGAACTACCCCCTTAAGTCTAACAACAAAACATTTCCCCAACAGCCGATGAGTTGAACTCACTCCGTGACAGAGTCCTGGAACCACACCCAGAGTTCGGCTCCAGGAGGAGAAGGCTGATATGGCTGTCCCCACTGCATGGTCCTCCAGTAGCCCTGTGTGAAGGAGATGTGCAGCTCTCGCACTGAAAACTTAGAGATGACCTGGCCCAGAGACTTGGGGAACAACCGGTAGTGGGAGACTGAGGAATATAAATAACATGACACAGTTTTTGGTTAGAAAAATCTTTGTGCTGCAACTTGTTTGAAGGTTTACAGGTCAAACTGTGTCATTCGGAAGAAGGCAGTAACTAGTGATGGCGAGATGAAGCTTGAAGATGAAGCTTCATGGTGCGCCATCAAGTGGATAACACATGTAAAGCAGGCAGAGTGATTATAATGAAGCTTTGAATTGAATAAATGAATGAACGAATGATGTTTGAGATGCCAATACGTACATTATGAACTTATTAATATGGTGTCAGTCTTCATGATACAATGGCGGGATCAAAAGGGTTTCCCCAGTGCTGGGTTTCAGGCGGTTTCTTTTCTTTGCAGACGAACGCGCAACAAAGTCCCAACTCCGCAAAATGTGAGTGGGGGGGTCAATTGCGTTTTAATGCCCCTCATATTTCAATTTGCGAGGCTTTGAACGTCACCACAAACTTCATCAACACAAGCCTCGATACGCGCTTCACAAAAAATCTTCCTGGATTACTCGACACATCACTAGGCATTACCACAACCTGGAAACCCACACACTGATCTGAATAATTACAGGTGTATAAACGATCTGTTGAGCTTCAGTAAATTATGTGATTGTCACTGATGACGCCAATGATCGCACCTAATAATCGTCTTGAAGACAAATTACTCAAATTAAGCAGCATGTGTAAGAATGCCTGTTAGCAGTTAGCTTGCCTTTGTTTTCCCTGGTGAAGTCAGTTTCCCACAGGGTGCGGAACTGGAAGCTGGCATAAATATCTCCGGAGTGCAGTGGTCTGATCACCAGCTCCTCCTGGAAGTCATCTTTGGGCCGGGGGCCGGCGGAGGGGGCCGCGGTGTCAGCGGCAGGAGCCTCCTGCTCCTCGGCTGCGGATTCATCCGGAGTCGCCTCTTTCACCTCGGTCGCTTCCCACCGCCTCTCCTCCGCCGCGGGCTGCCCGGCGGTTTGTCCCGCTGTCTTGGTCACTGTTTGCGGACCGTCCGTTGCGGGGGCACCGTGGCCACCCGCTGGTGTCGTCTCTTGACTCTGTGCGACGGTGAACACCGACAAAACACATAGAAACACCAGCAGAGCCGAGGAGATGCACCTGTAAGCCGCCATCTTTCTCTTGAGGCGGAGCAGCACTTCCGTGTTTGTGCGTCACAAGGCGAACCAGCCAATGGGCTGCTTCCATATGTCCAGTGGCTCTGACATGAACCTGCTTTGTTTTAAGAGAAATGATTTTTGATTTATTATCAGTGGTGAAATAACACTGAAGCATGCATTCTATATGTAATGCTTTTAAAGTAATTTTATTTGAATACATTTAAATAGAAATATATAGGACCCAGTGATTTTAATGCACAGCTTGATATTTGGATTTTGCCTTTTCTTTAACATGTTTTATTTTACATAATTATTATGTATTTGACATATGACATTAGGAGGTGATTTCCAACATGTGTGAAATCATAAATATCTGCATTTAACCCATTAGTCATACATTTCATAAATGCTGGATGAATTTATTGTTACTGCCTCGACATCATCTGGCGATTTTATGACGCTATCGAACCCACGTCATTATTGTAGATTTGAAATATATGAAATTTAAATAAACG